>NC_051070.1:19834511-20164511 GCF_004664715.2 Peromyscus leucopus | reverse complement strand
TAGGACTGGGATAGTTCCTCCTCAGGGTCCCAGCAATGGAAGTCAGTTCCAGTTGTCAGTGTCAAGGAAGGGCATTGTGGCTTTGCAGACTGTGTTTTACGTATCTTGACCATACAATACTTTAAAAAAATACAAAGCAATCAGATAAGTGTCTTTTACATACTTTTAATTCAGAAAGCCCTGTAAGGAAAACTACTGTCAGATGGAAGTTTACACCTCAGGGAGATGTGTGAGATCTCTCTGGGCACCCCGCCATTGGGCAGCTCCCTGGGCTCCTTGAACACTTTTGTGCCCTGAGATTCAGCTTCTCTTAAATGTCTTCCGCTGGGCTTCTTCATTCTGCTTTTCCTCTTGTTTTGAAAACAGTGCTATTATCAGCCTCTCTCTAGGAACTGATTTAAAAATCCTCCTAATAGAATAAAAAGTGCTTTAGTGTTTTAAATAACAGCTTTTCTTAACTAAATATTCAGAAAGTACGTTCTTTCATCATCTAGCATCGGTGCTCACAGAATCTGCCTATAAAATGTTGTGGAGAGTCTGTGTTTATGAAATCAGCAGAAGGAAATCGCACACATTCTTTATTGGCCCCCCACCCCCATTTCATTCCAGTTACTCCATTACAGCCAGGTAGTGAGAAAGGATCCATGGGCGGGATTCCTCGCAAAGCACTGTGTTTTCATAACAGGGTGGCAGACACTTCATTTTACCTAGGGCACTTTGCTGCTGTGTTCGCTCTCTTAGGAGATCATATGCAAGGACATCGAGTGTGCCACTGACATGCTGCCTGTGAGGACAGGCTCACTAGCATGCACACTGCATTGTACAATAACAGATTAGTTAATATAACCAGTGAACGAGACAATCAAAATCTTCAGGCCTGAAAACTTAAATGCTAAACTGTGGGTGTAAGTCTATTTTTAAGGGACTGCAAAAACTGTTCTGTGACATATGATTGTCTTAGTTGAACTGTATTATATATTTTGATTTTTGTGGTCATTACAGACCCGAAATCAATCTTACAGTTGCCTGCAAAGAAAATTAGCATTTTACAGTGATCTCAAATGAATCTTTTGGTTTTAATCTTATCGTATGGTTACCTATAATATGTGGCAAGGGCGATTAAGACCAGAAATATTAGTTTGGGGAGCATATCTGATTTTCTTGAGTAGTTATGAATATTTTTCCTGCAGAAGAATAAATAGGTGAAAATAGTTCACTACCATATGATTTGTTTTATCCCTAGGCATTGCCTGGGGTTACTGGAACATCCCCGGTTTTCGGTATTGGAAAGCGCAATGCACAACAATGAAAATTTTATTAAAATGTATGTTAACCCATTACTGTATGTTCATTTTCAATTCTTTATAAGGAAGCATGATGTATCATTTTGTGTGTGTCATTCCTTAAAAAAAAAGAGATGAGTCAAGTGAAGGAGCATATTTAATGGGGGGATTTTATGGGAAACATTATACAAATGGCAGTGCGTGTGATTCCCATTATTAAAATAATTTGTCATTGTACGAAAAAAGGTATAAATTTCAAGAAAGAGTCTTCTTCAGTTATCTGCCCTTTTTTTTAATGACAGTGGCTTTTGTGCCGTAAAGACAGACACGTTCTCAGGCAAAGCCCGTTTCAGGCCAGAATTTCTGAAAGCCCTATTAATGTTTCATGCTAATCAAGGAGAGTGGGAAATAGAGCGGACAGGTGCTTTCTAGTCTGCTTATTCCTGTCTTCCTGCATTAGACATTACTAGCTAAAACAGGACCAATGGGGTTCTCAGCCAATGCATATAGTGAGGAGGAAAAAAAAATAAAATGATTCTTGGCTTAAGTTTGCTGTTGTTTTTCATCTTGGATGAGCTGATAACATTCCTGGTCATATGAGCACATTGATTATTAATAAATCTGTCTTACTCTAAACTGTAAGCTCAAAAGGGACCTGCCATTTGGACCTAGCATTCAAGTACAGTGAGCCATGCTAATTTTGAATCTATAGAAAGGTTCATCTGGGTTTGTCATGTTAAAACACTGTGCCTATACGTTACTTGAGTCTTTGTCTATATCTGAAATTTCACGGATGGATATGATGAAATTAGTGTCCATAATGTTATCTAGGGACATGGTTTAGATGGGAATAAATATGCTTCCTGCTCTCCTCAATGGAATGCTTACTCATAACCATACATTTCAAAGCACAGGGTCAGAATGTGCATTTCATTTGAAGGGAGGAAGGAAAGATGATTTATTGATGGGAGAGGTGTGGTTTTAATTACTGTTGCTGTTTTGTTGGTGTCACATTTAATTGATGGAATGCATTATATTATTTTATGATTTCTTGTTAAAGTCTAAGTGTCATGTTCTTATGGAAATTTTTTCATCTAGCCCAATAAAAACATGCTTGAAATGGTACCTTAGCATGACTTACTTTTCCACATCTTTTATTCATAAAAAATGCTTCTTTTCCTTAAATACTTTTAGATATGCCAAGAACCATTACATTCAACTTTGGCTCCCAAGTATCTGTCCTCTTCTGGCACCTACTGCCTTTCATAAGAAGGTGAATGGTGACATGTGGTGGTCTGGGTATATAATGACATGGTACTCTGCAATGTTTTCAAGTAACATGGGTAAATTCACAAAAACCTTAACAAAAGAACAAACTATGATTATCCGTAGTTAGAGGTAAAGAATCATTCACTTCCCCTCTTTCTTGAAGATGAAAATTCTTTTATTTTGTTAGTTGCTTCCTCTCTGTATAAAATTCAACTGCTCTAAGATTTTAGGAAGTTAAATAAAGGTCTAACCCAAGTAGTCTGATAAAAAAAAAAATCTGAGGTTATAGAGTCTATGAGCATGCCCAGAGAATTTTAAATACTTTCTTTCCTTTTGCCTCAGTAAGGTATACTTTCTAGCCATATTTGGTATTGAGCTAAAGCAAAATACCGAAGGAAACCTCCTAGGTAGTGTAATGAAACTCAGTTTTCTCTTCTCAGCTTCCAGATAATAGCAGGTCTTCACTTTTGTATATGTTTTGTGTATATGCCTGAGAGTCTGTCATTTCCTGATACCTACTGTCTTTCAGAAGAAGATGAATGGGGACGTATGCCCCTCTTCTGTGATGTTCCCTAAGCTTTAAGTGTCAGGATTGTATTGTATTAGGGCTTGGCACCCATGACCAGCTCTTCTCTCCGTTTTGACCAGTTATGACTTTCTGTAATGCCGTCCATCTGTTGCAAAAGCAGGTTCTTTGAAGAAGGACAAGAGCCACTTTTCATGGGTATAAAGATAGGTACTTAGAACACAGCTAGGGATTATACTGTTTTAAGAAATTGGCAGTAGTGGGATCTCCTCTAGGTCCCGTGGCCTCACCAGGCACAGGCATTTGGTTAAGTTTACAGAAGTGGGCATTAATTCTTTTCTACTGAAAAGGCCTTATGTTTAATTAGGTTACTGTTTCTTATCCTCAGAATATAAGTGTCACTATTGCAGCTTTCAGAATATCTTGCCAGTAGGTCATTTGTTGTCGTTGCTGGCATTATGGATGAACAGGACTAGTGGTCTCTTTTCTCCGTTGGGAGCTTGTGTGGCTCTTTCTGAATCTATGGGAGCTAGTCCCCAGTGAGGAGGCATCCAGGTCAGAGCCAGATCCATTTCTTCAAATCCTGTGTCTTACATGTGTGGTGACCTAAGCAGCACGTTCTTACCTTCTTTTTCTGGAAGGTTTTGGCACCTTTTTAATTTGGAGTGGGGAGGGGATAAAATTTTTCAAGTTCTATGGAAGTCACAAACACTTGCCTTTTTATTTTTGTGTTCTTTGAAACTTATATGCATGCACATAATGAAATCTGATGGTTTTTCACTCCTTCATGTCCCCTTCCAACTTCCTTCCCCCTTGACGTCTCCTGATGCATGACCTTCCCAACTTCATGTCAGTCTCTCTTTTTGATTTGTTGAATAACACATTCAGTTCATTTACTGCTGCCTGTACACGTGCCTGGTTATGGTGCTGTCCGCTGAAACACGAGCAGCCAGTCTACTAGTGGCCATACCCCAAAGAAGAAGGGTTCATTTTCTTCCAGCTGCTATCAACTATCTATAGCTCCTTGCTTAGGGGTTGGGGCTCTGGAGCTCCTTGCCTGTCCATACTGGAGCTGTGGCTGGCATGTTTTTGCTGAGGTCTTTGGCAGAGAACCACCACTTCTGAAAGCTCACACGTACAATCACCAAGTCATATCCAAAAGACTCTACTTGATAGCACCCCTCCCTGTCTTCCAGCTCTTACATCCATTTTTGCCTCTCTTTTTCAATGTGCCTTTCACCTTGGATGGGGCAGGGTGTTGATAATGATGTCAAAATTTTACATGTACTCAAAATGTTGCATATATTGTAGGGAGGTCCACAAATTACATAAAACTTAAGCAGGGACAACAGTTTTTTTTCTTTAAATTCTTCCTTTCATATCTCCCAAATTAGTTCTAACATCATAATTTAGAGCCCAGTTCACCTTGTATAGCAGTAAGAACTCTGCGTTCACACTAGAAGCAAAAGGGGTCCTGACAATATATGGCTTTGCTACTTCTCCTTTAGCCACACCTCTAACTGGTCTTAATCCTACTCTCTCACTTATGGAAATCCAAGGGAATCATTTTTTCTTACAAATGGAATTCAAAACTCCTAGTAGTTTAAGAGGAAATGTAAAAAAAAAGGCCTGGATATTTGAAACTAGAGATGGAGACTCTGCTTCTAGCACAGTTGTCTGCATACCCAGAAGTCTAGTTCATTTTTTGGTATTGAATAATGTAGAACTTCATCCCTTTTGAATGAATATGGGGGGGTCATAATCAAATGGGCATACATAAGCAGCTGTGCATGCATGTGTGTATGTATGCAAGTGTATGTGAAGGCCTGGGCCCAACCTTAGCTGTTATTCCTGATTATTATCTGTCTCATTTTGCAACAGGGCTTCTCACTAGCCTGGAATTCACTGAGGCCACTAGGCTGGCTAGTCAATGAGTCTCAGGGATCCACCTGTCTTAATTTCCCCAATATTGGAATTATAAACCCATGTCACCGTGCCCAGAGTTTGTATCTGTTTTGGGAGTCAATCTTGTGTCCTCGTAATGTATGGTGACCACATTACCAATGGAACTATTGCTCCATCCAAAACTTCATCTTTCTAATGCCACTAAGAGGACTCACCCTTGACTAGCTGCAAGAGAGCACAAGGTACAGTTGTGAGATGTTACTTTGGATGAAGGGTTTACCAGTGTGAGATAACAACAGATTCACTGGAGAACCTTATGCTAATCTGTGAGAAAACATATGTAAAGAGACACTTGGCTACTGATATTTTTCTTTAAGACTGACATTTGCCTTTACTAACAATCTGTATTAGCTAGAGCCAGAATACTATGTTATTGTTAAATATTCGTTATTCATAAGACTGCTTCCTGTGCTCTTTCTGCCCTTTCTCAGTCCTGAGCTTGTCACTCAACAGATACCCAAAAGCAAAATCAGTTTCTGAGCAATAAAAAAAAAAATGAGTAAATAAAGAAGAGCTGTTTCTACAGCTCAAGATGTGATTAGGGTTGAAAATAAAAACAAACTTAAGATATTTTTGTTGACTCAAAAGTTATGGCAGACTAACATCATTTACTTCAATCTCCTATAAAATTTATAACACACGCCCCATCCCTTGCTTTCACTTAGACTTCTTTACATCTTTTTACACATTCTTTCAAATTTCCAAATATTTAATTTCTCCCTCATTAGAATGAAGTTGATGTAAATAAATTTATAGAGAATTAGTTCTGGCAAAATTTGAAGGCAATAGCTGGTATCAAAATGATGCTGAAATGCTATCATCAAACTTGGAAAAGTAGTGTGATCCATTCCCAATACTTTGTAGACACAAACTGAAAATATTTTTATCATCACATACATATAATTCTTATTCATCAATACCTCAAGTCTATATTTAACAAAGATTTCAGTCGGTACTGAATTTAATGGGGACTATTAGTTGATATTAACCTGCATTATTCTTCCTTTATGTCGCTGCTTGTTTTTTTTTTTTTTTTGTTGTTGTTGTTGTTGTTGTTCTTTGGGAGGGGGCTGCTACCTAACTCCCAAATAAACACACATGGGGGCTTATCCTTAAATATGAATGCTCAGCCTTAGCTTGGCTTAGTTTCTTGCCAGCTTTCCTTAACTTAACTTATTCCATCTACCTTTTGCCTGTGAGCTTTTCCTGTTCTCTTCTGTAAAGCTTATTCTTACTCAGTTGCTGGTTGTGTGTCTGGGTGGCTGACCCTTGATGTCCTCCTCCTTCTCTGGCTCCTCCTTTTCAATTTTCTCTTGCCAGATTTCTCCTTCTATTTATAACTCTCTGCCTGGCAGCCCTGCCTTTTCTTTGCCCTGCCTTTCTATTGGCTGTTCAGCTTTTAATTAGACCATCAGGTGTGGAAGGCACAGAAACACAACTTCATGGAATTAAACAAATAGAACATAAACAAAAGTAACACACCTTAAAATAATATTCTACTCCACCTTTATTCTAGACAACTTTCACCTGTTCATAACCTTTCCATGGAAGGTGTAAATATTTCCACAGTCCACTGGCTTTTCTGATTAAATTTGGCACTTAAGGTTTTTATTTGTTTTCCAGTCTTGGAACCTTAAAAGTGTCATGTTGATTGAACTTGCATCAGTGGATCTACAGTTAGATATTTAATATCTAACAGCAAAATAGTTTCTTAATTCAGGGATATATAGCCTAGTTCCCATAAGATAAGGTTTATCAGTATTTCTCTGGCTATTGTAGTAAGAATTACATTTATTTATCTTTGTTAGGCAGATAGGAAACAAATATGTTCTCCATTGTAGCACATATTTAAGCTTTTTTTATAAGGTTTATAGAGAAGAACAGAACAACTTTTAATGGACTTGCCCTTACAACACCTGTCAGTTTTTCTAAAGGAAAAGTCACATTCTGAGCACTACTGTCATGTCTAAAGCAGGTAGTCCCCAAGCAGCCACAGTCTCTCCTGATAAGGACAAATAGACATATAAAGACAAGCGCTGAGATTGCAGTGTCAAACCCAGGAGCTATTTCCATGTGGTTTCCCAAAGTAGGAGAAAAACACCCTCAGTCTATTTGTCAGGCACATATCAGACAAGACTAGTCAAATCCAGAAGCCACAACAAGCATATCTGTGATAAAGAATCAGTACACAGCAAGTTGATGCTCTGCCATGGTTACACCTCCTCATGTGGACCATCTTCAAATAGATGGTGCCTTGAGAGGTCTGAGATTCCTCAGTAACACTGGAATGACTGGAAACACACAGCCTGACCAAGTTCTTAGGTCAGATGACCATGAAAGACTCTGAAATCCCCTAGCTGGTCACTAAGAGGAGTCTCCCAACTAAAGACTCCGTACAGTATTTTAATTTCAGTAGAAATTAGAGTCAATTAGAGGGTAGCTTAGATGCTAAAATAGGAAACTCATTTTAAGAAGGAGTCATCAATTGCATTAGCTGAATTTAATGTCTTCTCTCAGTCACAATTTGGGCAAACCTGTCTATAGGGAGAAAACAGAGTTGAACTAAAAGGGGGAAAGATGCTTATTTCCACATTGAACTCTAAAGGAAAAATTCATTCAAGGTAATGGTGATCTCTTCCTGAGGAGGCAAACAAAATACATGATATAAGTAGTAAAACCATGGGAAAAATACAAAGCAAAGTGCAGTGACCAATACAAAAGGAAGAAGATAAACCTGGAGAGCAGTGTTGGGAGGGCTATTTAAGACCCTCACATGTGAGAAACTGTTTAAGTAACTGTAATAAATCATTAATGAGTGAGCAGTAAAACACTGTTTAATCATTAATTAACTGTGTATTAACAGTAGAAAATATTAACAATTCATCCTTAATGTACTGGATGACAGCTACAGTATTAAGTGCTTGTGGATTCATGTAATTGACTATTTAACTTATTTTCTAATTAAGTTTTAATAAAGTTATAATTAAATTATTGGAGTTTTTGCTTCTGTTCACCGCCTAAATAATATGATTTTACACATGGTGATTTTCAGTCTAACTTGACTGTGTTTGTGTTTCACTTATTGCTAAAGTACCCTTCCATGTGGGTTTTAATGGTAAAATTTCATCAAATGCAATATAACATTATTTCACATAATCATTTGAATTTATACATACATGTAGCCATTTTATTCTTCTGTTTTCAAATATACCAAAAAGATATTTAATCTGAAATTGAATTGACTTGATTGAAGATAACTCTAGAATTATTAGATGACAAGTACCTCTAAAATAATTGTCACATAAATATTATTCCTGATACAACCCAAATGTTACTTAAAGGAATTCTGAATGTTTAACTAAAGCTTCACACTTATATAGCACTTTGAAAAGTTTATAACTCACTCATTTTTTATAATAAAGGAACAATACATAAAATGACAACAGATGCTTTACCTTAAAGACAACATTTAACTTAGGCAATGATATCCTATTTTTTGTTCTTGTGATAAAATACCTTCAAGGAGATTGAGTTCACTAGAAAAAGAAAAAAGAAAAAAATAATGAAATGACCCAAAATAAATAGTTTGTTACTGTATAGACTAGGAAAGTGTTATAAATTGTGGGCTTAATATTATTTTCTTCTTCTAGTTAATATTATAACAATGATTCTTAATAATTATATTTGTAGAAAACAAAGTGTATTAACTTGTTTATGTGTCAGGAACGTGAGAAGATTGACTCTCTGCTGTGGAGCCATATATCCTAGGATGCGCCTTACTGAAATAGAATATTAACATTTTTAATCAAATGTTTACAGAAAATAAATATTTCAGTTGACCATCTGAGCAATAAAAATCTTTGCAGTCAATAATATTGCCTCTGCGAGTCTGGATTAGTTGTGAATAGGGGTAAACAAAAACAGAAGCTAATCCATGCTTGGGTTAACTCTGGGGTGTCTAAGTATATTGAAAGTAAAGGACTATATTTACAGAGCCATCAACTCACATCACAAAGATATGGCCCTGTGGCCTTTGTCACACTTGTCAATCAATCCCCACTATTATTCAATCAGGTGGTATGCAGGGAATCCTAGACCAGAGGGTACAATCCTGAATAAATGGATTTGTCTACCTTAACAAGGCTACATTTGATTTAATGACTGCCCAATCACTAACTCTACTCTTGCCCCCCACAGGCAACATTTCAGAACTGTCATAGGAAAACTACAATTGCTAGGACTTCAAAAGTTCCTTTTCCTTCCTTTTGAAATTAAGTTTTATATATTTCCAAGCATAAATTGGCTGATTTTTGTAATATAAACTTTTTCTGAATAAAAGGCAAAAATCAGTAGAGTTGTTAATAATAACAACAATATTTTCTTACAGGGACAAAGTAAAGCTATTTTTTTTTTCATGGCAGGCATAAAACAGTTTATCTAAATCACTGTTCCCAGTTCCTAAACAGCATGTGCAGTGCCATGATGGAGTATGAGCTGGCTGTTCTCCTCTCACAGAACAAGAAGACTTGATTTGCTATGTCTTTTCAAAGGACTACACACTTCAGTGCGTGCAATTTCAGTCAGCTCAGTGGTGGTGAATAAAGCCAAACTTGCAGCTCTAGAGAAGATTCTACTGCTGACAACTGACTAGTGTATCTCTTGTCTGTGAAATAACCTTGTTAATGGGCCCAGACAAAGTACTGTGACTGTTGGATGTAACTGCAACCATTGCTGGAAAAATCAGTTCAGAAAGCCTGTCTTGGTAACTCATACCAGGCTCACCCTCCTGGGACAGAGGTCCTGAATGTGATCACATCTTTCTGGAGTAAAAGGTTAGGATGGCACTGGAGTTTGAAACAGCTCAGTGGTTAAGAATATTTATTGGTTGTGTGACAGACTCAACTTCCTAATACCTGCAGGTACTATGTGGCATACAACCTCCTCTAACTCCAGTTCCAGGAGATCTGATGCCCCCTTCTGGCCACCAGATACTCACAGTGTGCACATAAACATATACATTCAGGCTAAACACTCACACACATCACAGAAATTACATAGCAAGCCACTTTCTCTTAACATAAATGCTATCCGAAGTTAGTGTAGAATAATGAGACAAAAAGGAAGTTTTTTTTTAGGGCACTGCTAGTGTTAAATGACTTGCATATATTGGGAATATTGACTCAACAGGAAGAGCAGTGAAAAAGGTGTCTAGCTTTGGATGTCAAGCCACTGGGAAATGTTGTAGCTGAAACTTTCACTCCAGACTTTGTGTTAGCACTAAGCTAACTTCTATGATGGCTAGCAGAGCCCCAGAGCTTATTCCCATGCTCACAACCGTGTAGGTCAGCACTGCCCAGCGGGAAATAATTATGAGCCACATCTGTAATTTGAATGTTAATTTTAGCAATACATTTTACTTAGCACAACAATTCAAAAATGTGTAAGCAATTAAAAAATTATGTGAATAAAAAAGATAATATTTTCTTTCAGTTATAGTGCTCAGGTTGATCACAGTGCCCCTGCTGGGGGAGGTATAGGAGTACACAGCTGTGAATGATCAATTCATGAGGTATAGGAATAATACATGAAAGATTAAGTGTAAATGAATAAGTACACTTAAAATGATGTTGTTTTGAGGTTATTACATATATGGAGATTATAAGCCACCAATGTTTTCTTTTTAAAATTCTTTTGAAAAATTTTGAAATTATAATTACATTTCTCCTTTCCCTCCAAACTCTCTCATATGTCTCTCCCCATTCTCCTCCAATTTCATCACCTCTTTTATGTTCATTGTTATTGCACAGATATATGTGTATACATCTATATTTCTAAATATAGCCTGTTCAGTCCATATGATGTTACTTGTATGTATGTTTTTGAGACTGACTCTTGGGCACTGGACCATCAACCAATTGGCATGTTCTTCCCTGGGGAAGAACACCTCACTCACTGCCAACTTTCCTCGGTTGCCTGAGGTTCTTACTGTAGGGTTGAGAACTTGTGGGCTTTTTCCTGTCCAGTTTGGCATGACCACTGGTGTCACCCTTGTTTAACTCATGTTTGAGCAGTCATGTTGGTGAGATTTTATGGGTGTATCTTTGGATGTTACTAGGGAACACAATACCGCAGCACATTCATTGATCCTCTGGCTCTTACACTTTTTGCCACCACTTCAGTTCCCTGAGCCGTAGGTGTGGGTGTGGGAGTGTTTTATAGATGTGTCCGTTGGGACTGGGCTTCATAGCTCTGCATTTTGATTGGTTGTAGTTTTCTGCAATGGTCTCTGTCTGTTGCAAAGAGTTTTCTTTATGAGGGGTGAATACTATATTTATCTGTGGGGATAAGGAAAAATATTTATTGATTGTTGTTGGGATTATGCAAACTTCCAAAGGGAAGAGGCAACTAATAATCCTTACCAAGCTATGGCACCTATGAATCACATCAATGACCAGCATGGCATAATAACCATAAGGGTGCAGTAATGGCGCACATAGATTGATTGTAACCAGCAGCTCTCTAATTAAACTTAGGACCTGCTCTACATGAGTGAAACTATGCCTGGTACTGGAAATTTAGATAACTACTGGGTGCTAGTGAAGTTATGCTTGTTGGAAGAGAATCTAAAACCTGTAATTTATTAAAAGATCTTAGTCGGGCGTTGGTGGCACACGCCTTTAATCCCAGTACTCGGGAGGCAGAGTCAGGCGGATCTCTGTGAGTTCAAGGCCAGGCTGCTCTCCAAGGCAAGTTCCAGGAAAAGCGCAAAGCTACAGAGAAACCCTGTTTCGGAAAAAAAAAAAAAAAAAAAAAAAAAAAAAAAAAAAAAATCTTTTAAATGGTGGTTGTGAATCATCAAAATTATCTGAATTTTAGAATAACTCTGACTTGAATTATTACTTTGTGTAAAGTAATTCCACCAGCTAAATACACCCAATTTCCAAAATATTAATTACATAAAACTTGAGGATTAGGTGTTATAAAGTATAAAATGTATTGAGTTTTTAGGAAAATTAAGCTTGCCTAGGCTTTTTATTGACCATAGCCTCAAACTAATTTTAGGCTTATTTCTCATTACAAGTTGAAAGCATATTTCAAAGAAATGTGTTTTAGAGCAATTATACAATTTGTTGCTTTTGTTTGGTTATAATTTTTTATATGCTGGTATTTACAAGTGAAGACATTGTAAATGGAAGGGGTTCCTGCCAGATACATATGCTCAAACAACATCCTTGATCAGTGTTTTTCTCCCTTTAACATTAAAAGTAAATTTTACAGATGGAAGAGAATATGATAGAAATTTTAAATATGTTGTTGAGAGAAGTGGGTGAGGGATGAATTTGATATAAATGCATTGTACAGCTTTTTCAAAGAACTGATAACAATGGATCACCAAAATTGCAAACTAGGTAGATTTGCATGAGCCATTTTAAAAGACACTACATGAAAACATCATAGGGCTAGAGGGGAAGAAATAATTGCTTACTGAAGGAATATCTTATTATGATAAAAAGACAAACTCATTTTAATCAAATCACAAATTGTTCCTCTCTATAAAGGAGTTGTTTTTGATCATTCTCAGCAGGATAAGTAGGAAATAGTCTTTTGAATAATGGTGTGGAGGCACTTAGATAGCATAGGTCAATCATTCCATTTATAATCCAAATATATATGAATGACCTAAATAACCCTATTGTTTTACCACTTTCTATTTCAGTTACTTGACATCATCATAAATATTGAAGTGTGAGACTAAAAATCTGGAAAATCAGTTGCTACACTTAAGGTGTTATTTCCACATCATTTTGTTCATCTACTGCACTCTGCAGTGACTGTCAGAACTTTCCAATGATGTATCTTAAAATTAAGTTATAGCAGGTTAAATAGCAACTTATATGATAAACAGATTTCAGGTCTTCTTCCTAAATATAAGAGTTCTATGGCCAGTCAGAAAGTGGCAAAATAGGTACCCAGCTACTGTAGGATCTTTAAGTTAGTAAAAAGCCTTCCTCAGAAGCAGCTATTTTACTTTTATTATTTTATATTTAGTTCTCTGGCCTGAGACAGTACAAGCTAACCATATTTCCCCAAAGTAAATATAGTAGTTCTCTTATTCTCAGACTTGGAGGTGTTTTTGTGATTTTTCTTTTTCTCTTTCAAAATATACAAGTCATCTTCCAGAGCAAAGCATACTTGTCAACGCACATGTCAGCCAACTTTAAAAAGAATTGTCTGAGAAAAAAATAAAAAGTAAATTATTTAAGTGGAGTTGTAGGGGAAGCATGAAAGAGTTCTGTTTGGAAGGTTTCTTTGCTTCTCTTTGCCAATGGAAGGCAGGTCTGGATCCCTTGCTAGTCAGCTGCTGTCATAACTCGGGCTGACAGTTCACATTGAAAATTCTGTTTTCCTCTTTCCCAGGAAAGCAGTCAAAGTTAAGCCAACAAACTGTTCTTGGCAAGTGCCTTACTGCTGTTTCCTCTCCTTTAAATTAGCCATTTGGGTTCTTTGTGGCATCTGTGAATGGGCTTCCAGGGCTGGGGACAACAGATTTGAGAGGGTACTAAACAGAAGAAAACAAGGGGAGAGTCTCTGTAACGGAACATGTGGTTGTGTGACATCATAATTTTAGACAAAAGGAGAAAACTCTTGTTGTGTGGAAGAAGCAAAGAGAAACAACCTGTGTGAAATTACTCATGAAAAGCTTTTTGAGCTACAGTTGAATTTTGTAGTGAGCTTTGGTTGTCAAATATATTACAGCTAATGAGATTCCATCACAGAGGATGAGAGAATTGGGAAAACCTCTCCATATCATTTAGCTCTTGTGCAGAGACTGATTACAAGATGGTTGTCTTTATTTTATTTTCCAAAGCTGTCCCACCAATATGAAGTTTGAAATTCTGTAATAAACTTTGCCAAAATAGTTATGGGAAATTACTTGATGAACCACTCAAAGGAGTAATATATCCAGGATTTACTTTAAGAAAATCTAATAGTAAACTCAACCCCTAGAAATACAGGAGAACAAGTGTGGACAGCTGATATTATTCACAATGGTTTTAAAGAACGATTGTTCTATTAAAGGGTACACATTTCTTTTTTCCTCTATTTTTATTAGCATATATAAACTGTAAAAAACATAATGGATTTCACTTTGACATATAACATACACACACACACACACACACACACACACATATATTTATTTATATACTAACTTACTTTGATCCTATTAGCTTTCTTCATCCCCCTCTCTGTCCCCTCTCCCACTCTCCATTGGTCCCTTTCCTCTTTCCAAATGTTCTCATGTCTACTTTCATGGCTTTTTCAATAAGATTTTTAGTAAGGTTTCCTGATACAACAATTTCGTTTTCTGACAGTTCCCTCTAACTTTAGAGAATCTTTTAAGTACCACATTATAGCAATTTTATCAAAATATTAAATCACTAACAATTACATCATAACCATGAACATGCCTAGTCCTACCTATATTATGTATGAAATAAAAATGGACATGTAAATATGGTAAATATAGGAAATGCCTATACAAAGATTTTTGTCTTTCTTTACCACACACATTTTTATATGTTCATCACGGCTGTGGGAACAGTGCTGTTCCACTAACTAACTTATCTGTAGATAGTACAGTATTTGCAAGGCCAGTTCATTAAGGTTAATTTGTTCAAAAATATTAGAATCATTAATTTCTGGCTTGTAGCTAATGGCCGTTCTCAGCCAGCATCTTGCTTCATCATTAGTGTCACTGAGATTATAACTCACAACCAACTGTTTTTACACTATCTAATAGAATCAATTGATGCAATGGTTGACAAGATGTTGTTTTGCATTTTGTCATCACACTAATGTACATGGCTTAAAGGCATTGGCATCCATAATGTGGGGCAGTTTTGTAGGAGACTGGAATAGGCTGAAGCTGCAAGGGCCATTTTCATAAAATATTAATGAAATTGAAAAATACACTGGGGTTGAAGGCTTGTCTGCTAAATGCAAGGTAAAATCTATTCTGTTCTGCTTTCTGATGACTGTAATTAGCAGCCCTAATTAAAAATTCAAACCTTGTGTATATTTGAAAGCATGAATCTTAGCTCGCATTGTGTTTATTTCCTTTACAAAGTATTTTATTTTACAACACTAATTGAACAGGATCCTTCCTAGTCCGACAGCCGCAGCTGGCTGGAGCCAGTTTATGTATCCAGTCTCTCAAGACTACTTCCTTTTGTAAGCAATAAAACATCTTTAAAAAACATGTATGTGCTCTCTGTGAGCCATTAACTCTGTGCCATCCAGCACAGGCTGGCCTTCTCCACACACATTGTTTTTTTTTTCTTTCTTTTTTCCCCCTTTCACTTAAATGTGACCTCTTTGAAGACGCTGCTTTTCTCTGATCTTCAATATTTAATGTGGATTTACTTACATTAAATGACCACCTTACTAAAGGAGCGGAGGCCCACTTCTGACATTATTTATGAACCACATACCCTGTGCAAAAATATGGAAGGAATTGCACGGGAATACCTATTAGTTCTGGTAGAAAAATCTACTGTTTAACATTGTTCTCTAAACTTAGCTTCACATTTGAAGTCAGAATGTTGAGGTCTCACGAGGGAACCAGTGACAGTGACTGAGGTCCTAAGTGAGAGAAGTCGTGCTACTTAGAGAGGAGAAACACCAGATGGAAGCAGAGGCAGAGCTGGAAACAAGTCAAAACCAGAATCTACCCCACCCTGACCCCACCACAAGAGCCGTCAGAAATAGAAAACATTCTTTACAAGTAATGAAAATACATTTTCTTTAAGGTAGTGCCAGTTGTTGACAAAATAAAATGGCAGGGGCATGGCAGGCCATCAGAATGTGGCTCAGAATAATTAAGGAAAAATAACGCCTGCCTTTTGCTTACTTCATCTGAGCCTGCCAACTTGGAGTCACATTTTCCTCAACTATGAAATGGGTGTACATATAATTACCTGACTCAAGTGTTTTATCTAGTGAAAATGTTCCAAGTAGGCACCTTGAGAACTCTAAAGTTCCGTGAAAAGTCCAGAACTTCATTTGAAGCACATTCCTTCCCTTCCGGTGATTCAAACCAGGAGCAGAAAATTAATGCAAATTTGTTATCAATACTGCTGGAATTACTCTTAAAATTTATGCAGCCCAATGTTACATAGACATTCATTAGGTTGGGTCTGGAGTGCAAAGGTAATATGCAGAAGACAAAGAAGTCTATTCCATTTATCTCCTAATGAAGTTTTGATCTGATTTTCTTGGAAACACCATTCCTGATATGATATTGAACCCACATAAGTGAAAAAGTTGATTGCACTGTACTGTAATATCACAACTGCTTAGACACTAACTCATTGCTTTGAATGAGGAAATGAATGAAGAAGCAATTCCATTTGAGGGTGAATGGTTAAACAGGACTTCTAAAATAAAGTATTTTTCAATATTGGGAAATAAGTAGTTTATTTTGTTGAATTGTAAACTATTTAGATCATAGAATCGTATAGTCTTTGCCCCAGGCTTAGGATCTATATTCCTTATACACGGAGCTTCTTCACTATAGGAAATGAAAATTTTCCTGGAACAAGGAGTATTGAACATGAGGCCATTAAGAGGATATGAGGGCTGCTAATATTTGGGCTATTGAATTCTTCAACTGACAAATGTTACACCTGCCTTCTTCACTCCAAATTACATTTACTTTGTCTATTGAATGGGGATCTGCCTTTTCTCTGAAAGTGAAAGGTACAATCAATAACTTTGGGTCAAGGAGGGAATAATATAACATGATTCTGTGAGTGTCTAAGGTACGTGGAAAGGAGGTGGCTTGAGAAAAGTGGGTGGCGATGGAAGGAGGCCACCTGGAGTTCTAGGCTTAGTCAAAGTAGCTTGCTCTAGCTGCAGTGACATGAACTGCTGTCACGAAAAACAGCAAATCTCCACAGCATATTGTCACAAGTGCTTAGGCAACTTCTCCTGTGAGAGAGCAAGAATGTGAGTAGTTTCCTTCCTGCCCAATAAAATGAGGCAGGAGCAGAAGACCTTACGTAAACTACGAAGCCTGGCGAGGTGCCCACTGCTCCTGTTGCCCAGGAGGCACGCAATGTCGCCAGTCCAGGTGACAGGAAACAGAGTTCACTTCCTGCCATTCCCGTCTCTTCCTCCAAATCACCAAGGGTTCTGCTCATCAAAACCTTCTTTTCAGTTCTGGCCTCCAGCATAGCTGCCCTCTGCTGCACAGCAATGCTCTGCTCTCTCACGTTCTCTTCCAAGGAGCATCCTTGCCCAGCTCTCAGGGGCCTGAAGCCCTCCTGCAGAGCTGCTCTTAGTGGCTGCCTGCCTGCCGCTCACTTTACTGATCCTGTCTCTGAGCAGTATGTCTAGTTACAGACAGCTGGGATACGATGAGAGACGGCCTGCTTCCGAGAGCATAGAGGGCTCAAGCTCCAGAACTTCAGGAGACGGGTCCCTCCTCTTCCCCCTGGCTGAGAGACTGCATGATTTTGTCTTCAGAACAGGAAGCTGGAGGGATGGAGTTAAGGTGTATGGCTAGAGTAAAGCAAAACTCTAGAAAACCGTCCCAGAAGAAGGTTGATGTGGCTTTTGTATTTATGAGAGGCAAGGTGGGCATCTAGAATCAGACTCAACAATCAGGATTTGGATGTTGATGAGGGTCGATTCCAATTCCCGATGCAAGTTCTAACACTATCAGCATTGCCTTTGGAATTTTCACTTTCCTCTCCCACTTAACAGAGTAACCTCTGCCTTGTCTGTCCAAGGTCCAATTACTTCACACTTCCCAAGGATCAGAATCTAATTACTTTTTATAAATAGATGAGAATCTAATTATATCAAGAGGAACTGAAGAGAGCTCAACTTTTTATTCATTTACCCCAAACTGTCTGTTGTCCAAAAATTACTTCTCTCTCTCTCTCTCTCTCTCTCTCTCTCTCTCTCTCTCTCTCTCTCTCTCTCTCTCTCCTCTCCTTCCTTCTAACAAAAAGTCACTGTCCAGTAGGTTTTCCTCAAATAGAGCTAAAAAAGAAGCCAACGAGTTTGATCAGCTCCCAGGACATGAGCATTTCATTTGACTGTTAATTTCTACAGATGAAGAATGATCATATGTACTACTCGGAGTCTGCACTCCTTTTCCTGCCTTAAGAATTAATGTCGCTAACCATGGGCTTTGAATCTAGATGGAATCAGAAAGTGGCTGTTGGGAGAGTAGATGTTTCTCAAGGCCTTAATGCATTTAGTTCAGATCTTGTCTCCTTTGGTGATTTTAACCATGTTGCTTGAGGGTGAGTTTCTGGAGAAAGATTTCCTGCTCATAGTTAAATACTGACAGAAATAGAGTTCCTAACTGGATGACAAGGGACATAACAATGATCTTGCTGGCTTTGGATTGTTTTATATAAATTGTAAAGGTATTCTTTGTTGTTGAATATATGTTAATGTCTATTTTAAGGCCATTCAAGGAAGCATGAACGTTTTATTTTTACGTTACTCAGGGCCTAGAGGAGTGGCTCAGTGATTAAGAACACGTACTGTCCTTCCAGAGTATCCATGTTCTCACTGGGCAGTTCACAATTGCCTGTACTTCCAGCTTCAAGGGATTGAAAAACCTCTTCTAGCTCCCCTGCATATGTATACTCACATGAACATATCCATATGTGGCCAAAAAGCACACCATTGAAAATTAAACAATAAATCATAAATAAGCATTCATAGTGCATATTAAAAACTAAAGTAAGGATGAGAAAGGTGTCACAAGAAGCAATGGATCCTTCAGTACCCAGCTGTCTCTGTGAAGTCCTGGAAAGGGCTTTTTGAATAGTAGAAAGGTTAAGAATGGATTCTCAAATGCTAGAAAACTCCTGCAATCCAGTGTAGGCAGGTAGAAACAGGAGGATTAATGCAAGTGGAGTCTGGTCCACATAGTGAGTTTTAGGTGGAGCTAAGACTACACAGTAAGATCTTGTCTTGAATAACAAAATAAGAAGTGGGGGCATTCTCCCTACATTTCTGCTCATCTTCCTTTCTTAAATGTGTCTTTTGGACTTACTCTGTGAGTCAGGAAATATGTGTGTATGTGTGAGTGTGCGCACACATGTGCTCATGCATGTGCATCCGTGTGTCTGTAGGTATTACTTCAGCAACTCACCTTCACACCCATGGTGGAAAAACTAGTCAGGGGCATGTAGGACTTGAGATGGGAGGTACACAGGAACTACAATGTACGAGCTTGTTATTGCTGTATTATTCATTCTGTAAGGTATTTCTATTAAGATGCCTAAAGTAACTTTCTACATGCTAAATAAATGAATAACCCTCCGAGCCTCACTATGAGGCAGTGAGATTTGCAAAGACGATGGGATGAGAAAGGGAAAGTTGAATCCCAAATGTGCAAAGCAGCAATGCATTCATTGCACAGAGAAGACTAATTTCTGACTCCAAAAATACCGAGTGTAGGGAATGTTAACCAGTCAATCTACTACCTTGAATTATGCCTCTTCCTCCTCTCTGCCCCTTCCCCCACACAGTCATATCCAAAGCATTTTCACTTGTTAGGTCCCTGCCATGGAATGCTAACATAAACATATCTGCTTCCCAAAACCTTACCATTGGCCTACTGTGATTAAATCTTATACCTAGAGCAGCTTGATAAAATTGGTTGGCACTGTGACAAAGCTGAACTCATACACTGCTGAAGTTAGATTATCCTGGAGCTTCAGTTGTGCAGTTCAGGTTGAATTTCTCTAATCTCTGAAGGACAGTGACACACACCTAGTCTCTGTTAAGCCAGCATATCTATAACTTTAAGCAATGTGGTGTGAAAGCTTTGACATGCAGAGTGGTGAAAGGTGACTCTCAGTGTAGTCGTCTGTGCTTGGTAATCTTGTGGCTTCAGTTCCCACTATCTGTCAACATCCTGCTCTGGTGTTTCTAAAACCACCTTCTCGTAGACAAAGTTTAGATTATCTATTGTGATCAACACTACCAAAAAAATGCTTTGAACTTTAGGTTTCATGGGTATTTGCATTCTAATAGATCTGTATTTTTGAAATTTTCTTGCCTTATCTTATCCATTTTCTGCATCCTACTGCCCACCCTACTCCCACCCCCTACAGTTATAAGTGGGCAATGGTCTGTCTCTAGTCTGTAGTTGTTTCGTCATGAAAGGAATCACGGGCTTCCTTGTTTCTCAGAGAGGACAAAACTTTGCACCACATTGATGGCACTGGGCATTATTTTCTTCAACATTGACTGTTAATTTGGTTTAATTTGCTGAATTCTCATGGCAACTTTACTTGATCATATTTCTCCTCTTGGTTGTATTGTTCTCTTGCTCAAAAAAATTATAAGGTGATCCTATAAACCCAGAAAATATTCTAATCTTTTGGTTAGACTTACCAGTTTCAACTGCAGTACACTTCTTCTGGTTCATTGAATTCTAGTGCTTTGCTTGGGATTTCTGTGTTATTTTTTCTGCCTGGAAGGACCCTCCCTCTGCTTTTTTGCCAAAACAAGGCCCCACCCCTGAGAAGATTTTTTTTTAGGGTAACAGCTGGTGAAGGAAGGACAATCAATTTTCTTCAGAGGTACCGTTCCTCATAGGTTTGTCCACAGTACAGTGGATGGTGTTGCACCCTTGCTTATATGGGTGATATGTAGCAACTTTCTCTGAGATAAAATAATTCATCTTGGAGGGAAGCTCATAATTATGACATAGAATATTCTAAATGGAGATGGAACATTCCATCCCACAGAGAAGCCCCTTAAATTCAGGAAGAAAACAGTTCAAAGGCCTCAGGATGTCCTTGAAACTGACCATAAACACAGGAGCCCTCCCTCCCAAAGTAGTAAGGACTGCTGAAAGACACTCTCAGACCAGTGAAGCCAACTGAAAGAGACAGAAACCAGCTGAGCTGCCTAGACGATGTTCAGATGAGACCAGCTACCTAGAAGAAACAGAAATCAGCCAAGCTGCCTGGAAGAGCTCAGACTGGCAGCTGGAAAGGAGACACCCAAAGCTATTGAACTTCTTTGTGTAGTGTGCCCTGGGTTCCCTGCTTTTGTGAGCTCACCCATGATGGAGTGGGCTTTTGGTGTTGCAGCTGCTTTAGGTATTTCTTCTCCTACAAGTAAACCTTCATCCATATTCTTGTAAGAAACTCCAATAAAACTCATTAGTTCACCAAGTTAGACTTTGGTGGCATCCATACTTTGGCCCATCATTGGTTCCTTATCTGAAGTGATGGATAACACCTTACCAGAAATATTTTCATGTGGCAATGGGAATTACTGATTTTACTTGGTGGTTTATCACAAAAATAAGAACAATCAGTAACAATAAAATTGGGAGAAAGATGTCTGGGAAGATGTGGAAGGTGGAGTAGGGTAGAGAACATCATATCATTATATTTACATATGAAGTTGCCAAAGAATATGCATCTGCATACACATCTACATATACATACACATATACATATACATGGATCCATTTACCTATAACTCCAACATTGGGGGATTAAGGCAAACAGATCCCAAGAGTTTGCTTTCTAGACAGGCTTCTCAAAGCAGCAAGCTTCTGCTTTGGTGAGAGACCCTGTCTCAAGGCAATGAAGAAATAAGGTGGATAGTGAGAGAGGAAGACACCTGGCATTCTGCTCTGGTGTCCATATTCACTCACATGGGTGCTATACACACTCCTACACATACAACCACAAAAATCATATAGAGAAAGATCCTGCTCTGGTGTCCACATTCACTCACATGGGTGCTATACACACACATATACATACAACCACAAAAATTATATAAAGATCCTGCTCTGGTGTCCATATTCACTCACATGGGTGCTTTTCATAGATACACAAGAATCATATAGAGAAAGATGATGGGACAAAGTTAGAACAGGTGCCCCATGAGGTAATAATTGTGATACTCTAGATATTTTACAGTCTTTGGCCTTCCAGCTGAGGCAATGGATTTGTTCCCTTCCCGATGAAAACTAAGTAACTGTTTGGTGTCTAGGTATTTTAATTAATAGTTGCCATTAAAGACCAATTCCTTAATTTAATTAATTAAATGTTTTAAATTTCTTTTTAGTTACCTTATTAAAGACATAATAAATCAATATTGTACTACATTTATGAATAATTCTATAGTATTAAAATAATTTTTTATTACCATGAAATACATATATCCTTAACTAGGTATTGGGGAACTGCATGTATCTGAAACCTCTTTTTTTTAAATTTGACAAGGAGGCATATGCCACAGAGTAAATGTGAAGGTCAGAGAAAAACGTGCAGGCATCAGTTTATTCCTTAAGTCACGTGGGTTCCAGGGACCAAACACAGGTCACCAATCTTAGTTGCAAGCACATTTAGCCACTGAGCTATTGGGTGACCCAAATCATAAATTTGGATATCTTCATCTAAACGAGGTTTCACTAGGGTTGCCAGATCCATTATTTGTAGACATTTTAAACATGGATATAATTTACTAATATCTAAGTAAATGATGTAGAATAGGTGTTTTAGATTCAGAGATTTTTATGTCAGTCAACTTATAAATTAGAGAGGGTATGCTGCCAGATAACAGAAAAATTTGGAAGGGTATCATTAATGCAACATTAGCAAGATACATTCACATTTATCCAGACTGAGTACACTTTTCACTTCAATTTGCTTTTCTCTCTTGAATTGGCCAAGATTTGACTTTGCAGTAGCTCTTGGACCCTGTGATGCACTGTGGTATCTGTCCATCCCACTCTTCACTAGAGTGCATTCCCCAACACTGAACACAAAGTGTCACTGTGACTACATGCCAATAGCCTAAAACCTGAGAGAACTTCGCCAAACTTGGAATTCCTTTGCTTGTAAGTGAGCACTTGAACTAAAACTTTTATGATTAATTATCTTTTATTTAATTCGGATGATATTTGAATGTTAATTATTCAAAATCTTGGGCCTTCATGTACTGTGAAGTGGCACTTATTTTCTTTTGACTATTACATTCTGGCTATTACAAATAATGCAGCTCCAACACATGTTTCAACAGCTTAAGAAAGACAGAAAACACGAATGTCTGGAACACTTCAGGTGTTATGTTCAATGGCATGAGGATAGGAATATGTCTGTGGAAGTTAATAATGACTCCGCTGGACACATGTCTAGACTGGAATGTTCCACATGCTTTGTCACTGTGATGGAAAGAAAATGTTATGTTCAGAACACCAAAAGGACACAAATCCCTAAAGACACACCAAGGGAGAACACCTGAGCTGGATGTTAGGTAGGTTCTCCAAACCTGCCATTTCCTTCTGAAAAACTTTTCACTGCAGAAAATATATTCCAGGAAAATACACCTACTTTTAAATACATTTTTTGACTGAAAAAAAAAGATTTAATGGTTTTCTTTTTTTAATTTATTTTTTTATTAAGGAATTTTTTACTCATTTTACATACTAGTCACAGATCCCCCTTTCCCCCCTCCTCCTGCCCCTCAGCCTTCCTCTCCAAAGCCACCCTCCATTACCTCCTCCAACAAGGCAAGGACTTCCATGGGGAGTCAGCAGAGCCTGATACATTCAGCAGAGGCAGGCCCAAGCCCCTCCCCCTGCACCAAGGCTCTGCAAGGTGTCCCCTTATTGGCAGTGGGCTCCAAAAAGCCAGCTCATGCACCAGGGACAGATCCCAATCCCACTGATGGGGGTGGGGGATGCTCTCAAACAGATTAACCTAGACAACTGTCTCGCTTATACAGAGGGCCTAGTCCAGGCCCGTAGAGGCTCCACAGCTGTTGGTCTAAAAATTCTTGAGTTTCCACTAGTTTTGTTTGGTTGCCTCTGTAGGTTTATCCATTAGGACCTTGATGTCCCTTGCTCATAGAATTCCTCTTCTCTCTCCTTGACTGGGCTCCCAGAGCTCAGCCTCTTGCCCAGCTGTGGATCTCTGCATCTGTTTCCATCAGTTACTGAATGAAGGCTCCATAATGACAGTTAGGGTATTCACCAATATGATTACTGGGGTAAACCAGTTCAGGCACCCTCTGCACCATTGCCTGTAATGTAAGCTGGGGTCATCCATTTGGATTCCTGGGAACTTCCCTAGCACCAGGTTTCTCCCTATCCCCATGATGTCTCCCTCTATCATGGTATCTCTTTCACTGCTCTCCCACTCTGTCTCTGTTACAGCTCAACCATCCTGTTTCTTTATATTCTCACCCCTATTCCCTATCCTCCATTGCCCCCCATATCCCCAGTCCACTCATGGAGATCTCATTTATTTCCCCCTCCCGGAGTGATCCACGAGTAACTCACAGGGTCCTCCTGGTTAGTGAGCCTCTCTGGAACTGTGGGTTGCAGTCTGGTTATCCTTTGCTTTACATATAGTATCCATTTATGAGTGAGTATATACCATGTTTGTCCTTCTAAGTCTGGGTTACCTCACTCAAGATGATATTTTCTTCCCATCCATTTGCCTGAAAATTTCATGACGTCATTGTTTTTTACTGCTGAGTAGTACTTGGTTGTTTATATGTACCACATTTTCTTTAGCCATTCTTCAGTTGAGGGGAATCTAGGTTGTTTCCAGGTTCTGGCTATTATGAATAATGCAGCTATGAGTATAATTGACCATGTGTCCTTGTGGTATGAATGAGCATTCCTTGGGTATATGCACAAGAGTGGTATAGCTGGGTCTTTAGGAAGATTGATTCCCAATTTTCTGAGAAACCACCATAATGAATTCCACTGTGGCTGTACAACTTTGCACTCCCACCAACAGTAGAGAAGTGTTCCCCTTGCTCTGCATCCTCTCGAGCATAAGCTGTTATTAGTGTTTTTGATTTTAGCTATTCTGGCAAATGTAAGATGGTATGAGAGTTGTTTTGATTTGCATTTTCATGATGACTAAGGATGTTGAGCAATTCCTTAAATGTCTTTCGGTCATTTGAGATTCTTCTCTTGAGAATTCTCTATTTAGCTCTGTAGACCATTTTTTAATTGGATTGTTTGGTATTTTGATGTCCAATTTCTTGAATTCTTTACATATTTTGGAGATCAGCCTTCTGTCAGATCTGGGGTTGGTGAAGATCTTTTCCCATTCTGTAGGCTGTCATTTTGACTTATTGACCATGTCCTTTGCCTTATAGAAGCTTCTCATTTTCAGGAGGTCCCATTTATTAATTGTTGCTCTCAGTGTCTATGCTACTGGTGTTAGATTTAGGAAGTGGTCTCCTGTGCCAGTGCATTCAAGACTACTTCTACTTTCTCTTCTATCAGGTTCAGTACAGCTGGTTATATGTTAAGGTCTTTGGTCCACTTGGACTTGAGTTTTGTGCATGGTGACAGATATGGATCTATTTGCAGTCTTCTACATGTTGACATTCAGTTGTGCCAGCACCATTTGTTGAAGATTCTTTCTTTTTTCCATTGTATAGTTTGGGCCTCTTTGTTAAAAATCAAGTGTTCATAGGCATGTGGATTAATATCAGAGTCATCAATTTGATTCCATTGGTACACATATCAGTTTTTATGCCAACACCAAGCTGTTTTTATCACTTTAGCTCTATAGTAGAGCTTGAGGTCAGGGATGGTGATGCCTCCAGAGGTTGCTTTAGTGTACAGGATTGTTTTAGCTATCCTGGGTTTTTGTTTTTCCATGTGAAATTGAGTATTGTTCTTTCTAGGTCTGTGAAGAATTGTGTTGGGATTTTGATGGGGATTGGATTGAATCTGTAGACTGCTTTTGGTAAGATTTTTACTATGTTAATCCTACTTATCCATGAGCATGGGAGATCTTTCCATTTTCTGATATCTTCTTTAATTTCTTTCTTCAGAGACTAAAGGTTCTTGTCATACAGGTCTTTCACTTGCTTAGATAGAGTTACCCCCAAGATATTTTATATTATTTGTGGCTATTGTAATGGATGATGTTTCTCTTATTTCTTTCTCTGCCCGTCAATTATGTATAGGAAAGCTACTGTTTTTTTTTTTTTTTTTTTTTTTTTTTTTTTTTTTTTTTTTTTTTTTTTTTTTTAGTTAATCTTGTATCCTGCCACATTACTAAAGGTGTTTATTAGTTGTAGGAGTTCCCTGGTAGAATTTTTGAGGTCACTTATGTATATGTATACTATCATATCATCTGAAAATAGAGAAAGTTTGACTTCTTCCTTTCCGGGTTGTATCCCCTTGATCTCCTTTTGCTGTCTTATTGCTCTAGTTAGGACTTCATGTACTATATTGAATAGATGTGGGAAGAGTGGACAGCCTTGTCTTGTTCCTAATTTTAGTAGAATCACTTTGAGTTTCACTCATTTAATTTGATGTTGATGTTGGCTGTTGGCTTACTGTATGTTGCCTTTGTTATGTTTAGGTATGTTCTTTGTATTCCTGATCTTTCCAAGACCTTTGTCATGAAATGGTGTTGGATTTTGTTGAAGACTTTTTCAGCATATAATGAGATCATCATGTGTTTTTTTTTTCTTTCAGTTTGTTTATATAGTGTATTACATTGACAGATTTTCATATGTTGAACCATCCTTGCATCTCAGGGATGAAGCCTACTTGATCATGGTGGATAATTTTTTTTGATATGTACTTGGATTTGGTTTGCCAATATTTTATTGAGTATTTTTGCATCAATATTTATGAGGGAGGTTTGTCTGTAACAAACCTGGTGTCAGTTATTGGGATGAATGTTGGAAGATCAGAGAAGCAGAACAAGCCACAGCTACCTCACCTTGCCAATTCTTCAGCTGATCCTGTTTCCTCAGACTGGAAGCCTCTGAGTCCTCATGCAGAATGAATCTCAGCTGAACTGCTGCTCAAAAGCCCAAAAGCTTAACTAGGCCAAAAGCTTCTAGTTTCTGGTCTTCATGCCTTATATACTTTTCTGCTTTCTGCCATCTCTTCCTGGGATTAAAGGCATGAGTCACCATGCCTGGCTATTTCCAGGTGTGGCTTTGAACTCACAGAGATCTGGATGGATCTCTGCCTTAGGAATACCAGGATTAAAGGTGTGTGTACCACCACTTTCTGGTCTCTATGTCTATCTAGTGGCTGTTCTATTCTCTGACCCCTAATAAGATTATTAGGGCGCACAATATTTTGTGGAACACAATACCACCACAATATAAAATGGAGTACTACTCAGCAGTAAAAAACTATGACATCATGAAATTTGCAGGCAAACTGATGGAAGTAGAAAATATCATCCTGAGTGAGGTAACCCACATACTTGTGACCAAGTATGTGGTCGATTTTAGAGAAGGTTCCATGGGGTGCTGAGAAGAAGGTGTATTCTCTTGTGTTAGGTTGGAGTGTTCTGTAGATATTTATTAAGTTCATTTGAGTCATAACATGTCAGATCCCCTATTTCTCTGTTAAGTTTCTGCCTGGCAGATCTGTCCATTAGTGAGAGTGGAGTGTTGAAGTCTCCCACAACTAGTGTGTGGGGTTTGATGTGTGATTTAAGCTTTAGTAATGTTTCTTTTACAAATGTAGATGCCTTTGTATTCAGGGCATAAATGTTCAGAATTGACACTTTATCATGGTAGATTTTTCCTGTGATGAATATGTAATGTCCTTCTCAATCTCTTTTGATTGATTTTAGTTTGAAGTCTATTTTGTTAGATATTAAGATACACCAGCTTGCTTCTTAGCCTTTTACTCTGAGGTAGTCTTTGAAGTGGAGGTGTGTTTTTCTGTCTCTGTCTCTGTCTTTCTGTCTGTCTGTCTCTCTCTCTCTGTCTCTGTCTCTCTCTCTCTCTATATATATATATATATAAATATATATATACACATATATATATACAAATTTTTATTTAAAAAAGGTTTTCTTTCCTTTTACATACCAACCCATCCCCCCTCCCTCCTCTTCCCCTGCTCCCCCCACCTACCCATCCCACCCCCATTCCCTCCACACAGAGAATAAGGTCTCCCTTGGGTAGTCAACACAGACTGTTATACCATGTTGGGGCTAGACATAGCCCCTCCCTTCTGCATGAAGGCTGAGTAAAGCATTGCACCATAGGGATGGGGTCTATAAAGCCATTGTGTACCCAGAATAAGTCCTGGTTCCATTGCCAGGGGACCCACAAGCATCATCAAGCCACACAACTTTCATCCACATTCAGAAGGCCTAGTTCAGTCCCATGCAGGCTCCTCATCTGTAAGTCCAGAGTCCATGAGCTCCCACTAGCTTGGGTCAGCTATTTTTATGTTTTTTTCCCATCATGATTCTGACCCCCCTTGCTCTTATAATCCTTCCTCTCTCTCTTCAACTGAACTCCAGGATCTTGGCCAAGTGTTTGGCTGTGGGTGTCTGCATCTGCTTCCATCAGTCACTGGACTCTGAGATACCATCTTATGCCTGTCAGAATAGCTAAGATAAAAAAAAATACAGATGACAGCTTATGTTGGAGAAAATGTGGAGAAAGGAGAATACTCCTCCACTGCTGGTTGGAATGCAATCTTGTAAAGCCACTCTGGAAATCAGTATGGTGGTATCTCAGAAAATTGGGAATCCACCTACCTCAAGACCCAGCAATACCGCTCCTGGGCATATACCTAAAAGTTGCTCAACTACACCACAAGGACATTTGCCCAACCATGTTCATAGCAGCATTATTTGTAATAGCCAGAACCTGGAAACAACCTAGATGCCCTTCAACAGAAGAATGGATAAAGAAAATATGGTACATTTACACAATGGAGTATTAGGCAGTAGCAAAAAAACAATGACCTCATGAAATTTGTAGGCAAATGGATGGAACTAGAAAAAAATCACGCTGAATGAGGTAATTCAGACCCAGCAAGACAAACACAGTATGTACTCACTCATAAGTGAATGTTAGAAGCAAAGCAAAGGATAACCAGACTACAGTCCACAACCCCAGAGAAGCTAGGTAAAAAGGAGGACACAAAGAGGGACACATATGCATCACCTCAGGAAGGGGAAAGGGTTAAGATCTCCTGGGCAAACTGAGAGAGGGGGATAGAGGGGAGTGGATGGGAGGGGATGGGAAGTGGGAACATGGGGGAGAGATGGGGAGGGAGAGCAATGAAAGAGATATCTTGACAGAGTGTACCATTAAGGGGATGGGGAGAAATCTGTAGCTAGGGAAAACCTCAGGAGCTCATAAGATTGTCCCCAGATAAGACTCATAGCAATGGTTGAGAGGGTTCTTGAACTAGCCTTCCCCTGCATTCAGATTGGTGTCTGCCCTAATTGTCATAGAAGTGTGTTTCTTGTATGCAGCAGAAGGATGGATCCTGTTTTCATATCCATTCTGTTAGCCTGTGTCTTTTTATAGGCAAATCGAGTCCTTTGATATTAAGGGATATTAATGACCAATGATTTTTAATGCCTGTTACCTTTTGGTGGTAGTGTGTATGTATTTCCCTTCTTTGGGATTTGCTGATGTGGGGTTATCTATTGCCTGTGCTTTCGTGGGTGCATCTGACTTCCTTAGTTTGGAGTTTTCCTTCTAGTGATTCCTGTAGTGCTGTATTTGTGGATAGGTTTTGTTTAAATCTGGTTTTATCTTGGAATGTCTTGTTCACTCCATCTATGGTGATTGAAAATTTTGCTGGGTATAGTAGTCTGGGCTGGCATCTGTGGTCTCTTAGTGTCTGTATTATGTCCGTCCAGGACCTTCTGGCTTTCAGAGTCACCACTGAGAAATCAAGTATTATTCTAATAGGTCTGCCTTTATAAGTCACTTGGCATTTTTCCTTTTCTGCTCTTAATATTTGTTCTTTATTCTGTATGTTTAGTGATTTGATTATTATGTGGTGAGGGGACTTTTTTTTGCGGGGGGTCTAGTCTATTTGGTGTTCCATAAGCTTCTTGTATCTTCATAGGTATTTTCTTCAAGTTAGGAAAGTTTTCTTCTATGATCTTGTTGAATATATTTTCTGTGCCTTTGAGTTGGTATTCTTCTTCTATGCCTATCATTCTTAGGTTTGGCCTTTTCATGGTGTCTGAGATTTCTTGGACATTTTCTGTTATGACTTATTTGGCTTTAGTATTTTCTTTGACTGATGAATCTATTTTCTCTATTGTATCCTCCATGTCAGAGATTTTCTCTTCCATCTCTTGTATTCTGTTGATTATGCTTGCATCCCTAGTTCCTGTTTGTTTACTCAGATTTTTCTATTTCTAGCATTCCCTCAGTTTGTGTCTTCTTCACTGTTTCTATTTCAATTTTCATTTTTTTTTTCAAATGAAAAAATTGAACTGTTTCCTTCACCTGTTTCCTTGGCTTTCTTTTAGGGATTTATTGAATTCTTTAAAAATTTCTCAATTTCTTTAAGGGAATTTTTCATTTCCTCTATAAAGGCCTCTATCATCTTCATGAAGTTATTTTTAAGGTCATTTTCTTCTGCTTCTTCTATGTCATGATGTTCAGATCTTGCTGTTGTAGAACCACTAGGTTCTGGTGGTGCCATACTGTTCTTTATGTTCTTGTATGTAATTTTGCACTGACATCTACTCATCTCTTCCTCCAATAGGTACAAGAGGTGCCTGTGTCTGAGCGAACTGCTCTTGGTCCATTCAGTGCTTGCTGTGTCTGTGTCTAAGGGGCCCACTCTGGGTCTAATTGTAGCTCTTGATCTAATTACAGCTGGTGGATTCTGTGTATCAGGGAGCGGCTCTTGGTCCAATCAGACCTGACAGATTCTGTGTCTTAGAAAGCCACTGGTGTCACAGGGGGGTGTGAGGATTTGGGGTAGGGTGTGGGTCTTGTAGATTGCAGGGTTCAACTGAGTCAGTGATAGGTGGGGATTCCTGGGCATGAGTTGTGCCCCAGAGCCTAGGTCCTAGAGGCAGGATCCTCTGAGGGGGAGAAGCTGTTTTCTTTTTTCAATACATCAAGATTAATTTTTCCTCATTTCTAGATGCATCCATTTCTGATATACACATCTATAAATGGCATCACTGCAGACAAAAATTTTCTTTCAGCATCTATTACAGATATTCAGCTTGTTGCATACCCCAAATGTTTTAATAATGGATCAGTATTTGTCACTTTCAAATCATAAATGCTAATTAAACATTCTGTATTTTTTACAGAAAAGTCTGAAGATGAGGTTCAGGATTCATAGTTTAAGATATTTTATCAAAAGAGCTGTGTTGGAGCAATACTGCTACATGTACAGTCTTACATTACCTCCTTTATTTATTTATCTCAAGTAATTTTCATTTAAACCAGCCTCTGTTCATAACTTTCTCCTGTTTCATTACTACCATTCTCTAAAATTATTCTTTCCCATGGTTACATCAACATGGTGCTTTATAGATTATTATTGAGGTACTGGTTTGCAGCTATGACAATGTAGTAAATTAATCTTCATGTGCTAATCAGCATGTGCCTTTGTAGGAAAGATGCTAATTAATAAATGTCTACTAAAATCCTCCCCATGTCTACTATAGTGTCCCTGAGAAATTTATTTAACCTTGCTTTATTTAATTTTCAAAATCTCAGCTAGTGCAGTAGATAGTGCAATAGTCACTTTAAAATAATGAATTCATTTCAGAATAACTGTTAGTCATTACAACAGTAACCAAACTTACTATTATTATTTGTAATAAAATTGAAAGTGTGCGGATAATTTTAGGAAAGCCTGTTGGGGAAGATTCTCTTGACTTGTATGCATGGCTTAAAAGTCTGGATTGACTTTTGGATGAATATGTCTACTGGTTTTTACCTGTGTGAAATGTCCAGGAAATTATTGAGATGCAATGGCCATGGTCTTTGCTATGAATTGCCAATGGCAGAGTGTCATATTAGATGCTTGATTTTGAAGACTAGAATTCTGAGTGTTAGAAAGATGATATGTAACCTCAAGATACATTGAATCTTACAATTTAAAAATAAAAAATTATGGTATTTGCTATACATATATATATATTTATATACATAAATATATATATAATGTTGATAATAATTTATGTATAGTTCATATGATATGATCCAGAAATGTAGATATATTGGCAATTCCTGGAACAAACAGACCAATGAGAGACATCACTAGAATGACACAGAAGATATATTCATTGTAGTGAATTGTTCTGGCCATGGTTTCCATATATCCCATCAGCTAGCACCTTGCAGCCATCTCCAAATCACCCTATACCACATCACTTTGCATTTGCTTCCCATCCTTCTGTGCCTTGTTCCCTCTTCCATAACTTTTGCAACCTCAGAATTCTACTTCCTTATAAAACAATGGCAATCTAGTCTTTCTCTTTCTCCTATTTGAGATACCAAAGGTAAGACAATTATGTTTTATTTGCATGAGTATACTCTAGGGGCATTGAAAATACTGATCTACAAACACTGCATAAAAATGTGGAAGTTAAAAAAAATTTTAAAAATGTGGACGTTACTTCACACAAGCAATAAGATTTGTGATTTCCTAAACTCTCCAAAATCTCTTTAACACTACAAACTACAACTTTGACTAAGAGTGGAAAATATAAAAATGAAAATATAGTATAATACTATTAGCATATCACTCCAGATATACCACTGCTCCATCCTGGGCTAACTTACATCTAAAGTTCTTATTTAAAAGTATATTAATAATCCTCAACTCCTTTGCCCTTCAGCACCCTATGGAGGTACTTATGATAATCATCTACCGTCAAATTATGAAGCTTAATTTCACTCTAGTTCTGTTCAGACTATATTACCTCTGCAATAGCATCATCCGAATTCTTCATGTCCATTCTTTTGACTTTCCTGTCTCTTCAACATCCTCTCCCCTAACCCATCAAAAATACCACCAGCCAATGACTTTTCCAACCTTCTTTTTTAGTATCTCTTGTTTCCTTCAAATTTTTCTCAGAACACGTTGCTCTTCATATTAACCCAAATACTTTACATGAAGTTTCAAGCTCCCTTCTTCCTTTTTCTTGTGAATTTGGTCCCTGCTTTCATGACATATTCCTTTGCATATACTGAGTGTCTTAGTTACTGTTCTATTGCTAGGATGAAACACCATGACCAAGGAAACGTATAAAAAAAAGCATTTCATTAGGGGCTTGTTTACAGTGAAGAGGGTTTGTCCATGACTGTCCTGGTAGGGAGCATTGCAGCAGGCAGGAATGGTGCTGGAATAGTTGCAGAAAGCTTAAATATGATCCATAAGTTGCAGGCAGAGAGAGTGAGACTGGGCACTATTGAAGCTTGAAAGCCCAACTCCAGTGACACATCTTATCCAACAAGGACACACCTACTCCAATAAAGCCACATCTCCTAATCCTTCCCAAACAGTCCCACTAAATGGAGATCGAGCATTAACTTATATGATCCTATGGGGGAGGAGGCATTCTCATTCAAATCATCCCATTGAGTATGATGAATATCCAACTCGCCACTATTTGTCCACATCAAATCAACTACACATTCCTTCCTAAGTGATAAGATACAATGAGAAAAACCCATTGAGAAAGCTTTCCTATATAAGAACAAATGCAAGCAAAACATACACCTCCCCGCAAGAAACATGGTAAGAATTTTAAATACACAGACTGCATTTATTTCCCACATGGCAAGTGTGCCTGACATCAAACCAGAATTCATAAATACAAATTTGGCCAAGAACAAAGAGGTCTTATTTCTAGAAGTAAGTGCGATGGCCAAAGTAACACTCCACTATGGGTTTCCTCAAGTGTGTTTTGTGTTGCAGTTTAAGATCGCCATATCATTTATTATGCAAGCCAGGATATTTTTGAGAATAAATAGGGCTTGAGATGAGAGTAATAAGTTAGAGTTGTTTTAGATGAACAGGGGTATTTAGTCACTCTGGTTTGAGTAGTCTGAGTAGCATCAAATCATATAATCGCTTTGTTGATTCTTCATAGTCTCCAGATGCTCAGTCAAAGACTGCTAGTGTTAAGGACTCTATATAAAAGAAAAATGAGGTCTTGTAGATCAAACCTGAATACAGTGCTTAAGAGTGGCAGCTGTTTTGTATCCTGAATTTATTTGATAGGTGAGCTTAGTCAAATCACTTCCCCGGTCTGTCTCCATTCTTTTATTTGTAAATGGGAATAAATATAGCAAACCCCACAGTACCCTGAGAATTAAGATTGAAAGCTCTTGAAATAGTCCTTGCAGCATGAAAAGAGGGAAAGAGAATTTAAGGAAGGGGTTTGGGGAGGGCATTAGAATAGATAAGATGTGAAAGTAGGGGCTACAAGGAGAGTGGAATTGGGGATGGGAATCAAAAAATATAGTAAGTGTGAAATTTCTATAATGAAATACGTTGCTTTGTTTACTAATTTAAAAACAAATGAAAATTTTAAAACAAGCAAATGTAGTCCCTCACATCCAGCACTGGCTGAGAGCTCAGCTGTAAGTGCAGAAGCCCTCTCTCTACCTAACTTGAGGATGTGATAGCGTGGAGATCCCCTCCAATGGCTGTAAACACTAAGATTTCCATGAGACTGGCATGATGATGCCCAGAGCAACTCTTCTATGACTTCTACTTCTCCATTTCATGAAATAGCAAAAAGGAACTTCTGAATTTCCAGTAATGTTTAAGACTAAAAAGGGGTTGGGGGAGGAGTCCACATCCAGGAGAGACTTGCTTAATCACTTCCTTTGATCTTTTGTCAGGGAAGAATATGGAAAAGATCTAGTATCCACTAGTGTTGTGTTTGCATGGGAGTCCTAGAAAATATTTTGAGCAAAGAAAGAGTAACTGTAGGCCTGAGGTACAAAAACTTGGAGCCCAGGGGAGACACTAAGACAGAGAGGTTCACAAAGATATGCAACCCTACCCACTGACCCTGTTTTCCTCTAGTGAAAACCACCAGGCACCCCTTTGCTGTTGTGAATGCTTTGATTTCTCTCTTGCCGAGCAGTTAAGTGGGCATGGATGAGAATTTCTTATGCTTTTGGCCCCTTCCTGGCCACAGTGAACTAGCAGCATTGACAAGCACACTATTCTCTCTGCTTCTTGCAGGCTGACCTGAAGAAGTCAACCCCAGCCTTCCAGGGGGCAAGCTGCTCCCAGAGCTGGCAGAGGGCCCAGGCTAGTGGGTAGTGGAAAAACAACTACAAAAGACACTTGAAAATCTCACACAAGACAGCAAGACTCCCAAAGTCTTTTGCCTATGGGAGGTCAGTGTTATTTTTATTATCATGTCTAACATCAACCCAAGAGAAACAGAATATAATCTTGTAGATAGCAAATACAAGATGAAAACATGAGGCCTTCTAATAAAGAATGGCAGGACCAGTAACCTGGAGGACATAGACTTCTAAGTTTTCTCCACGGTTCATGAGTCATTTGCTATCATGTTCAACTTACTAATTTTTGCGATTGACTTTTGCCTTTTTGTGTATGGGTGTAGAGGAATTCAGTTCCTACTGCTTTTCAAATAACTATTGCTTTCACAAAAAGAATATAATAATACTTAGGGTAATAATGGACTTTATCTGCTCTAGGCCAAGCTTAGAGTCCTAGTAGTTGGGGTGGGGTGAGGCATCACTATATACTTCTTGGATTTGTTGAAGAAACTAAGGCAAAAATTGCAGTGGAATTATGTAAGATTGTTTTACCTTTAAGTTATATTGTATTTGAATTTGAAAATATTCAAAACTTTTGTCAACTTAGTGTCAATTAATGATCACACTCTTTTTGTGACACCATAGAGCAAGGGCAATAGTTGATGGACAGGAGTCAATGATTTAGATATGCCGCTCTATTTTCCAATAGAGGATAGAGGTCCACAAAGTTCAGGTCATGCCCTGTCTCAAACCCAGATGGGAAATAATACAAAGCAAACGTTGCCCTATTTCCAGGCTCATGTGCGTTATACGACACAAAGATACTTCTTTTTTATAAAGAGCACTCTTACATTTGAAACGGTGTGCTACCTAAAAGGCGGAGGCAACATGATGGTTACCAGAGTTCGGGAGAATAGGGCACACAGGTGACTAGGAAAACATAATCAGTGGAAATTTTATTATCATTAAATAGATGATATAATGCTGGTGTGCTTCACAGTAGAATGACTAGATAGTCTAAGGTACTGAATATCTGAGGAAGCTAGAGAAAGTATTTTGAATGTTTCTACCATAGGAAAAGACAAATATCTGAGCAAGTAGAAATGTTGAAATTTGTTTAAATATTACACAGCCTGTGCATGTACTGAAACAGCCCATAGTGCCCCTTAATATGCATATTCTTTATTTTATGTATCAGTCAGAATAAATTTAACTACTTAAAATAATGAAAGAAAATATTCAATGTTACATGAAAAACACAAAAGTATGTTTACTTGTAACATGAACCTTAAAGAGTCTTTATTAATAAAACAAACCTGAGCCAGGTATTGGGAGAAACGGAAGATCAGAGAACCAGAACAAGCCACAGCTAACCTCACCTGGCCAACTTCTCAGCTGATCTTGTTCCCTCAGACTGGAAGCCTCTGTGTCCTCATATCCAAATGGCTCTCAGCTGAACCGTGCTACTAGAAGTCTGAAAGCTTAACCAGCCAAATTCTTAACCAGCCAAATGCTTCTAGTTCCTGATCTTCATGCCTTGTATATCTTTCCTTTCTGCCATCACTCCCTAGGACTAAAGGCTTACTTCTTGGGATTAAAGGCGTGTGTCACCATGCCTGGCAGTTTCCAATGTGGCCTTGAACTCAGAGAGATCCACAGGGATTTCTCCTCTGGAATGCTAGGATTAAATGGTGAGTGCCACCATTTTCTAGCCTTTGTATCTAGTGGCTGTTGTGTCTCTGACCCCAGATAAGTTTATTAGGGTGCACAATATTTTGGGGAACACAATACCACCATATTTACTCCCTTACTCATTGCAGCAAAACTAATAAATCATTCTGTTGGACAATACACATCCATAGATGGTAAATGGATGGAATGAACAGGCTACCTCTTCCACCACCCCTCCCTGACCACTACCCTTTTACCGTTCCAGTGACTATGACTGACATGTAAGGCTTCCTCCAGGATCCTTTCTCCTTCTCCCCTTCCCCATCAACCTTATCACCATTCTTTCCTGAGTCTGCTCCAATCTGAAGGAATTAATTTCTGCTATTTTTTAATTGCTTCTAAATGAAGGCTAGGTTTTCAGTAAAATTATATTTTATAAATATAAAATTATATTTTTATAAATATATAAAATTATATACTGTTGCTGTGTTTTTAAATATATGACCCACTGAGCATTCAAAATATGTTTCTAGAAATTTAAGATGTGCTTGGCATCTTCTGTGTCTGTCGAGTTTCGCATGCACTCCCAGAAGGTTCGTGCCAGAGGAGAGTACATGTCTTCACTCTGAAATTCATTTGGGAGCAGAGAGCTGCTGATTGCCAAAAGGAATAAACTTGAAAGTAAGAGATCTGAGATGAGAGCAAGGAGCTAACCATCGACTTTCGACTTACTTTCCCTCCTATGGTGCTACAGAAACTGGAATGAGTGAGGAAATGTGCAGGATTTACTACGATGAAGAACCCGAATTCTGAAACTATCAGGATTGAAAGTTGGAAATCCCCCATGCCGTGGGAAATGATGAGCAAGAGTGCTCTAAGTGAAAATGATGTAGGCAACAGGGGTCAGGAGCAAGTGGACAGCTGGAGGAAGCAGTGGCCAGGCTGGAAGGTAGGAGAAAAGGATGCTTTGAGATCTTGCCACATCCAGGGAGAAATTCCTTGTGGACACTTCTCAATAGTGTAAAAAGGAGGAAAAGGTCCTAAGATACAGTTCAATCAGTGTGGAAGTCTTGATACAAAAATAACAACATATTACCAATAGGACACAAATCTTGAAGTAGCTTTCAAAGAGACATAATTATTATTATTAATTTATCATTTTGAATGTTCAGAAGTTGCCAATATCTGTTAGGTCTGTTAATGATTACTGGAACCATATCGTACACTAAGTAAAAGCAATTAGCTGCTCATATTGTAATAAAATGCCAACAGCTTTAAAAGAAAGTATACTCCAAAAGGAACAGCTCTAGCCTTGCACTGGAGATCTGCTTCTCATAACAGATACCATAATGAAAATTTTCTTACCAAATTTATTATGACTTTCAATAAACTGTCCCCTGTACACATAGTCTGTGCTGGCACACTTGTTTATGTGACTCAGAAAATAAAAATAGCATTGTTTAATTCTGAAAGATAATATGATATATTAGTGCATTTTATGTTGAAATATGCTTATTCCAACATATATGAGTAAGAAGATAAACCTGCCAACATTTGTTCTTTTGTTCAAAGAGTTAGCTACAATACAATTTTGCTCATGATATTACAAGATTTTAGCATAGAAGTCAGAAAAATATAAGGCAGAATGATAGTGAACTTGCCAATGAAACTTGTTCACAGGTACTGGTTTACTTGAAATATTCCCAAGCATTGAATGTGCCTATAATCCTGCATATTTTGCTACTTTTACATTTTATTGTTGGCACATATGGCCTGATCCTCCTCAGTAGACAAAGTGGCCCAACAATAAATGAGACAGGATTGTCCAGCCATGACAACAAACAACAGTTCATAATACACACTAGAAAGTTGCTTTGCTCATTAGATCCTCATTTTCAATAACACATGGATCATGTCTGAATGCAAACGTTTCCCTAGATATTTGACAAGGTCTAAAGAACAAAACTATTTTTAAAAATCAGACTTGGAGACCATGTACATGTTTAAAACTTGGATGCGTTGGGGGCGGGGGGCATCTGTTGAAGGAAATTGTTGAGTCTTTGACTATTGTATTAATGTGTTTCAACTCCCTTAGTTATATTCTAATGCCTTGAATGACTCAATAACCTAAAATTCATTAAAGTACACAAGAAATACATTATATAGGAGTCATAAGAAAATCGTTAAAATAAACAAGCACATAGAAGCTGTATGCAAAAATCACAGAATCTAGGTGGAATTTCTATAATGTGTTCAAGAAAGCCATCTTTATGTATCATGTAAACAATGCAACTTTCGTCTCTTGATTTATGGGAAAACAAGGGAAGAAAAACTTGGATGCTTGTTGTCAATGCATAGCCTACAAGTCACCTGCTGTAAATTTACTTTGTAATAGTGTAATTAGCTGCCACATGGCCAGATTTGCTAAATGCTCTTCCTCCTGTTGGAAGCTTGACAATTGAATGCCACAGAATATCAATACCAATCTTTTACAGCCCCTTGCCAGAGGAGCCTCAGGATATGTTGAGCTGGCGAGGTAACTGCATTAGAGAATTGAGTTTGTTCTTTTTCAGAAGACAAATATACTATCTTTGAAGCCACTTACATGGGGAAAAAGCATCTTTAAATACTAGTGTACAACACCAAATAGAACTTGTTAATAATAGGAGTAACTTGGCATTGAAAAATATAAGGGACCTTTAGACTCAGAAAATAAATGGTATCTAAGAACAGCAAATCCTTTACAGATGCTGTGCTTGGAGAAATAAGTGTGTGGGAATGTGCAGTTAACGGTCAAACAATGCAGAGTGTTGTCATAGGTAGTGATAACAGTGAGATAAAGGCAGATATGTTTGGAGTTTTTTTTGGCTGAGTGTGGATGTGCCTAGAGTTTGGGAAAACACCTTGTTGTGAAGCTGAGGCAAGAGTTCAAGTGGAAAGATTGGTTGCCACAAAAATAAACAAACAGTAGCAGCTTGTTTGAATAGTGCTAACAACTGAAGTTTACACTTTTTTGAGAAAAAAAATGCTCACATGAAAAATCTAATTTACTTGGTTATTTTTAATGAAACACTGAAACTTGACCATACATTAATATATAACATTTTTAATGGGCCAGAGAGATGGCTAAGTGGCTAAGAGCAAATGTTGCTCTTTCAGAGGGCCCAGGCTTGGTTGCCAGTACTCATATGGTAGCTCAGAACTGTCTGTACCTCCAGTTCCAAGTGATCGGACACCCTCTTCTGACCTTCGTGGCACCAAGCACACACATAGTGCAAACACATAAATGCAGACAAAACACTCATACGTGTGCAATAAAGTAAATCAATCTAAAAATGTTTTAAAGATTTTTTAACCTATCTACCATGACATTGTGTATTTACATATTAAAATAAGAAGCCCTGTGTGTGGGGTGGAGAAGGGGGAGAGGGAGAGTTTGAAACTAGGGACTCATGCATGCTAGGCAAGTGCTTTGCCCATAGGCAAGGCAATAAAAGTTGTGAATATGTAAGAAATCAGTAAGAAACCATTTTAACCAGAAAAAAGGTATAGCTGGGCATAATTCCTGAATGAATTCTACTTTATGTCAAATTGAATAGATTCAGTCTATGTATGAAATGTATGAAAATTACACATTTATCTTTAGCCATGATGGCTGTGAGGTGAACCTTAAGCTATAGTGCCTATTTGTAGCTGTTTTAAAGCTGTGCATGTCTCACTCCCTGTCTGACTTCTCCTTCCTTCCTTCAGTTTTTCCAGAACTTGTGAGTTGCCACTTTAAAGCTATACAAGGGGCAGCAGTCCCCAAGGATTCACTGCAGTAGCCCTGGGACAGTCCTAGAGCAATGGCATCCACAATTGGCTGTCTCTCCCATCGAATGTGTGATGGCTACAGCTTGGTGTAGAACTCTGCCATTATGCTGTTGTAGAAGTGACAGCCATGGTCTTTTGTGAACGTATGTCTCCTGCTTATCTGAAGGTTTAGATTTGGAGGGGATGTTTCTTTTTAATTTCCTTTACTAGTATGCTGTGTGTGTGGCTGTGCCTTTTTGTGTATTTGAAGACAAGAAGCCACTTAAAGTGTCTTAGTGTCTTATTCAATTTCTTCTGCACCTTATTCTTTGAGACATCTCTCGCTGTATCTGGAACTCATGGACTATATAGATTAGCTGGCCATTAAGCCCCAGGAATTCTTTCCATCTTCCCAACGTTAGGCTTACAATTGTCAGCCTCAATGCCTGGCCCTTTACATAGATGTCAGGGATCCAAACTCAGGTCCTCATGTTATTTTAGTAAAAACTTTACTGACTAAGCTCTCCCCTCCCAAGCCCTTAAGACATGATTTTAAAAAACACAAGTAGGCAGGCTATAGAGATGGCCCAGTAGTTAAGAATACTTACAGCCCTTGCAGAGGACCTTGGTTCTGTTCTCAACATGACATTTCATAACCTCTTATAAATGCTGTTCCAGAGAATCCAGTACCCTCTTCTGGCCTCTGCTGGATCCTACATGCACATAATGCACATAAATTCATTCAGGCAAAACACATACATATAAATTAAGTAAATAAATCTTTTAAATAGAATAGCAAGGTTGTTTCTACTATGAATACATTACATACAAACTATATAGACATTTGAATAGTTAATCAAAGTATCTAATATGTATAATTTTTACATTCTGGGCCCTTAACTGTGTTTTGTCATCTGCTTAGGATCTTGGAATTTTTAACATACAAATGAAAAAAAGGAGAAAGCAGGTATAGATATCAAGCTCACCATTTAACTTCCTGACAAGGAAGTAACACACTTCGTTTCCATTAGATAGAGGACAGTTGAGGAATACTGGGATGTATAACTTCCGTCTTGACAATGATGTCTCCAACAACAACTAGATACTTAAAGAAGAAGAATTAACCTCTGATAAACTATTAGACCTTTCTATAAAACACCAAAAATGTAAACTTTATTCTTTATTATTTAAAATGAAATTGCAAATCCAGTTAATTCACATTTAATAATCAAAGTATAATAAGATGGGGCAAAAAAATACCCCAAATAGAAACCTAGCCTTTGAACAACTTAGCATCTAAACCAGTGATTCTCAACCTTCCTAATGCTGTGACCATTTTAATACAGTTCTTCATGTTGTGGTGACCCCAACAATGAAATGATTTCCATTGTTACTTCATAATTGTTAACTTTGTCACTGATATGAGTCATAATGTAAATATCAGATAAGCAGGGTATCTGATATGTGATCCCTGAAAAAGGATCATTTGACCACCACCACCCCAAAGTTGCTGCTCATAGCTTGAAAACCACTGATCTAAAGGAAGGTGTCATATGTAACAGGTGTGCTTTTCAAGGCAGCACAGAAGAATGGAAAGAGAAAATTAAACATCGCATAACTCACTTTGATTGGGTTCAATGATTGAATTCACTCCAAGCTTTCAAGATACCAAAAGCTAATTCCTGTCCAGTATCTTTCAATCGCAAAATAATTTGCTTCTTCATCTACAAATTGGTCTACAGATAGTATGCAAAGCACAAATGCATAACCATTGTCCAATAAATCTCCACATTTTGTGAGTCAATATTAACTTAGAGGCATTTTAAATGATGCTAGATCTAAGCTAGTGAGATAATTTCCCTCATTCTTGCACTGACCAAAATTTATCAGATGGTTCTGAGACACTCATTGGCTTCATATGAGTAAGTTGGAAGTGAATTCTTTAAAAACCAAGAACATGGGATTATCCAAATCTTTACTTCCAGCTACTATATATAGATTGCCCTTTTATGACAAGGAGGATTGAAATCACAATCTTGTTCACATTATCTTTATATAGGTGTTTGTTGAAATGGACTGAGTAATGTCTATGGAATCTTTGTTGAAGTGGTAGGATACAGTAAATGTGGGTACCATAGGGATGTGTTTGAGATTCTAGCTCCACAATCTTCTTTAATGTGCTGGAGGAAAATGCAGATCTCAAAGCATGCTCATAAAAATTTAAAACAATCCTGGCTTGGGAAGAGAACCAAACACCGGGGACATCAGAAATATAATCCAAACAAGTTAGAACTGTCTACATAAAAAGAAACTTGGCCTTCAAAAATGTAAATGATTACACGCAAAATAAATAAATAAATAAATAAATAAATAAATAGATTAGTTTTTCCCAGGAAAGGGAATAAAAGAATTCTGAAGTCCAAGGGTGATAATAATTTACAAATTAGATGTGTGTTTAATTTGAGATAGCTGCAAACAGAGTCAGAGCTGTTTTGGCCTGTGGTTGGACAGCTTTGTATAATAAATTGGCTAGCAAATTAGGCAGTTTTCTTTGTGGGATGGTGAAGATTTTGTAAGTTTGAGTATCCTAATTTCAATAAGTATGATTAGAAATAAGAGAAATTTAGAAATAAATTTGAAAAAGAAACCAGCATATGAACATGGATAAAAATAATTAATAAGGCCAGGTGGTGGTGGTGCATGCCTTTAATCCCAGCACTTGGGAGGCAGAGGCAGGCAGATCTAAGTGAGTTCGAGGCCAGCCTGGTCTATAAAGAGAGTTCCAGGAGAGTCAGAACTGTTATACAGAGAAACTCTGTCTCAAAAAAAAATTAATAAAAGATTTCTATAGCATATATATTATTATATTATTAAAGTTGGTGCATTGCATTAAGTATTTAAGATACTGCCCTTATTGCCTGATTTCATTCTCAGCATCACCTTCCAGGTAAATATTTTCCTTGTTTATCAATGATGGGATATCCCAAGGGTTCACAATATCTGCTTGCCAATCTAGCCTGCTAATCTCAAATTGCCTGCTAAATTCCACATTTGAGGAAGGTGAAATTAGAATTCATTGTTACCTAAGAATGTCAGAAAATATCTTCTTCATTCAATCTTCACATGTACTGCATGGTAGGAGGCATATTGTAAAAGGGATTTATTGGTACAAGATTATACCCACTTGCCTTAGACAGAGGGCCTCCCTATGCTCCGGTCCACATTATTTAAATAATATTTAATTGTATCCACCCCATTCTTCCTGCTTCTCATCTCAAATATAAACAGTCTCTCCTTTTTTTTTTTTAATCTTGCCATTGCTGACTTGCAGAGAGTGGAGCATAAAACGCGTGCTCCAACATCAAGCTAGCGTTCTTATTCCTCTACCTGTTGGCTATGTGACCCTGTGGAGATGGGTTCTTCTCCTTCAAGGTGCATTGTTCCTCAATAAAAGAAGTTAATATCATCTGTCTCATAGAGCTGCTTACAAGGGTGAAATGTGACATTGTTTGGGACATAGTGAGTGGTTGGGGAACCAGAATTAATGACAGAGTAATGAGAATCTTACATAGACCCACTGACATCAGTGGTTCCGCTTGGGAGAAATATTGCTCCTGTCTTGTGCAGTCTGGTAATGAGGCATCCAGTACCCTCCTGTCAAATCTACATTATTATGTTGTTCAAGTTATTTTCTAAACAAGAATCCACTGTCACAAAAGGCTTCCTTTGCTTAAAATTGGGCAATTACTGGCTCCTGAGAAAGGGAGATCAGTCTTCTCCAGGAAAGATCCTCTTGATAGGTTGTCCAGTTTCAAAAGGCCAGCCTAAAATACATACACATACAAGCAACATTAAATGGACTCAGTAGGCTGTATTTATAAATACATGTGTTTATGTAAAAAAACACAAAGAATAAATAATCTTTAAATATACATATGTGTGTGTGTGTGTGTGTGTGTGTGTGTGTGTGTGTGTGTGTGTGTATAAACTAAAGGAGAAGTCATGAATTTGAGATTGAGTTGGAGGAGGGTCACAGGAGTTGGAAGGAGAAAGGGAGGGAGGAAATGAAATATAAAATGTATGAAACTCTGAAAGTTATAAATACAAAAATTCTAGAGTAGGTTGTTATTGCTCCAGGATGGACATAAAGCTCTTAATATAAAATTAAGGTCCCTGTCCTTCATATTGTAGCATCTTTAGACCTACCTTTACTCAACAATTCTCACCTGTCTTTCTTCAAAATACTGTACTCTCTCTTTCCTGGGTTTAGCAATAGGACTCTTCTTCCCTTAATTTGCTCAAGTAACTCCCAGTTAGCAAGGAATCCTTCTAAGACCCTTCTTTCCGGCTGGGCTATATTTCTTTCCTTTGACATCTGTCTGTTTTTCCATTATGACATTTATTACAGAATTCATCTTTGCACCTTTGCATAATGCGTGTCTTTATGACCACCCTGTAAGATTCATGATAGGGTGGTGTGGAAACAATGTAAATGCTATACATATATGAGATTCTAAAAAAATAAAACTAAAAGTAAAAATATGAGAATGATGATACTTATGATATTCTATAAACACCTGCTAATCTTGATATCTCCTTCCCTTAATTGAGAATCAATCCATTCCTTACCTGCAAGATTTTACTTCACAGATATCTCACATACCACCTACTTTCAAAAATCTGTGTAACTATCACCAGGTGGTTTGATTACAATCATTCTTCTCTTTATCGCCCACATATTACTACTCTTCCTTCCTTATAGTTTACACATCCTAATATGTTTTCCCTACTGCCCTTCAATGACATGCAACCTGAGATTCTCCCATCCTTTATCTGATTAACCTCTTTAGCGCCAGCTTTTTCTTGAAAGTTTTTCTGTTGTGTACTTTGTTTGTCATATTATGTTCTCTATCCCTGTAACATTCTTTACTCTCACTTTGCCTTTGAACAACGATTCATTCTTTAAGTTCTTAGTTCAAGCTAGATTTCTCCTGTAACATGATTTCTAGCTCCAATGACTAGGGTAAATCTCTTCAACATACACTCTTATAATTCCAGGTATTCGTGCTCCTTACATCCTTTAGCACACTAGCAATTCTACATTTGATTGTCTGATTATTCTATTAATATCTGTGGTACTCAAATGGCCATAAGCTCAGTGAGTGTGGAGATTGTTTGCTCTGGGTTTATCCTGATGCTGTGAGCTTATCTCAATATCTGCTAAAGAAAAACCCACTGAATGAAATTAGGAAGAGGACATAGGAAGGAGGGAGGGGTCAGGGAAGAAGGGGGGGCACTTTGTTCTGTTTTCTGTTTAGTACCTAGAACAAGGACTTGGATATAGAAAGTTAGCAGTAGCACTGTTTTTTATTATGAGGACCTTAGTATCATAATGAATTGTGAAGACTAGAATTGGAAAACCAAATATATTGTGTTGTTCCAGACATAGCACTGACCATGCTGAGCTGTCCATTTTAGACCAGGTCTGATCTAGGGGACCATGTTAGTATTAGTGAATGCTATCCTAGTGCCAGGGCTTAAGCTCTCACTTCCTTCTCTTTTCTCCTGACACAATTCATTACATAAGTTAACCACTGAGGATTTTTGTCAACCTTTCAAAAAGTGAACTCATTGTGTAGGAAATGTATCTGAGAAGACAGAGCAACTGTTTAACATCCCACCAAGATTCAGAGCCACTGTCATTTGAGAAAGAAAATACACATTAATAAGAAAAGAGACTGATGTCTGTGCAGGTATATTGAAGACCTGAATAAAGGTCTCCACTAGATCCAAAGAAGTGGGGGAACTTCTAGAAGTTCTGGTTTGACTCAAACATGGGTAGTACCAGAAGACTGTAGTTATCTGAAGACATGGGTAGGACCAGAAGACTGCGGTTATCTGAAGGCATGGGTAGGACCAGAAGACTGCAGTTATTTGAAGGCATGGGTAGGACCAGAAGACTGCAGTTATCTGAAGGCATGGGTAGGACCAGAGCCTTCAGAGGCTCACGGAACCCCTTGTCAGTGCATGTTGGCTTCCTCAGGGGTCTCAGTCCCCTGTGTGTATAATTCCACCAGACATCTTACAACATGGCTTGGCTTTTCCAGCAAGTTGTGGGGGAAAAAACTGAGTAGGAAGTCATGCTTCTTTTTATAATCTTATTTTAAGTGCAACATTCTCAATCCTTTTTGCCCTCCTCTCCTGTCCTTCAGGACAGCTCTTTCTCAAAGCTCTACTTTCTAGAAGGAAAGCAAGAAATAACTTGTTTATAAAATTTTAAACCATAACAATACATTTTGTGTTTTGTTTTCAGAAACACTACAAGAATGTCGTTGTGTGTGCTAACTCATCTTTTAAAAATTAATAAGCAAGAAAATCAGAGCTAAAAAATAATTTCAAGTTTTTTAGCTTCTCACATTATACAATGATTACATGAAAGTTAGGCTGATACCCCATTGGAATGACTGAATGCCTCTTCTGAAATCTGAGTGCATTATGAACATTCACATCCATGATAACAAAAGTTTATGCTAAACATTTAAATTTCAATATCCATTTCAATTGTCTATTGTATCCTACTAGAGATAATCCTAATAAAGTGAATTGGAGCAGAAATCAGTAGATTTGTTTTCAAAATAATTGCATTTGTTCTCAAAATAATTACTCTAAAAGACAATTTTTTCTAATTTACAAAAGTGAAATTTAAGTATGAAGAAATATGTTATAGATTGCTACTTAGACTTAAAAAGAAAATTATTCCAGGGGTTTTTAATGCAATAATGTTGCACAATTTTTATATTAACTCATTTGAACTTAAATCTATAAATGACAGGATTCAATTATATTTCTGGAAATTTTATTGGTGTACTTTAACTGGATTTGTCAAAAATAAGATACGGTACAGACTTGTAGAAGGACAGATCAAAGTCAGGCTCAACTAGAGTGGGACAGGAAGTAACAGACAGCAGAAGAGGACTGTGAACAGAAGGAGAGCTAATGGGAGGTAGACAGTGTGTGTTAAGAGAAGGGATATGTTCAGGTTGGGGAAGCACACAGGTCAGAACTGAAACATAACGAGAGTAGATTATAGATGAAGACAGATGAGACTTTGCTGTTCTGAGAAATTCTAGTCTAAATATATTGGCTCAAGCACCACTAAATGCTGTTATCTCACTTCTCCCCACTCAATTAACTTCTAATTACTAATCTTTATTCATTGAGCAAGCAATATTTTATTAAGTATTTATTCCAAATTGTAGGCTTTTTGAAAGTCAAAAACTCTAAAATCCTTCTGGATTTCTGGTTTCAAACTCTTAATCCTAAAGTGTGGGGTTACACCTTAAAATCTTGTCTTTTTACTGTCAGAAAATTTCAAACATGCGTATAATGTGTGTTTGTCAAATTTACTGCCCCATTGCCTCCCTCCAGTTCCTCCCTTTACACTTCCACCACTTTTTCCTCCCACTCACACACTCTGTCTTTAAACCCACTGAGTCTGTTTGGTTTGTACCAGGTATGATATCAAGCCTCACAGATACAATGGCAAATGAAATAGTCTCAGGGCCTTGGGTAGCTTGTTGTTTTGTGAAAGTAATATTGCTCATGCTTACAGATGTGGAAAGGAGGCAGGACACCGGTAAAAACCACAGTGGGAGGGTAGTAGAAGTTCTCCGATCTTAAATCATACCACTGTTCAACAACCCTGAAATGCCCAGGAAATTGTTTTGCTGCAGATGTTGAATTCACATTTGCTTTTTGGGTGCTTTTATTTATTCTCACCATCTCAAATACAAATAATAAATTATTATTATTATTACTAAATAATAATAATAAATAATAATACTGACGCCTCCAAAGTTAAGAGCTAGTTCCTGTACTTGGAATCAACTTTTTGGTACCTAGTATCCTTCTCCAGCCTTAACTGAATTGTGATCTCTGTCTAATGCACCAAATGCATTTATATCTTACTTGGAGTAAAATGAAAAGTCTCCATTATAGCCTACGCTCTTCCACCTGATCCCCTACTTCCATTCCATTGCCTGACTGGATCTCCTCTTGAAATCTTAGTCACCTCTGACAGGCAGGCATGCCTTCATCTTAGTCTTAACAACATTTCTTCTTCTTTCCTATAACCTTGGATCCTTTCTATCAAGACACTGGGTAGACTTGTTTTTGTACTTCCCACAATTCTCTCTCAAACTTCTCTGAGCAACCCAAGCTAAACTACAATTCTGTCCAACTGACAACCAAATTTCATTCATCCCATAGAGCTTACATAAACACCACACACACACACACACACACACACACACACAATATCTCAGCTCTTTCTTTTTGGAAGTAAAGCTTCTTCAGAGCAGGGGTTTTGGCCTTTCCAACTGTACCTTTTGGAAAGAGTAGCACCTGGCAAGTCACTGTGGGCAATTATGCTTATTGACAAGCAACCCTTTGTCTTTCCTATTTGTGTCAATTAATGCATTGAGGAAAACACAGACTTCTTCTTGGATTAATTTAGCCAAGAGTGAGCCTGAATTTAAATTCTCTACATCTCTCTGTTGTTTTACATCCATCTGTAGTTTGTGGTTACTAGCCTGTCTGTAGTGCATCAGTTGTGCATTTCTGTCTGATGTCTGTCTGTCCCTGTGTCTGTTATCTGTGCGTATGTCTGTATCCCTATCAAAGAGATTTGCTCTTTATTTTGAATACCGTAGGAAGTATGGCATGGGAAGGGTTGGAGGGATTCAGAAATATTTAACAGAGCTTTAAAAGGGGAAAAGGTACTGACCCAGAATAGTAAACAATACCACACAGATGTCATCAACCTATACCCACATGATGCTTCCAAAATATATGTTGGATAGTTATTTTAAAGTTTCTTCCAAACTGTTTGTTGCTTTCAGAAAATGATTACTACAACACATACATAAATCATGTTGGCCCAGGGACATGGAAGAGTACATAATTTAGGATTAAAACTATGTGTTAGCTTAGGCTATAAAAGCTGATTACATGAGAAATCCAAGGAGAGTAAAATTGCTAACACTGCTCTTTTAAAGGCTGCTTAAACTCAAATATGATGAGTCCACGGCAGGACTCATCTCAAATGACATCAAGATCTGTGGTTAACCTTGTCATGAGTTCTGTCAAAAAGCCAGTTTTGAGAGCATTAAGAGATGCTTCTACAAAATGGCCAAGTACACCTTCTCTTTTCTCTCAGCTATTTCTCTTGGGTCAAACCCATAACTGAACTTTCTGCCTCTAACCTTGTTCTCCTAAGAAACTCTCCTTTCATCTACATTTTCTCCTGTCCTGTGGTTCTATGGCTCTGACTCAACCAAATGCTTTTTCATCCTGATGTACAAATAGAACAAACAAACAAAAACAGTTTCATTTTCCTTGTAATGCTATTAATGTCTTTCTTTCTGTCACTGTCAAACTACCCCATAGATCTTTCGAGGGAGAAGGATGTCTATATTTCATGCCCCTCCTTCCTTCTTACTAACTATTCCCTCATTCTGGCTCCTGTCATCATCTTGCTACCAAACTTACTCCCCTAGGGTCACAATGTCATTCAAAATCCTGCAGATTGATCCTCTAATTATACCTGGATACGACAGTGTTGCTTTCCCTGATCCTTGGTGTTCTGATCATCCACAATCTTCACAGTAATTAATTAGATTTGACTTTCACATTGCAAATGAAAGTACGCCACAGAAATCCTTCAAGGGCTTGTTCTTCTTGGCTTCTGTCTTTCAGGCCCTCTGACCTCTCCTGTTTTCTAGTTCCTGGGTCACTTTTTTTATTCTGTTAATGCAGGTGCTGCTCAAACAGTCATTGTTGGTCTTTGCCATATCTTTATCTACTATTCCATGATGTCACATATTCACATGCTTTCAATCTGACATATATCCTCTATTACTGGCACACATTCTAGCAGCCTCAGTATTTCCCTCCGGACACTCAAAAGGCATTTAAGTTCAAATATTTTCAAAACATATTCCATTGTATATTGTGATATTTTATTTGTGCTGAAATGTGTTGATATTTTATTTGTATGTCAATAAGTAAAGTTTGCCTGAAGATCAGAGGACATAGATAGCCAGCCATAAACAAAAGTCAGGCGGTGGTAGCACACGCCCTTCATCTGATCACATGGCAGACAGAGTCTCTGTGCATTTGAGGACACAGCAGAGCATGGTGACACACGCCTTTAATCCCAGTACCAACCTTAGAGATGTGGAGGTCTGTACAGACAGGCAGTGATGAGGAAGTGAGGTAGCTGGGCTAAGAGCCAATGAGAAGGCAGAACAGCAAGGCAATAAAGGCACAGGTTAGACAGGAAGAAGCTGGTTCACTTGGGAAGCCATGGCAGTGTGGTGAGCTAAGGTTAGTTGGTGGCCATTCCTATTTCTCTGATCTCTGCAGCTTTCACCCCTGTATTTGGCTCTGTATTTCTTATTTAACAAGACTATTTAGTGTTAGGATTCTGTACATGCACAGCTCGGGGTCCTGTGTCTTACGTCTTACATCATCAGTAGGCACTGGTGACTATGCACCCATCAAGTGGTCATGCAATCCCCACCTTAAAAAGCCAGATGTGGACCTCCACCTCTCTCTCTGAGCTCTCTGCTCTGTGTTCTCTCTCTGTTCCCTGTTCTGCTCTGCTCCCTCCCCTGCCAGGCCTGGTTCCTGTCCTATCCCCTATTTTTTTCTAATTATAATTTTGGTAGTTGTGGCCGTGACCCATGACTTTTCTGCCAGTAACCAGTGCCATCAACCAGCACCATTTTTTAATTGTATTTTATAATTAATTTAATTTTACATATCAGCCATGGATTCCCCTGTCCTCCCTCCTCCCACCACCACCCCCACCTTCTCCCCAATCCACCCCCATTCCCATCTCCTCCAGGGCAAGGTCTCCCCTGGGGATTCAGCTCAGCCTGGTAGATTCAGTTGAGGCAGGTCCAGTCCCCTCCTCCCTACATGAAGGCTGAGCAAAGTGTCTCAGAGACAGTTGATTAGCTTGAACTATTTAGGAGGCCCCAGGCAGTGGGACTGGGACCTGTTCTTAGTGCATGAGCTGGCTGTTTGGAACCCAGTGCCGTTTTACTATCATTTAGAAATTCATCTATAATTGTAGTTCCAATAAGTGTGTTCTTCTTATGTTTCTTTCTCCCTCAAAAAATCTACTAGGTGGCTTTGGACAGATTTCACCATTTTAAGATTTTGAACATATAGGAAGAGCTTTCTCTATCACATGATAAAAATCAAGGAATGGTCCATCCTCCCAAAAATAGATGCACACAATCACACAAACACACACACACACTCATACATAAAATCAGTCACTCACAATCACATATAAACTCACACATACTCACACACATTCATACACACACATACTTAACACTCACCCACACTAACATACATACACAAACATTCACACACTCACATGCACACTTGAACACTAACATATTTACACACTCATACACAGTCATACACTCATGCTCACAAACATACAGATTAACAAAAACTCATACATACACAAACAACCATGTAACACTTATACACATAACTCACTCACAAACACCCAGTAACAAATAAAATGATTTTTAAGTAAAGAAAAAACAAAATGCATACAAGTTTAAATCCACTTTCAATTTTGTTATGAATAGAACAAGCTTAGAGGCATGCCATAAAATAAACAGGTACTGACATGGGAAACAGAGGAGGCCTATAAAGAAAGTGGGTAATCCATGTTAGAACAATATAAGAAGTGTTTTTTACATTTTTAAAAAATCAAAACCATGAGGCTACTTTGAGGCAGTTGACAAAACCAATGATTTCTTTGCAATGTTGTCCAATATTCTAACGCAATGGTTCCTGTAAATTTCCTGCTTCTCCAGGTGAGAATAAAGATAACAGTGACAGATTTGCCAGATTCTGTCAGCTAATACCTGTGGGTGGCTTCCCCTTTCTTTTCTACAGTATCACAGCATCACATGGTGGTTTCAATTATTCCAAGTCATATGAAGCTCTGAAATATGACTCTCTAATTGGACTTGATTAAATTTGATCCTAATTTTTGAAACAAAAACATGGTTAACCAGGGCCAAAAGGAATAGTTGCAGTTGGCATGCCAGTGGTGACTGTAACAAAAATTTAAAATTTTCACTTAGTTGAAAGTGTGTATAAAACTTCTAAGCAGTGAAAAGCTCTTGTTCAAATACAGAGAAGCAGAATAATCCCAGCAGAGTTCAGCCGATCCTGGAGCTGACACTCTGAAGTGACGGAGCACAGCAGAAAGGCGGGGAGTGGGATCTGGATGAAATTTTGTTCTCGGGTGTTGGGTGATGGACTTTGCAGCAGGAGGAAAATGAATGGTCTCAATATAGAAGGCTCTGGAGCTTCTTTGACTTCTGGTGCTGGGAAAGCTGCTGCATCCACATTTTCTACTCCTTTTCTTCAGCATAATGTGAGGCAGAGGGTCAGGGGACACACTTGTGGCCTCTAATGGCCAGATAATGGACCACAATAAAAGTTATGTGTCCCCAGCTGGAGGTGAAGACATATAGTGGTTGACAAAATCCATTATCCAACTATTAGAACCCAGAATGAAGGGAGACAATTATTAAATCAAAGGGGAGTGAATTCGCTTTAACTTGCTCAAGAAAAAAATTTTGCTTATGTGGTATGCATTTTCTTACCTTTATATTTAAATAATAATGCCAATTATAGCTGTAGTTAATGTTCATATTGAACACTTACAATACACTAATTGGCTTCATGGAGAGTAGGGTCTCTGGGATAAAAACCTGGCTTCAGTATTTATTTGGAGGAAATTAACCCCTTCAAGTCTCTATGTTTAGATATGTGAAATGATTGTAGTTGCTTACAAGTATATGTGTTTACTGAGTGTGACATATATTATACCTGAGGAAAATGGGAGTATTGTTGCTACCATACCGTCATTGCTGACATTCATCTGTAGTGCCATACTCAGGTTTCTGATTAGTCTTTTTCATTGAATAAAGAGGGTGAAGTATGGATAAGAATCAAGAGGATCATTGGCAGATTTAAAAGGATTCATTGGCTTATTAAAAGAGATTTTTAAATATTTTATGAATTCTTAGAGAGAAAGCACATGGATTTCAGTGGTAGGGAGGTTGGCAGGTTCTGGGAGGTGTTGGTGGAGGGAAAGAACATTATTAAGATATATTGTATAAAATTAGAAAAACATATAATTTGTGTACTTTTGATGGGTAAAATAACCCATTATCTTAAAATCATCCTAGTATGAAGATTCTAAATGTCCCTGGTAAACTAAATTTCATGTGTAATTTCACTTATCAAGTAAGACAGAGTGATTATTGAGCAAAAGTATATTTAAATTATACCTTTTAATTTGAATGATCTTTCTAAAGTTTAGAAAAAAATCGAATATGAAGCCGGCACATGCATAACAAACACCTTGTCTATTTTTTATTGCTTATTGAAAGAAATCTGTTTTCAAGACACATTTCAGAGAGACAGAACAAACTCAGTCATAAAAAGGGGATCTGAAGTTTGAATGTCTTGGCAATAGTTGCTTAGTGGTCAATAAATACATTTTTAGCCATTTCACTTGGCCTCTGGGGACCCCTGGAATCTGTGTTAATATTTCCATTTACATAATAGAATTGTGATATCCATATCCCCTTTTGCCAGAACACAGTCAAATGGGGATCTATATCGAGCTGCTTCTCCATCCATTTGAATATGACTCTCATCAGCTCAGTATGCATGGTCCATATGCATACATGCCACAATCAGTCCATTTCAAGTATTATTGGACTGTGGGCTATTGAAATACTAAAAGCAGAAGTATGGGCCCAGGGAAAAAATTCAATTGTCTTATCCCTTGTGTTTCCCAGAGAAGACAACAGAATAGTTAAGAGCACACATTATAAAACAGGCTTAGATTCCAATAATCTCATTGTTTGCATTACCCATGTAAGCATAGACAAATTGATTCATCTGCCCTTGTATTCACTTTCTTAATTAAAATTCTTTTAGTACATTTTATTTCTCTGTGTGTGCTTGAATACATGTGTGTGTGTGTGTGCATGTGTGAGTGTATGGGGGAGGAGGGGGAGAGAGAGAGAGAGAGAGAGAGAACTACATGCACATCTACACAAGTCACTTCACATGTGTAAAGGCAAGAGGACAATTTTTGCTGGAGTCATATTTCTCTTTCCACCATGTAGTCCTGTCAGATTGAAATCATGTCAGTGTCTTGAATGAAAAGTGTCCTTTTTTACTAACCTGTCTTGCTGGCCCAGAATTAGTTTTCTTGTCTGTAAAGTGCATGTACAGATATTACCTACCACGTAGTACCATTGTATATGGAGCAAGGGCACTGACTGCTGTATAAAGCATTGCAACAGTGCTTAGAGTATAAAGGCAATAAATATCAGTATTCTTGATTATTATCATGTAACCTTCTTGTGGACAAAGAAGAAAGTATCCCTGCACCAATCTTTCAATCTGGTTAATAACATTTAGACTTATACAAACCATTGGATCCTGGAGTTCCTTTTTTTCTTACCAGTTTGAAGACATGTTTTCCATGATAAAAATATAAAATCAAACATGTACCAATAATTTGTAAACTGTTGAGCTATGGCCACAAGTCACTTTTAAACACACTGAAATTCACAAACATTTACAAAATCTTTGTGCTTCTTATATTTTAAAACATCTTTGTAGTTAATTCAATGTAACTTCAGAAGAAAAATGCTTAAGATGGAACCCATGGAAAATTTTAAACTTTTTAATGCATGTTCTATGCGGCCTAAGGAGAAAACATGGCAGACAGATCTTTCTGAGGGTTATATACAAGTCTAGTTTTGACTTTGTTTAGCTTTAAAGTTTTCTCAGAATTTTTGTTTTTGTTTTTAGTACAGTGTCTGTATGAACCATGATTCTGGTTCAAGGAAAGAACTGGTCCAGAAAGGCTGAGGGGATGTTATTTAATATTAATGAATTTTTGTTTCTCTGAATTTCTTTTTGAAAATTCTAAGCTCTATTTGGTAGCTTTTGGGTGTTTTCTTAACTGAGTTTCCACTGTTTTAGCTGTTGGACTTTTGCAACACATGGATAATCTCACATTGGTTCCATCAGCAGTATGTTTTACTCTTGTTTGACAGAAACTGAAGACCTGGAAGTTAGGGTGCTTACCCTACGTGCTTACCCAAGTATTTTCTATTTCTATCACTTGTCATAATGAACTGGAAATGCATTCATTGTTTCAATCAAATCACTTTTTCTCTATTCAGAATTGCTGGGGCCACTAAAAAAGTGTTCTGATTGTGTGCGTGTGCATGTGCGTGTGTGTGTGTGTGTGTGTGTGTGTGTGTGTGTGTGTGTGTGTCTGTCTGTCTGTCTGTCTGTCTGTCTGTGTATCTGTGCATGCATGTATGCACATGTGTGTATGTATATGGTTGTACACATATGTACATGCATGTACATGTGGATTCTGGAGGTCAACCTATAGTATTCCTCAGGATTCCATCCATCCTATTTCTTGAAGAAGGGCTCTTCTCACTGGCCTTGGCTTCAATCATTCAGATAGAATAACTGGCAGCAAACTCCAGGGATGTGCCTCACAGCACTGGGAATATAAATATGTGCCACACACCTGGCTTTTAAAAAACAATGTGATTCTCCCAACTGAACAAATGTCTTGCATCATAAATATTGCTGTGAATGAGGTATCTCCTTAGTCCTTCAGTGGATTATATAAAAACAAAATTAACTTTAATATCATCAAAGATTAAGAGTAATCAGCAACTATTATATACAAAAATACTGTGTCTGGAGAGTTTTAAATGGTATTAGGTAGGCATGATCTACGCTTGTAATTTTAAATTCTAGCTAAAAAATAGTCATCACCTAGAAATAAACAATAAACTTTGAGTAACACAGTTACTAGATGTCTTTTATTCAATTATTGTGTCAGGAATGGTGAATGCAAAATTAAATTTAACTGAGTCTTTTTTACTTATTTTTTTAATTTCATATGATATATTTTAATTGTACTCTTTTCTTTCCCCCAACTCCTCCTAGATACTCTCCACTTCCATACTCAACCAACTTCATATTTTTTTCCTCTTTCAAAAAAATCTAAACAAACAAAAACCCAAACAACAAAATAATATCAAAACAAAACAAACAAAATGCACACAAAACCATGGAGTTCATTTTGTGTTGACCGATTATTCATGAGCATGGAGACTGCCCTGGAATGTGGCTGGTATACCTAGTGTCCCTCCATGGAAGAACATGCATTTTCCTTCTCCAAGTAAGTATCAGTTGCAAATAACTTCTTAGTTAGAGATGGGACTTTGTGACCATTTCTCCTTCTCTGTGCTGGGATCTTGTCTAGCTTGAACTTATGCAAGTCTTGGCCATGCTGTCACCATCTCTGTGACTTCATATGTGCATCAGTACTGTTGTATCTAGATGACAGCATTTCCTTGGCATCATCCACCACATCTGCTCTTACAATATTTCTACATCCTCTTCCACATAGATTCTCAGAGCCTAGGTAGGGTGATAAAGACATCTCATTTAGGACTGGATGCTCCAAAGTCTTACTTTTTGCACATTGTCCAGTAGTAAGTCTTTATGTTAATTTTCACCTACTGCAAGAAGAAGCTTCTATGATGGGGGCTTAGTGATGCGGTGATCAAGGGGTGCAGCAATATGCCATTAGGCGTCATTTTATTGCTATGTTCCTTTAGCAGAAAAATACTTGTAGGTTTTCCTCTAGGGCCCATGACCTATCTAGTCTCAGATGCTTGGCCACTTTAGCAGTGTCAGATATGAGTTCTAGCTCATGGGGGTGGGCCTAAAATTTAATCCGAAAGTGGTTGGTTACTCCCCTAACATCTGTGCCGCTGTTGCACAGGTATATTTTGCAGGGAAGTCACTGTTGAAGGTTGCAAGGTTCATAGCTGGATGATATTGATGATTATTGGTCATGACTCCTTTGGCATCATGCAGAGTACCTTCAACCAAGTCATGTAACTTACAAATGATCTTACAAGATGGTAAGGGAAGCAGAATATAAACAAATGGAAAATTGAATATTAGCAAGCAAAAACATTAGCAAAACCCAAGACAAAAATAGTACTACAAACATTCTGATGGAACATTAACCATGATACATAGGAGATATATACCCTTCTGGAGACTGAAGAATACAATGTGCTTTAAGGCCCCCAAAGACATGAGAGCAGGTGAGCTGATCCCACCCCTTGCTGGCTGTAGCACTCAGGAGAGTGACCCTGTACCTTGCCTGGACAGCACGGTAGAACAGACCCCTAGCTGTATGAATGTGGGAGTGCCAGGCCTGAGGACCTGAGAATGGGAGAGCTGGCCACGCCTCCTTCCTGGGCAGTGTGGGAAAGCTGTCCCTGGAGGTGTGGATGTGGGAGAGGTAGCTCCACCCCTTGCGGCTGCAGCACTCACTTGGGAAAGCAGTCCCATGAACCTCACCTTGGCAGCAGAGTAGAGCTGACACTGGAGGGGTGGGTATGGAAGAGTCCACCCTGAGGGCATGAGAGTAGGAGAGATGGCCTGGCCCCTTGCTGACCCCACCCCTCATCAGTATGATGCTGGAGGGTATGAGAGAGCGGCCCGATGTGTTCAGGAGAGCTGGTCCCAGCCAGTGCCAACTGCCTCATGCAGGAGAACTGGCCCCACCTGGGCAAAGCAGGAGAGCTGGCCCTAGTGGTGCAGATGAAGGAGAGTGGGTTGACTGACCAACATCCACTCCATCTAACAATTGCTGAAGTGTGTGAAGGGGCTGGTCCTGCAGATCCAAATCTGCAGAATCTCCAAGACACAAGGCAAAACAGGATATCCAGTGAGGATCCAGTATTGAAAATGTAGCAGAAGTCAGAGATCTCAAACCAGACCAGCGACTCATTGTAATGAACATTTACAAGTAAAGTTGTTTTGGACATACCACAGTTACCATGTGGTGGTATTGTGTTCCCCAAAATATTGTGTACTCTAATAAATTTGTCTGGGGTCAGAGAACAGACAGCCACTAAATACAAAGGGTAGAAAATGGTGACATTCACACCTTTAATCCTAGCATTCCAGAGATAGAAATCCCGCTGGATCTCTGTGAGTTCAAGGCCACATTGGAAATAGCCAAGCATGGTGACACACACCTTTAATCCCAGAAAGCCAGCCTTTAATCCCAGGGAGTGGTGGTAGAAAGCAGAAAGATATATAAGGCGTGAGGACCAGAAACTAGAAGCATTTGGCTGGTTCAGCATTTGGCTGGTTAAGCTTTCAGGTTTCTAGCAGCAATTCAGCTGAGACCCATTCCGGATGAGGACTCAGAGGCCTCCAGTCTGAGGAGACAAGACCAGCTGAGGATCCGGTGAGGTGAGATAGCTGTGGCTTGTTCTGTCTCTCTGATCTACCAGCATGGACCCCAATAACTCGCCTCAGGTTTGATTTTATTAATAAGAACTTTTAAGATTCATGCTACATTACCATGGCAAGATTCCTTTTTTCTTTCTTTTCTTATTCTTATTTTTATTATTTTATTATTTTTTTGTTTCCTTTTCACGGGGAGGCAAGAACAGAAGGTATATAGGAAGGGATGGGGAGATGAGTGGGCTTATGGTGCATGAAGTGAAATACACAAAGAATTCATAAAAAGTTTTTTTTAATGTACTTTAGAAAAGTGTTCCTTGAGGTAATGCTTGAGAAATGGAGCAAAGAATGTCCAGGCTGAGCAATAAGAGCTTTGAGGTCCAGGAATGTCATAACAAGTCAATATGAAACATGGGAAAAACAGAAAAATAACTTTTTGAAAACAGCTAAAACCCAGGACTCTAGATGGGTCATTTTATGAAGTTAAAATTTTCTCTTTTAAAGAATGGAATTTGTCAAAGGATTTTAATCAGAGGGTGACAGAATCAAATTAGGATTTTAAGAAGACTATTCTGGCTTCAGTAAGGAAGATGGATTGGCTCAAGCTAGAGCGGAGACACAGGGAGTGGTTAAGTGACGTCACTGATCTGCACAAACTGTGATAGGGACTATGGCAAGGCCAGACAACAAAAAGGGAAATGAATGAAACCTTCAGTACATAGATGCTGAGAGCCCACTGGTGACAGATTATATGCCAAGTGCTGGGGCATTATGTCATGTAGTTGACCTAAAATTATACAAAGAAACTACTCAAGAGCACAGGTAAAACTAGTTGAACTTAGCAGGTTATGTTTTTAAAAAGGTGAAGGTATAAAGTTGGGATGGGACCTATAGAGGGAAACTAAAGAAGTAGAGGTGGAAATGGGAGATCATAGGACCATATTTAATTGTATTCATGTATTAGATTCTCAAAGAATAAAATAGGACCTGCTACATTTGAATCTAAGAGCAAAGGAAAGAGAGGATCCTAGGAATCCATATGCAGTCCATGATGACACCATAACATAAAATACTGACCACTCCGGATGACATGCTGGTGGCCCAGGGCATCACACACAAAGGAAAACATAAAAGTATGAGGAGGATTTGTTGACAAGATGTGTTTCGATGAGAGGGAGAAACAACAGGGAAATAGGCAGTGAAAGTGATCTAACTTCATTGTATAAATGTATGAAACTGATAAACAACAAAAAACTGAGGTTCTTAAAAAGTAGGTACTAAAGGACCAAGAAATCTCTGCATTCTATGTGTAAATAAAAACTTGAAGTATGGTTATGCAAAGGAAGCTTTCAGAAACAAGTTCTGTTTGTATTATTCATAATTTTCAAAGATTACACATGGACAATAGTATAGGTGTGTATGTTCATTAACAGATAATTTGGCTGCCTTTCATCTTGTCTCTCCTTGGCAGAGTCAGTCATATCTTCCAATGTGTGGTTTAATTGAATTTGACCCTAAGATTTGATAATCCCAATTCCCCATAGCTCAATAATTGGGTCTCATGAGTGATGTGGGCATGTTGCACTGGACATCTCACAGCTGATGCTCATAGGGATGGACTAAATTTGAATGTCCAAATGTCCTGTTTTCTCCTGATTTGAACATGACCGCAAAGTTATATTTTCAGTTAAATTTCTACATATAAAGCCAACAATAGAAATCAATAATAATAGCCCCCTCCCTCTCTGTTTATATGTTCACAGAGAGATAAGTACTATTAGCCCCTTACTAAGATCAATCATTACATTCTGGGTAACTAGTTCATCTAATTTTAGTATTGCTATTTAATTCCTAGCACAATGATAAACCTATTACCTATGACTAATATTCAATGTGACATTAATCTTTTTTCCGTCTTTTTATGAAGTAAATCAGAAAACCTTTATAGAGTTCATATTCTCTACTCATCAGTATAGGTCTTGGGGAAACTACTTTAAGAAGAGATCGCCCATCATGATCACAGAACAGATATATATGAGGAAGTACATCCCTGCCACATACCATCCGTTAATTCACAAATCCAAAACTTGGCAATACTACTTTTTAAAAGTTTTAAAATCTTATTATGATCATTATGTTTGACATAATGATCATATGAATAGCTTTACTTATATCTCTTTCAGTACCATGGGGCGAATGTCATTGTATCTACTATAATGAAGAAACTAGACCAAGAAGCATAAGTAATATGTAGGAAACCCCACAGGAGCCTATGCCTTAACCAGTTACATGTGAGGTTTTTCCTCAGAACACAAAATATCAGCAAAACATTAAACAATAAAAATATAGCATTAATAGCAATAATTAAAACATACTTTTTAACTTAATATTTCCAAGCTTCTTTTATTTACTACCCTGTAGAAGATTAAATGTAATTGGCCCCTATAAGCTCATAGGGTGTGGCACGATGAGGATGTATGGCTTTGTTGGAGTAGGTTTGGTCTTGTTGGAGGAAGTGTGTCACTGTAGGGGAGGGCTTTGAAGTTTCCTTTATTCAAGCTACTCCCAGTATCTCAGACCACTTCCTGTTGCCTGCAGGTCAAGATGTAGGACACTCAGCTCCTTCTCCAGCAACATGTCTGACTGCAAACCACCATATCATGTCATGATGATAATGGGCTAAAGCTATGAAAATGAGGTTATATTGTGTTCCCCAATATATTGTGTACCCTAATAAACTTATCTGGAGTCAGAGAACAGAACAACCACCAACCACTAGATAGACATAGAGGCCAGAAAATGGTGGCACACACACCTTTAATCCTAGCATTCTGGAGGCAGAAAATCCATCAGGATTTCTGTAAGTTCAAAACCACACTAGAAACAGCTAGGCATGGTAACACTCACCTTTAATCCCAGGAAGTGATAGCAGGAAGCAGAAAGGTATATAAGGCCTGAGGACCAGGAACTAGAGGCTTTGTTAAGCTTTTAGGCTTTTAGCAGCAGTTCAGCTGAGATCCATTCGGATGAGGCACAGAGGCTTCCAGTTTGAGGAAACAGGATCAGCTGAGAAGTTGACGAGGTGAAGTTAGCTGTGACTTGTGTTTTGTTTCTCTGATCTTCCAGCATTCACCCCAATATCTGGCTCCCATGTTTGTTTTTATTAATAAGACCTTTTAAGATTCATGCTACACTAATAAAATATTTTTCCTTTATAAGAGTTGCCATGGTCATGGTGTCTCTTCATAGCAATAGAAACCCTAACTAAGAGAGAGTTGGAACCAGAGACTGGAGTATTGCTGTGATAGGCCTAATCACACTTTTTTGAAGGAATATGGTAGGACTGTAGATTAGAAAAGCAGTTGAAAACTTTAAGTGCTGCTTAATGGGTCTTACTAGTAGGAATACAGTGTTGCTGAGTGTGATTTGATGAACCGTGGGGGCCAGGCCAAAGAGGTTTCAGAGGAGAAGAATTTTAGTATATTGCCTAGAAATCATTCTTGTGATATTTTGGTGACAAATGTGACTACCTTTTTCCCTTGTCCAAAAGTCTACCTGAGGCTAAATTGAAGAGTTTTGGATTAATTCCATTGGCAGAGGAAATCTTAAAACAGCCTAGTATAGACACTGTCATGTGGTTATTAGTGTGGACTCTAATGAAGATTTATAACAAAAAGGAGCAAGCTGAGAAAGGAAAAACAAAAAATGTACAATTTGAGGAGAAAATGAGCACCAGGAAGTGGAATGGAGCTATATTCAAGGAGATAACAGACTATAAATTGAAATAAAGGGAGTGGTGACCTCGTGGCAAGATCCTATCCAGCTAGCTTTTCAACCTGTGAAAAGGAATTAAAGAAAAGCTTAGAGCCAAATATGGTGGTACACCTCTTTAATCCCAGCACTAGGAAGACAGAGGCTGATGGATCTCTGCGTTCAAGGCCAGCCTGGTGTACAGAGCAAGTTCCAGGATAGAGAAGCATTGGCAGTGAAGGAAACCATGGAAAACAAAGCTGGTGAAGATATAATTGAACAAGGGGGCCATGTTCCAGCCACAGTAAGCTGCAGAACTTGGCAGCTTCACATGGTTCTGGCTTCACAGATATAAGAAAAGAGCTATGAAATATTCCTCCACAGCTAAGAAAAGCTACTGAGGCCAGGCATGTGTCAGGGGTGTCCCTGAATGGAGACCTAGAGAGGACCTTGCCTGAAGTCATGAAGGTGGAGCCTGGATTGCCTTTGAGACCCCAAGATGTTAGAGATGCCAGAGCTACGGGATACCTGCTGAGTAGAACTGCTAACAGAGAATGGAATCAACCCAAGAGAAAGAAGTGTGTTGCAGTCAACAGAGCTGAAAGGAGTTGGAGATCTGAGTGTTTTGACATCAGACATAAAGATGCAGAGTTTGGCATTTGCCCAGCTGATTTTCAGTCTTGCTTTGGTCCAGTATTTCCTTACTGTGCTCATTTACATACATTTTGAAATGTTAATGTATATCCTGTGCCATTACATATTAGCAGTATGTGATCTGCATTTTGATTTTTGACTTTTTAGGGGATTACAGTTAAAAAATTGTATGATTCTAAGAAAAAAAATTTGAAACTGTTATAGACTATGGAGACTTTTGAAGTTGAACTAAATTAATTTTGCATTATGATATTGTTAGACACTTATGGGGGCATGGAGTGGAATGTGGTAATCTGAATGTAATTGGCCCCCATAAGTTCAGAGGGAGTGGCACTATTAGGAAGTGTGGCCTTGTTAGAGGAAGTGTGTCACTGTGGAGATGGGTTTTGAGGTCTCCTTTGTTCAAACTACTCCCAGTCTCAGACTGCGTCTTGTTGCCTATGGGTCGAGATACACGGCTCTCAGTTCCTTCTGTAGTACCACATATGCCTTCCTGCACACCACTGTGTCACACCATGATGATAACGGACTAAACTCGTGAAAATGCACACCACCTAGTGCTGAGTGAGCTGACGGTTGACACGATGTGTACAGGTTACTTAATGTCACCTATAACAGGCAAAAAATATGGGAGAATAAGGAAGAACACAATACTGTTCATTAAATGTTAACAAATGATCCCTTCCATAAACCTACTCAGGATTCAGGATGTGGAGAAAATAATAGGAAGAGTATGGAACAAAACAGGGACCTGAATGTCAAGGTCTTCCACCCAATCCTAAGGAGTATAGGCACTTTTGAAAGTGGAAGATTATGGGACTAGGAGTAGAGCTCAGTGGTAATAAGTGAATTATTTAATTTATAATATATAATTTAAATATTTCACCAATGGGTTTTTGTTTGTTGGTGTGTGTGTGTGTGTGTGTGTGGTTTTGTTTTTATTTTGGGGGTTGTTTTGTTTTTCTAGACAGGATTTCTTTGTGTAGCCCTTGTTGTCCTGGAACTTCCTCTGTAGACCAGGCTGTCCTCAAATTCAGAGAACCTCCTGCCTCTGCCTCCTGAGTACTGAGATAAAAGGCATGAGCCACCACTGTCCAGCTCACCCCAGTTTTTGGTTTTGTTTTTAACCTATTTCAATTTTGATATTTTCTGCAGTTACGTGTTTGATGTTCTTGTTCTGTTTGAAGGTTTGAATTTAACATATCTCAACACAAATCAAAAAATCAGATAATTGTCACTTGTCTTTTATAGCCTTGTACATAATAATCTTATCGGATGCAGTGAGGACTATGGTTGGCCAATGAATTAGTAAAGTTTATTAAAGAAGGAAATCATCATAATGGCACATAAAGTATTCTGTGTAGTTTAATTCATCTTTCCCAGGTGTAGTACCAATTTCTCTCTTTGAGCACGAATCTGCTGCTGAGTGTTTCTTTAATTTTATGTCCTGTAGTGAGTCTTTAAAATAGCTGGAGGTCTATATACCATTTAAGTATAAACAGTCTTTTATGATTTTATGTTTGCACTTTTTTGGTTTCACCTACCCATAACATAAGTGTTTGTTAATAAAATATTTAACGTAGTGTTCATGGAGACATTTTTTTTTTTGTATTTTCTCACATGGTATTTTTCAGTGATATTTAGACAACAATTTAGTAATGTCTCAATATTGACAGGCACAGTTACTTCAGCAAGCTTGAGAGCCAATCATCTGACACTTAGAAAACTTATGTCATGACTGGTAGATACAGCAGGGCACAAGCAAAGAAAAAAGGGCTTGTCAGAGTGTATGCAGAATGCCATGGCCGTCAGCCAGGGCACATCACAGATTAAGGAAACATGTGCGTCAACCGTCAGGAGGTCCAAGGGAAGGAGGCAGGTAGTAACAACAAGTGCTTCCATTTTATACCTCTACAACTTTGATCAGGTCATCTAGTTTGCATAATCAAGTGTATTCATCTGGAAAATATAAATTAAACAGGGTTTTTTTTTGTGACCAGATAAGCAGCACACAGATAATGATTTAAAATGACTTATTGGGTTAGTATAAAAGCATGACAACATGAGTTCAAATCCCCAACACCCATGTATAAATCTAGGCATGCTTGTGTAGTACTAGCATTTGGGGATCACAGCCTGAGTACCCTCAAGTACTCACGTGTTCGCTTAACTTAAAAGTGAGCTTCCGGCTTGCATAACCACATACATGTATCACACAACATCACACACACACACACACAAACACACACACACACACACAAATAATTTAATTTTAAAAAGTAAAATCAAATAAATAGAAAAAAACTGTAAAATGTTTTGGATAAGTATTATCATTTATAAATGTATTGAATTGTATCACTCTGTATATTATTTTCATTATTAAAATATAACACAGATTTATTGAAGACTTATTATGCCTGTAAATATGAGAAGTACTTTGCATGCAATAGTTCATATTGTAACTTACAGAAGGACAATAACACATATTAGAATCAAGAGAGACATTAGATCTTTTTAATTCCAGATTATCTGCTCTTTATTATACTCCTTGTTGTATTCCTTTTCTAAAAAAAAATAAATTTGATTCACAAGAATACCTTGGCATAACATAAATTAGAATCAATCTTGTACTACCAATAAAAAATTAAATTTATTTTAATAACTTCAAAGTTCTCTGCTTAATGGCAAGTCCCAAGTCTAGTGACTACTAAAGTTGCAATTTTGTAATTAAAAGTTTAGTGTATTGTAGTTGTTTTTGTTTTTTGTTTTTGTTTTTGTTTTTTTAACACTTACTCTTCTGGCTCTTTACTCTCTAGGGACCCAACATCCGGCTCCCAAATAAATCATGTGGAGTCTTACTCTTACTTATGAATGCCTGGCCTTAACTTGGCTTATTTCTAGTCAGCTTTTCATAACTTAAATTATTCTTTCTACCTTTTGCCTCTGAGGTTTCTCCTTTTCTTACTTCTGTATATTTTACTTTCAGTCTTACTCCATGGCTGGCTGTGTGGCTGGGTGTGTTCCTCTCCTCCTTTTCTCAATCCTTGATCTCTTTCTCCCAGATTTTTCCTTTTGTTTATTCCCTCTGTCTGCTAGCCCTGCGTATCCTTTCTCCTGCCTTGCTATTGGCTATTCAGCTCTTTATTAGACAAATCAAGTGTTTTAGACAGGCAAAGTAACATAGCTTCACAGAGTTAAACAAATGCAACATAAAAGAATGCAAAACATCTTTGTATCATTAAAACAAATATTCCATAACATAAACAAATGTAACACATCTTAAAATAATATTCCACAACAATATATTCCTTCACACATAAGTGTTTGAAACCTGCATGTGCTACATTTTTATCAGGAGGCCAAATTCATTACTACTCACTGTGTTATGACATCAACTACAATGAAGGAAAACACAAAATATCACAAATAGTATAAGAGTGGGGTACAAATCAAAATTAAAATTATAGCTTATCAATATGTTTAGTTTTTCTATTATGGAAAATATTCAGAAGTTGTTTGGCTTTAACTCTTGTCTTACCCATGTGACCTTTTATCCAGGGATGACTCTATGCTTTATGCTTTTTAGTAGACACTGCCAGCCTGGGCACTAAATCAATATGGAAATTAAACTGGCAATTCAGAACACATTGATTTATGAGGTTGCATTTCTCCTTTAGATTTCATAATATTTTGAGCATTCATAAATTAAACATAAAATCAATTTAAATTAAAAGTTAAGAGGTAGGAGCTCTCAGGTAGATGCTTAATGGTTTATTAGTTTTATGAAGTATGTTAGGCACACTAAACTTTGTACCAATGTTATTATTATCGAATATTTCCAAAACACTAACAAGGAACTATCAATTTCTTACCATCCAGGTTCTGAACTATATAGCACACCCAATTTCACAATTAAACCATTGCATTGTGTCTCACTCTAAATGTTGGTTATCAAAAGAAACTAGTATTAAAAGAAAAGTAAAATTGAATTTTAGACATTTGGTTAAAATTTGAAAACAACTTTATTGAAGGAAAATTTAGTCATTTGCAGTTATTAAGTTTTAAAAATCGTGCATTTAGTGGGCATTAACAAAAGGATGCATCCAAGCCAATGTCGTACAACTAAAACATAACCCTAATTGTTTACTTATATCATGTTTGCATCCCTTTATTTATTGGATTCCACTGTGTTTCTTATATTTTTGGTTGTGAGCCTAGCCTTTAATGGCGAAGCCCTCTCTTCAGCTCCCTTTCTACTATATAATGCATGTAAAGCATTAGACATAAAGTATAGACAAGGAAACACAGACTTGGATTTTTTCATGCATTTTTAAAAAGAAATACAGATATCATATGATAGATTTAACTAAAACTAAACATGAATGCATTATAGTGCATAATATGTGTCGGTCCCTATTCTAATTATCTCTGTGTATTAGCCTTATTATCCTACCAACAACTCAATAATAAATGTGTCATCTCCATTTTACACATCTGTAGACTATGGCACAGGAATGTTAAATGTTAAATAAACTGTCAATGTTTAGCAGTTAGATGCAGTAATGTCAAGAATTTGGCACAGGAAGACTATCATCCAGGCTGAGGCACTGTACCTTTCGTAGGATTTTTAGTCTCTAGAGGATGAACATGGAATGCTGCTATGAGGACTAGCCTTCAGCAGCTCAGGAATTGGGGGTGGGGGAGCCACAGAGTTGGAGGACTAATCACTCAATTTGACTTTTCTATCTGAAGGAGTAAAGCTTAATTCTCTCGGGCTGGCAAAAAAGGAAACACACACACACACACACACACACACACACACACACACACAGACCTTTTGGGTCTTTCTAGCAACTCTCTTTCTCATTTCTTTATTTCTTTTCTTACCTCTATACAGATGTATCCCTTCTGTGTAGTCTTAATTTTTTCTTTACAGTTTATATACCCCAGCAAAAAATCTTTCAAGCCATATAAAAATTACAATGTGGTACATTCTATTTTTAAGTGAATGATTATGATAAATACAAGGAAAAAATCATGTTTTCCATATCCCTTAAATGATCAAATATTTTACATATACAGGTGAAAAAACAAATTATCCCCAAGAACCCACATACATTCATGTTCATGCAACTTTAGTGTAAGTAAGCAAGGCATTTTTCTCAGCCAGCTCTTTTACTGTCTGACAACATTTTGTGGTTATAAAGAAAGGTCCAATCACTTTATTATTTATTTTAAAAGGTAATCTTATAAAAATCTTAAAAGAATCAAAAATCTAAACTTTTATTTTTGAAAAACAAATAGTCACCTCTGCTTTAATTCCTAAGGGTGCATACTCACTCATCAACAGTTTTTTTGTATCAGGAAGCTGAGGGCAGAAATGAGTAGAAGGAATTAATTATCACCTTTGATCACCAACCCATCCTAACACAAAAGTGCATCAGCCAGCAATAGCCAGGCTGCCATTGTGCCTCTTCTCTGAACTCAAGGAATCCCTCCCTCAACTATTAAAAGTATGCCCTTCTAAACCTTAAATTATTCCCCAAGATTTTCTACCTCAAAGTCATTAACAAAAACATCTGAACCTAACCTAAGTCATTATTTAATGCTTTGTTTTAGCTATGATGCACACCAAAACCCATGAACACATTTCCCAATATCAGAAAGGACTTGGGCTAACTGTTGGGACTCAATTGTTTTCCTTAATCATTAACCTAAAGCACAGTCTACAGGGCTTCTCAAGAGAAACTCCTAAGTCCTAGCTTCATGACATTTCCTTGTTCTTATTTTCTGCCCTCTGCAGCCGCTGCTTTATCAGGGGAGAGGCAACATTATAAATAGTAGTACAGCTCAAGAGAAAATTATCTTCATAATAATCCACAGGTAAAAAAACCAGAACGGCATATTTCCATGAGATAATCACACTACCTTAAAGGCAGTGGGGATCCCCCCACCATACCCATTCACACTATGCCAGATAATAGAGAAAAACGGCAGTGGCAAACATGTAAAGGCACAGCAGTAGCAAGAGACATTCTGGAGCCGAAGCTCTCAGGGTCTTGCCTATCTGAGATTCATGCATCAGTGCCTTGAGTTCATATGGGTTAATCCCCTGAAATCTAATATTGCCTGCTGCTCCTCTGCCACAGCCACCTGTAAGATCAAATTAATTTTTCTCTAAGAAATTACTGTTGGAACAAGATCTGAATGCTGAGTAGGAATGAGCTAGGTGCTGATGTGAGTAGGAAAGGAATGCTGATCTGGAAGGATATGGATGTATTAATATACAAAACAAAAAGAATAAAGGGAATTCTAGATGTCCAAGTAAGTCCAGAGTGACTGAGGTGGAGGGGGTTCAGTGTGTGAAGTTGGAGGAAAATACAAGGAGCATCCTTCCCAGATGGATGCTATTACTTTCATTGTCTGAATACTTACATCCTGTCCTTACCTATCCTTATACCATCATGTGTCAATTTTGGCTGAAATTAAAATAACTTAGGGAGGATTTCATAGTGTGTCACCTCAGACCATATATATCAGAACATCCAGGGAAAGATTAGGATAGCTCCGATGAACACCCATGTGCTGTCAAGACTGAGAAAGGATTGTTAGGTGAACATCAGATGACCGTAAGTAGTGAGTGGTTTTGTATGTCAGCTTGACACAAGCTAGAGTCATCAGAGGAAGGAGCCTTAGTTTAGGAAATGCCTCCTTGAGATCCAGTTATAAGGTGTTTTCTCATTTAGTGATCAATGGGGGAGAGCCCAGCCCATGGTGGGTAGTGCCATCCCTAGAGTGTTAGTCCTGGGTTCTTTAAGAAGGTGAGCTGAGAAAGCTATGGGAAACAAGCCAGTAAGCAGCTCCCTTCCATGGCTTCTGCATCAGCTCATGCCTTCCAGGATCATGCCCTGTTTGAGTTCCTGTCCTGACTTTCTTCAGTGATGAACAGCAATACTGAAGTGTAAGCCAAATAAAGCCTTTCCTCCCCAACTTGCGTTTTGGTCATGGTGTTTCATCGCAGCAATAGAAACCTTAAGACATCAGACATGATAAGGCAGTGACACCTAAAACAGTATAAGACATCCTGAACCAAGAGTGTGAGCAAGGTTTTATGGTGAGTGTGATTTGGGGTGGTTAATGTGGTTTATTTGATGGGGAGAAGTGGGATGGCTGATAAGGACCCATGTGACCTACTTGAGTTCTCAGAGAGAAGTAACCTTCAAATCAAGGCATTGTTTGGCTTAATGGGACTTGGTCAGCTAAGTAACTTGAAGACAAGTTTTTCAGCTGGCTGTAGATGTGGAGGTCAGAAGTGTAAAGACTCAATGGACTATTGCTGCCTTGAAGTAGGGAAGGCACTTTAACACACTGGTATAAGAGGCCACCAGAAGCTGAGGGAAGCCTGTGGCTGACAGCCAGGAAAGAAAATGGAGTCTGAGGTGTTTTTTTTAAGTCTGATTTATTTTTATTTTATGTGTGAGTGTTTGTCTATGTGTACCTCATGTGTCTCTGGGGCCTGTAAAGCCCAGAAAAAGGAACTGGAGTTACAGACACTTGAGACTGGCCATGTGGGTTCTGGGAACCAAACTTAAGTCCTTTGCAAGAACATCAAATGTTCCTAGCCTCTGAGGTATCTCTCTAGCTTCTGAAAACTGAATCTTACATCAAAAAAGAACTTGTCTTGCTAACAAGTATTGATCTCAAAAAATAATCTTAAATCCAAGAAACCGGTAGCCATAGAAAACATTTTGATTTTAGCCCAGTGAGATCATAAGCAGAAATCTTGTCATATCACTCCCATATATCCAACCTGCAGAATTAATAAAAGCTAATAAATGTGTGACATCCAAAGGCTCTAAGTTTGCTCGTCTGTTCTCTAGAAATAGACAACTCTTCCACATATCTAAGGTCTTCCAGTTATGTGATACTTCAAGTTCCCCTGAGATGCAAGGCAGCCTTCCATTTCATGTAAAAAATGTCAACACTGACTTACATATAAATTTGATCCACCAGCACCAAAGCCAAGCCCACTGAGTTAAATAACCAAACTACTATTTCCTAAACAATAAGAGAATAAGAAAATTGATATTTGTAAGTGTTCAAATTATCACTCCGAATTTAAAAAAAAAATTGTACCCTATAGCAAATGGATTATCTCCTACATCAAAAACCATGGTTAGAATCAGAAAGGAAGCCTGCAACAGTCCAACACTATAAAGTATTGAGGAGCTAGCTAGAAGCCACAGTAGTAGGTATTTGATGGCTAGATTGTAAACTTTGAACATAATTTTGTAAAAGCATCATCATCCCATACTGATTTAAGTGAAATAATTGTCATGTACCAAATTCGTTTTCATTTCATGGTGATTATTTTTTAAGAAAGGAAGCCATTTCTCCCAGTTAGGAGAGCACTTTCACCCTATTCTTCCCCTTCCTCCTACAGCTAAGTTAGACATGACCTGCTCAGAGGAAAGACGGACACATTGTGTCCTTCCTTTCTCAGAACTGAAGAGGCCTGCAGTCATGTGCATTGGTTTCTAGTGTCTGTCAGTGCTGGTTGCGTTTTCAGACACTGTCAACAGCTCTGCGATTTCTAGCATATGCACTCTAAATACTGTCTTTGCTGGTGAGATTTTTCTCTCTTTCCTGTGGTGTGTCATCTCTATTAGACTTTGTAAACCACAGCAGTTGAAATCTTTAACCAGCCATTACTAATAAGCATATGTTAATTGTTGTGAAGATCATAAGCAGGTCAATTAGAAGGCAAAGACTGGAACCGAAGGCAACCAAGGCTGGAGGGAAAATCCAGGGCAGGTGTTAGCCAGCATGGTCTGCCCTGGCGGGAGCTCCCTGCATCTTGGTAGCAGCTCATTTAATGTTTTGATTTGCTGAATTTGCATTTCAAATTTCCATTCCTAATAGACGATATAGTCAGTCTTTGTTAATGAGGACTCTGATTACATGTGCCATTATAATTGGGAATTAGCAGACCAGCCTTGTTTTGGAGATTAAACCCAAAGCAAATTGGATTAAATATAGTGTGACCGAAACCTCAGGCCTCCTTTTTTTCCCACCCTTTTTAAAAAATCTTGAGTCAAAGGTGAAACAAAATCCATTGGTTCCAGGCATATGGCTCATAACTTTATTATCACTTTAGAGCTTTAATTATACTTTAAAAGATAGTCTTTTTTTAATCATTCAGTTATAGTGCTTAAAACATGTTTATTAAATCCCTTTCCCCCTCCAAAAAAAAAAAAAACTGAAAAGTTTGAGAGCAGATCAGTAAATATTCACAATTAATTATACATTACATGGGCATACATGATAGATTGTTTATATTTTTGTAAGGGTATTGTGTCTACAAGAGGATTGGGGTCATAACACTTCAAACTGAACTCTATGTGAAGTGGCCAACCTGCCTTCATGACCGCATGATTTTCAGTCAGTTTCTATAATCTATGCCTGGGAACTTTACTATGGTCTCTATGGGCATATTTACTACAAAGATTAAATTAAAAATTTTACATTGATATTGATTCTTAGGAACACATTTTAATTTCATTTTATTGAAATTTCAACACCATGTTATGGTTTGGATGGTAGCTATCATAGCCCTGACATGACATGTAGCTCAGGATTGTGGGGGTTTTCTTTATTCTCTTGGGTCATTTGCTATTGTAATCCAGTTACACTCCAACATTTTCATTATCAAGCTTAAGACCGATTCTTCAGAAACTTCCACTAATCCCAAGCTATTGGAAAATCATGCTTATTAATTCCTATGAGATTCAGTTAGATGTTTGTTTGGCTATAGGCAGCCTTAATTACACAACAAAAGATCTTCACAAGATAAAGAGAAATTAAGATAACTTCTGAGTGAATATAGGCCTTGGAAGATGAACAAGTGCAATTTCAGCATTTTTAACATGCAGGATGTTAAAAATCATGTACACCTTTTCATCCATAAAATGTTAACGTGTGGAGAAATGTAAAAAGGAGAACTTTTTACAGAGGTGTGGAGTTTTATTCAGTTGCACTGGGTTTACAGGAGAAAATAATCATCCTGGGAAGTTGCTATCCAAATAAAGGTAAGCATGCTCCTGGCATGGCCTTACCACCCAGAGTTACCTTTAAGAGCCACTTGAAGTTCTATTCAGAAAGTGACAGAAGGGCTGGAGAGATCGGTCAGTGGTGAAGCATGCTTTTTGCTCTTCTAGAGGGCCAGAGTTCAGTTCCCATGATCCATTTCAGGAGCTCACAACTGCCTATAACTCCAGCTACACAGGATCTGACTCTCCTTTTTGGCTTCTGAGGGTGCAAGTACACGCATGAGAGACACAGATAGAGAAACATGAATTAATAAAATAAATCCTAACAAAAAGATAAAGTGATAGAACTTGCTGTGGGTGTGGCTTCTGTCTTTGGAACCTTAAGCATCATTACCTGGGGGTGGTGTGTTAATTCTTCAGACACCCAATCTCATGTGCATCACCTAGGCTGGTGCATGAGGTTCTGAGGTGAGGAAAGAAGAGCTGACAAGATGTGGGTTTGCCTCAGGATCAGATGGGCACCATTGCTTCTGTACAGTTATGAGAAAGTAAACCAATACAGAATCGTAATGTAAATATCACCAGTTTCATTTTTCAGAAAGGTAAAATAGTATCATTAACATAAAATTTTCTAAAATAAAATAAAATTTTTAATTTTAAAATTTACTCCTGGAGTTTCATAAGTTATAGCATCCTTTGACACACTTGATACATGTGTGAACTAAGAATATTTCTTACAGTGTTTCACAAATTGTCACTGTCCATGTTTATTGTTATGGAAAAAAGTTCCCTTTGCTAGATTAAAAAATTAAAATAATTTGGTTACATGTTCATTTAAGTTTATTAGTTTTATATGTTTACTTAACCATAACCCAAATTATTCTTCTTGGGTTTGAATAAATGGAGCACTATTGGAAGAGTAATAGCTCTTCCCCCCCCCATTTATTTTATTTTACAATACCACTCAATTCTACATATCAGCCACAGATTCCCTTGTTCTCCCCCCTCCTTCCCCCTCCCCTTCCCCCACCCACCTCCTCCAGGACAAAGTCTCCCCCGAGGACTGAGATCAACCTGGTAGACTCAGTCCAGGCAGGTCCAGTCCCCTCTTCCCTGACTGAGACAAGCATCCCTGCATAAGCCCCAGGTTTCAAACAGCCAACTCATGCAATGAGCACAGGATCTGGTACCACTGCCTAGATGCCTCCCAAACAGATCAAGCCAGTCAACTGTCTCACCTATTCAGAGGGCCTGATCCAGTTGGGGGCCCCTCAACCTTTGGTTCATAGTTCATGTGTTTCCATTCGTTTGGCTATTTGTCCCTGTGCTTTATCCAACCTTGGTTTCAACAATTCTCGCTCATATAAACCCTCCTCTTTCTCGCTAATTAGACTCCCAGCGCTCCACCCGGGGCCTAGCTGTGGATGTCTGCATCCAGATTCCTCAGTCCTTGGATGGGGTTTATGGCACAACTATTAGGGTGTTTGACCATCCCATCACCAGAGTAGGTCAGTTTGGGCTGTCTCTTGACCATTGCCAGTAGTCTATTGTGGGGGTATCTTTGTAGATTTCTGTGGGCCTCTTTAGCACTTTGTTTCTTCCTTTTCTCATGTGGTCTTAATTTACCAAGGTCTCCTATTCCTTGTTCTCCGTCTCTGTTCTTGATCCAGCTGGGATCTCCTTCTCCCACAGGCTCTCTTTCCCTCAACCCTCACCCTTCACTACTCCCACTCATGTCCGGGTTGTTCATGTAGATCTCAGCCATTTCTCCGTCATTGGGAGATCCCCGTGTCTTTCTTGGGGTCCTGTTTTCCAGGTAGCCTCCCTGGTGATGTGAGTAGCAGTCCAGTCATCCTTGTTCCACATCTAGTATTCTCCTATGAGTGAGTACATACTATATTTGTCTTTCTGAGTCTGGGTTACCTCACTCAGGATGATTTTTTCTAAGTCCCTGAAAAAATCGGCTGAGTAATAGCTCTTGAGCATCTGCAAGGATGAGTTTTCAAATGTTCAGATGGTGATTAAAAGGGCAATCTGCTTCTCACTTATCCCCAGTACTTCTCTGTATCAGTGATGTGAGTTGTGTGGGAAATAATACTGGTTTTAAATCTTGGCAATTCTGATCAATCCAGTAAACTTTGGTTTGACATGCTTTATAACTATTGGATATTTTTTAATCTTTGGTATCTCAAGATATTTTAGTTTTACAAATTTCCTTCTAGCTTTTGTAAAGAAAAAAATGCTCATGTCCTCCAATCAGTTAAATTAGCCCCAGTTGAACATGGTCAGTTACACTAAGAATTCCACTTCTTTTGATTAACAGTCTGATGAGCAAACTCTTGGATAATTATACATGTACATATACCATATGTATCCATGCACAAAAATAAATGTATATAATACTTTATGAGGATGTAGAATATATTGGTGAATAAAGAGATGAGATAACAAATATCAGTACACTGAATACATTAAAGGTCAGATATTTTTGTGTGATTTTGATTTACGTGTGCATGTATATATGTGAGTTTGCATTGTGTCACAACATAAAATGTACTTTATTGCATATATTACAATAAAATTTAAATTTTAACTGTATCCAGGTAGGAGCAAGCCAGGCAACTTTACAAACCTGTTTACAAACTACCCATCCAAACATGCTCCTGATTTCTTCAGGAATTTCCACCTACCTCTTTTTCATCTCCCTTCTCTGCCTTTTCTGTGTCCAGATTCCTCTATGATAGATGTTGCTAATTTCTGCGGTTAGGATAATTTCCATTGTTGAAGTGTATTATTGGTGATATATTTTGCTGAATAAAAATAATAAAACTGTGCATCAAAGAATTCAAAGTTTTTAAAGTTCAAAGGTTTTAAAGTTCATGTAGTTCATTTTAAAGATCTTCAGCACTGGGTTTTCATGGGATCCTAGTCATATTTTCTTAGTTGTAAAGGTGCTCTGAGTCTACTTGAGTGACTGCCAATGGTAATACTGGACAGTAAGACCTATCGAGCTTCCCTAATGCTATCACACTTTGTTTCTAGGAGAATTGAATGTTGTCCATGTGATTCCACAGAGAAAATACAGCTGTAAAGTTGTGCCAGATTCTTCTGCTCTCTGTTCTTGGCCCTTTGTTCTTTGTGGATTTTAGTACACATCCTATGTGAGGAAGCTCTTTGTGAGTCCTGGGAGTCCTGGGAGATCTTTCATTGAGTCATTGAATCTAAGAGCAGTATTGAAGACCACAGCATTACAGAAAGATGAATAGCCTCCTTGTGGTAAAAATCACAAGGCCTTCCACTCCATGGAGGTATTATCGTATTACTGCAGTATTCCATTCTTGATGGACATGTAATTTCCATGGTGATAGGTAAAGTATATTCTGTCTTTTCAGTATATTGAAGTCTTTATTCTTACCAGTTTGCTTTGCACATGTGAGATACATTTTTACCTGCATTGCTTTTTGTGACATATTGTTACTTTTATTTCTTTGAGTGTAAAAGGACTGTATATGTATGTCTAAAAGAACTTGGTATTTCTTCTTCTGAAACTCACTTTTTATATTTATATTTTTATATTCACTATTTATATTAGATTGATATATTGATCTAATATATCAATCTTATTATTGATTTGTAGTTTATTTTGGATGATGTGAGAAATTTGGTGGCTATGTTTGAATTACAAAATATTTTAAAACAAATATAAATATACTACCTCAAGTATTTATCAAAGCTTGAAATCAGTACTGCAAGAGTTCTGAACATGGACTTCTTACCCAGGCTCTATCTGAGAACAGAGAATTCATACAGTGATTAAAATTCAGGTCAGTCATTTTGCTATTTATTTTACAAAGCGAAATTTTTCTTCTTATTCTAAAACATTGACAAATAAATTTCAACCACAGTTGGTCAAAGGAACTTTCTGTACAATGTGTTAAACAATAAAATTAGTTACATTCCTGTTGCTGTGTTAAAACACCAAGGCAATTTGTAAAAAGACAAGTTTAATTTGGCGTATGGTTCCATAGGGAGAGTCCACAATGAAGGGAAAGGCAGGGCAGCTGGCAACCAAGGCAGGGAGTTGAGAAATCACACTGTCAGCCACAAACCATAAGCAGGGACAGTGAACTGGAAGTGGGGTGACATTATAAATGCTTCAAGTCTGCCCCAGTGATGTCCTTCCCACAGCAAGGCTCCTCTTCCTAAAGGTTCCACACCTCACCAAATGGGGGCCCCCAGGGACCTGTGTTCAAATACTTAGGCCTGTCTGGAACATTTCTCATTCAAACTAATGCGAGTGCCAAAACAGAAAAAGATATACGTACGAGTATATACATTTTAGAAAATAGAATGACAGGTTATGTTTAACAGTGCCTGAACCTTAAAGTTGTGCATTAATTGTTCCACAGCCCAAACTTAAAGCAATCTCAGAAAAGCCAAGTGCAGTAGCACCAGATTCTCCCAAGGAAACTGATTTTGTGTTGGACACAGCAGCTGACTCCTCCATGCCGTCTTGTACACCATGTATACTGGTGACAGCTGGCTGGTCTTCAGGAATAACAAAAAGACAGAGCCGTGGATGGGGGAGAGAAAGAGAGAGAACAAGCCTGGTAGGGAGATGGGCGCCTGGGAAGGCCCCCAAATCATTTAGATCTAAGTCACCACTAATGCTAGAAAAGCAGAAACTAATAAGTGAAACAACTCTCAGCACTTTTGTGATTTAAAAAAAAAAAACTCCAAATAAGTAATATAGATAAGTGTGATAATACATGCTTATAATACTAGCATTTGGAAGCTTGATACATGAAAATCTGATGAAGACCAGCCTCAGCTGAGCATCAAGTTTGAGGCAAGTCTAGTTTACATGAGACCCTATCTCAAAGCCCACTCCCCCACGTTAAAAAATGGCCCATTACTTTTTATAATTCGTCTGTATCTCTTCTTACTTTAATAGTGGGCTGTTATTTTATTGGGTGCAACACACTATTCCTAATTTTAAGTATTACTATTGTTATTATTATTAATAATTATAGATATTAGTAATAAATTATTTTATGCTTAAAGTATTTTCAGATATATTTTCTCACTGTAAACAATGATTCAGTTATGTCCCTTTTAGAAAAATGTGAAGCATCTCACCGATCAGTCAATAGATTGGTGTAATTTTGTAGTAATTTGGTGGCCTTTCTAATAGACCGTTTAATCTGAAGTTCAAGGAGAATAAATGTCGGTTTGGTAGTGACGTGCTCTACCCAAGTTCGCAAAATTAGAAACAGAGCTGTCTCCCTCCCTCCCTCCCTCCCCCCCTCCCTCCCTCCCTTCCATTGTCCTCTTGTCACTTTTTGCGAGGCTGCTGTTGTGTCAGTTGCTCTTAGAAGGTGAGAACTCCCTTGCATGATGTGACCTGGTGTCCTTAAGGGACAGACAGACTGGCTGAGGAGTCCCACCCACTGAAACACATCGTCTCCTCGGTGTGATGATGGAAATGTTGCAGTGGCTCAGAGGAAGAAATATGACTGGATCTGGGGAAGGATGGAGATGACTAGGAGTGGAAGGGCCACAGACATTTCAGAACAAGTCTAGAAAGAAAGCCTGTGATAGTTTTGAGGAGGCAAGCTAAAATCATCTACGACATTACATGTAAGAATATCAGAGTCACCATCCCGCTGTACAGAAAGATGTATCCCTCTGAGAAAAACATACTCCATATTTAACCTAAGGTATTCTCTCCCCTGACCCCCCCCCTCTCTCTCTCTCTCATCTCACTTTTTATTTTTTTCTTTTATTGAAAATAGATGTTTCCCACATAATATATGCTCATCATGGTCCTTCCTCCCTCTGCTCCCAGCTCCTATCCACCTCTGTTGCCGTCTAGATCCATTCCCTCTCTACCCTTTTTAGAAAGCAAACATGCTTCTATGGGATTATAATCTAAACAATAAAATTTAACATATCAGAACTGAACAAAGCAAACAAATAGAAATAAAAGAGCCCAAACAAAGGCAGAAAAAAAGACCCACTCATTCACATATCCAGGAATCTCATAAAAATACTAAATTGGAAGCTATAATATATACTCAAAGGAGCTATAGGATAAAAGGAGAGAGGAAAAATAACACAAATAAAATAAAAATTTTAAAAAGGAATAACCCTGACATGACATTATGTGACAAGGAGCCTCCAACGATGCTGGCGAGTTCACTTTCTGTTGGCCATCTTCTGCTGGGCGTGGACCCTACCCTTAAGAGTAGCTCGTTTCCTCAGTGAAGCTCCCTTGGAGAAAACTGGATTTTCACTTTCAAGTGTTTAGCAATTGGAGATTGCTTCTAGATTAAGGATGGGGGCATGTGTACACTTCTCCTTTCCATTCTAGGTGCAAACCTGTGAAGGTCTTTGCATGCTGCCACGGTCCTGGTGAGTTCGTGTGTGTGTCAATCTTATTTATTTAGAGGGCTTTGTTCCTTCGGTGTCCTCCATTCCCTCTGACTCCTACACTTCTTTCTCAGCTCCTCTTCAATAGTATTCCCTGAGCTGTAAGGGGAGAGATTTGATGGAGACATCCCGTTTAGGGCTGAGTATTCCAAGGCCTCTCAGTCTGCATAATGCCTGGTTGTGTGTCTCTGTATTTGTTCCTATTTGTCACAGGAGGAAGCTTTGCTGATGATGGCTAAACAAGGCATTGATCTATGAGGATAGCAGAATATCATTGGGAGTAATTTCATTGCTACAATTTGTGTTGTTTGTTTTGTTCTAGAACAGCTATACTGGGTTTCATCCTAGGTCCCTGGGCTTTCTAGTCTCAGACTCTTGGTCACCCAAGCAGTGTGGGCTGTAAGTCAAATCAGATATTGGAAGGTTTTTTGCCACCCTTGCACTAGCATATCTTGCAGGCAGAACATCACTGTCTATCAAAGGATGTGTGGCTGGGTCCCTGTTTATGTTTTTCTTCTGATGGATTACAGAGCTCCTTCGGGTACCAAAGATGCTAGCACAAAGGGGTGAAGGTTCTATGTGGGCACCATCTCTGCTTCTCTCCCCAAATTCAATGAATTGTGTAGGTGTTGTCTTCAGCAATGGGACCTTGTTGTCAGTTTGTGGAGAGAAACCTATAGCTTTGGCAACAGCTTGGGTTGTTTAGGGGTTCTCACAGGACTCTTTGGCCAACAACTCAATTAGATGCAACCCAGTCCCACTCTTGGAAGCTTACTTTGGTGACAAGAGATGGCCAGTTGGGACTCTGCCTCCCCATTTCACTTCTCACTCTGATGTCTGTCTCTGTGATGCCCTCTGTTATGAGATCCTCACTAGAGCAACACCAATGCCAGTTTTGGCTGTGTCCTTGACTACCAACAACTGTAAGACAAATAAATCTCATTTCTGTACAAAGTTACTCAGGATCAGATGTTTTGTTATAGCCACAAAAGAGACCAATACACTAAAATTTCACTTTCATTAAAAAAATAACAAAAATTGACTATGAAAAGTGAATCTAAAATATCCTTCGGAAGTTAAAATAACTGTAATACAAATTAATAGCAAAGCTATACAAAGAGAATAAAACAACTGGCCTAAATATTTTATTATTCTCTTCCCAACAAGCTACATCTAGGCAAAGTTCTCTTAATGGATACCTTTTGTGTGGAAAGCTTAGTGTTAAGTACTGTCTTCAGAGTCTTTAAACTTATTTCATTTAAATTTCACTTTTGTTTCTAATTTTTGATTCCTATTAACTGAAACCAAATGTCATAAAATTCCCAGGTGGTTGTGTTCTATAATATTTCAGAGCTGGACTTAAGCACCACTGCCAAGCCACTCTTAAATGGCTGTCACCATACGTTCTGACATTCTGTATCCATGTGGGTGTGTTAGGGCTCTCGAGGCTGGAGTGGTATATTCATTCCCATTACAATTTATCAACTAGATTTTATACCATCACTTAAGCCGGTTAAGATCTTTTAAAATTATCAAGCTATCACCAAAACTAGGTGCTGTTGGGTCATCTCTAAATGTGTTGAGTAAACATGTATTTTTGCCTGAGCCACAGATGAAAAAGTTGAATAGAACTGAACACCTTCTGGATTGACATCAATTATTAAGCTGGTACTCTTTCATTGTACAAATTATAGCTGACCTGACACACACAACATATCCCTGTATTCTGCCAGCTGGGCTCCATTTTGTTCACTGGGATACTAGGGGGAAGTTATCAAACAATATTTTGAAGCTTAGTCCCTTCTATGAATTGTGTCCTACATTTGCTGTTTGGCTGAGAAAAGTGTCTCTAGTGGTCTCTCTTATCACAGAGGTCAATTGAAGTCTGGCTCCATTTGTGCTCTGGCTGGCTTAGGACTGATCACTGAAAAACTGCCAACATGTCATTGTAAGTGGCATCTAGAGGAACAGGAAATAACAACTAGCCAACAAGGTATTGTCTGTCATAATTTCAGTCCACAAAGAAAAGTGGATGAAGTTACACCATCATTTATATAGAGGTAACTCACATTATTCTTAGCTAAGAAATACAAGCTGTATTAAATAAGATAAGCCTTTTAACACTATTTAGATGGATGTATTTCTATCATTACTCTCTAAAGAAGGGAATGTCAAACCCACAACTGTGTATACTGTTCAATGTCTGATTCACATAGTAACTCTAGTCAACCTAAAAGTAGCAACTACTATAATAACTTCATGAATACTCAGAGCTTTCCACTACCTTACAATATGGGGAAAGCCAACTAGATCATCTTCAGTTACTTATACTAGCTTTCTTTGAAGACTTGTGCTCCAGTTCACAACATGGGTGCTTTAGATTTCTAGGTACTGTTACCACTTATAGAAGAAATGTTCTACAATGTCAGAACCTGATGCAGCCCATTTTATGGACATCAATATTAAATTTGGAGATAATTAGGTCTTTTGCTTAAAAATTCTTTGTAATATTCAACTTCAGATAAAAACATAGTGAAGGAACTCACAATCAAAGAGATATATCATTTAGCCATATCAAAACATTACTAGATAGCCCTGGTAATGCAAGTCTTTGATCTCAGCTATTCAAGAGACTAAGGAAAGAAAATGACAAGTTAAAGGCCAGCCTGGAATATGAGTGAGCTGAAGACTTGCATGGGCAACTTAGTGAGACCTCCACTTTAGAAACACTGTTGATTGTGGTAGAAGAAAGTATCAAAAGAAAAGAAAAACAGAAGAAGCTACAAAGAGTTACTAATTCTAAAGCCATAACTATATCACAACTTAATTTTAAAAAAAATATCAAAATCTCAGCAAGTCAGCAATGGTGACAATATGAACTGGTACCAGGTTTCTAAAGAACAAATTTGATTACAGTACAAAAATTACACCTTTGATCCAGAAATTCTGTTTCTGGTAATCTGATTGGGGACATGATATTGTAAATAAGTAAAACAAAATAATGAAAGAAATAATACTAGAAAAAAATTAGAAATACGAGCATCTATAACGAAGAAAATCTTTAACCAAGATTAAGTGTTTGATGATACAGCAAGAGTTAATTTATGCTGCTATGCAATGTACTACATGAAAGCCTCTATTTTACAAGATCAATGTAAATATTGATTTTATATATCAGCATTTTATTCATAAAATTATAATATATTATACACAAGAAGGAAGAGTATGTGCATGTATATAATATGCATATACACAATATGTGCACATATGCAATATGTGCATATACATACATATATATGGCAGGATTTGGTACCTTTGAATTTTCCCCATAAATTCTAAATTTTCTTCAATGAATCTTAACTGCTATAGTTAGGAAAAAGTTTCTTAAAATGGCACTCAACTTTTTAAAAATGTATTTATCCAGATTCATAGTTTAAAGGGACTAGAGAGAGAATATGTGGAGAGACAGCTAAAATTATGGTCCATTGGGAGTTATATGGAAATGTAATAACAGTAGAAGCTTTATAAAATATATACATGTATGAAGGCAATTGCCAAATCATGGGGAGGCAGAGTCCCAACTGGCCATCTCTTGTCACCAACATAAGCTTCCAATAGTGGCACTGGGTTGTATCTAATTGAGTTGTTGGCCAAAGGGTCCTATGAACTGAACCTTAAAAAAAATCAGAAATGAGTGGTTTACACCATAATATTCATATCACTATTGCATGAATGATGTCTCTTAATAGCTCCATCATTATTGTAACTTACAAGGTTCTCAGCTAAGCAAGATGATTCATGACTTTTCTACCATAGAAGGGTGCCTAGAAACTTTGGGCTCTATGGAAGCTAGCAGAGAGGAAGCTTCTAGGTCCGTTCCCTCTTGATTTATCGACATCCTTTGCCCAAATTATGTAGTGTCTTCTTCAGTAGGGTTTTATCATCAAGTTTTGATGGGAACCGAAAGCAAAGGTAATGGCCTGTACTCTTTTGGAAGTCTCTTGACTTCCTGCCCAACAATTCAAAGGGTATAGGAAATCTTGTGCAATGACCAATGGCTTTTGGGAGAAACATTATTCTCCGTTCCTGGGGGGTACTTCCATTCAAACTTTTTATTATTTTTATTATTGATATGTTCTTAGTAATCATATAAATAGAATGTTTCCTTCTATATGGATTTTTCTTTTCTTTTTTACTGTATTTGTCTTTCTCATTTTTATTAATTCTCTGGTAATTTTGTACAATATGCTTTGATCATATTAACCCCTTCCTTAGCTCCCCTTAGAACCACTCCTCTTCCCTACCCACCCAGTCTGCGTTGCCCTCATTTTTAACACATGAAGGTCAGTTTGTGCTGCTCATATATTCTTGAATGTGTGGTCTTTCACTGGAGGATGGTGACCTTCCAGGCGCCCCATCCTTAAAGAAAACTGATTCACATTCTCCCAGCAGCTAACAATTGCCACCAGCTCCTTAGCTAGGGATGACTTTGTGTCCATCTTCCCTTTCTATCCTGAGATTTTTGTCTGGCTTGAGACTCATGGGTCTTGTGCACGCTGTCACAACCACTATGAGTCCATATGTACAACTGCCCTCCAGTGTCCCAGAAAATACTGTTTCCTTGTAGTCATTTACCATCTAGGTCTCTTACAATCTTTCTGTTCCCTCTTCTGAAGTGGTGCCTGACCCTTGGGAGGATAGAATGGGAAGTATATATTCCATTTGGGGCTGAGCATTCCACACATTTTTTTATTCCCTGTACCTTTCCTCAGTGTGGGTGTCTGTGTTAATCACCCTCTACTCCAAATAGAACCTTTTCTGATTATGATGGGATATGTACTAATCTATAAGAGTAACAACAAGTAATTAAGAGTTGGTTTAATACTATGTTCATTTAGCAGAATATTAGTAGTAGGTTCTCCCTTAGGACCTATGAACTGTATAGCCACAGTATCTTAAAACGGTGCCAGGTATGAGTTTCATCCTGTGGAGTAAACAATGTATGTAGCAAGAAAATGATTAATTCTGTGATGTTCATTGTACTGTTGAACTAGTGGCCATGTCTTGCTAGGCCAGTCATTATAATGGCACTTATACATGAGTGTGGGGAAAGGGAAGCACTTACTCACTACCTGTATGAGTGCAACTAGTATGTGCTAAAATGGAAATCAGTATGGAGATTCATGAGAAAGCTGAAAATAAATCTACTCATGACCTAGCTGTACCACCCAGGCCTATGACCTAACGGGCTCTATATCCTACTGTGGACATATCTGCTCATCAATATTCATTGCTATTCTATTCACAAAAGCCATAAAATGGAAACAGCCTAGATGTCCACCAAATGATGAATGAATAAAAAACTCTGGCATATTTCCACAAGAGAACACTGTCCAGCCATTAACAGAACTAAAATATGAAGTCCATAAGGCTCTCTGAAACCTCCTTTTGTTACTACCCTTCCTTCTCATTCCTCTCCCCACATAAACCTTTACCTCCATCATTCCCCCTTCTCTTTCACAACCTGTGTCCTACTATACCACCCCTCTCAGACCTCTCCCCACAGATACATCAGTGACCCCTTTCTAGTCTCGTGGCTTGTGTAGGTAATCGAAGTTAAATACACAAATCTAAAGACATCTCAGCAGCAGTGTTTTAACAGGATTAGCATGTGCAAGACCCTGAGCTCTGTCTACAGCACCATGAAAGAGGGAAAAAGAGAGTGAGAGAGGTAGATGCCTGTTCAGCATTTCTAGCTATGTACATGCTAAAAACTGCTAGTATTGCTATACTAGTCCTCTGATTTTAATGACTATATGCACAATCTGAGAACCGTGTTTCAGTCAATCATTAAACTAACATTGTTGTTAGTTTAATGACTATGATAAAGGTGGCAGAATTTACGAGTCACTGGATACCATATGAACAACCCATCCTAAACCTTACAATTAATACTGTGAACAAAGTAATTCAAGAATTCTGACTCAGAAACACACATATTGTTAAGCCTTGTTTTTTGCAATTGGTTTTTGGTGCTACTTTTTATTTTTTAACAGTTTACGTAATGAATTTTAGTCATCTTTACCCTCCCCTCCCCCTCCTTCTCCAATTGAAACCTTTCTTCCTCAAAACTCTCTCTCCTATTTTCCTATTTTCATGTTTGCTTTCTCTCTCTCTCTCTCTCTCTCTCTCTCTCTCTCTCTCTCTCTCTCTCTCTCTCTCTCTCTCGTTTGTGTTTTGTGTGTGTGTAAGAGAGGGGTGGGTCCATTAGAACTTCTTCCCTGAGTATGGATGGGGAATTATTTATCACAGAGGGAACAATTTATCAGAGGCTACACCACTAAAGAAAATGACCCTCTTTCCCAACAACATTTGACTATAGTCTCTCAGGGAGCGATGGGACCTCATTGGCCGCACCCTCATCCACGACGAAATGTGGAAGGATCCCTCATGTGCAAGTCTTATATAAATACACACCACTGCAGTGAATTCTAGAGTCATTAGATAATGGAGTAAAGAAATTTTCATGTGACTAACCTTCCTCCATTTGTTGAAGACTGTTAAACTTTAAGTCTTATAGAAAAAATAAAAGCAAACAAACAACAATAAAAACATCAACAAAAACACTCAAAGGACCACATCAACTCTGGAATCCAATGGTTTATTTTAAACTGGAGTTAAACACTTCTTCAGTGATTTCAGGGAATTTTCTTACCCCATGCAACCCCTGGTTTTCTAACTTATAAGAATGAAGCTAAGCACAGACCCTGCCCGCTGTAGCTCTAGTGAGAATCACGTGGTGACATCTGCAGTGCTCTTAGCCGAGGAGTCCTCAAGTGGAGGCCAGGAGTAGAAGTGATAACTGAGAGTTCTGCTCATATGGGGATAGGCTCAATGCACAGTCGTCCTCTTCAGGTTATTCTTCATGCCCATTTGACAAGGGCCTCTTATCTATGAAAGGTTGAGCCATATTGCCCTCCAAGGAAGTTTTGATTGAACAGCCATGGGCTCGATCAGAATCATTGGATCTTGCAGTTTTCACTGGGGATCCTCATACACATCTGTTGATAAAACAGATCTTTGAAAAACAAGAGCTTTCTGTTTCATTCAGTTAGATGTTCAGTATTTTTTTGACATCTGGCATGTGAAATGTGTCCTTTTTATACTTTTAACTAGTTGATTATTAAGCAGTGAGAAAATCTTAAACATTTCAGAATGTGCTTTGTAACTCCTGGTTATGCCAAAATATGTTAGTTAAGATCACTAGTTATTATAATAGCCCTTAACATTTCTATGGTATAACTCTAATATTTCATCAGATCATGCTGATTTTTTTCTATGATTTATGAGTTTAAAACACATGTAGTAATATCAAAGCATCCATAAGACATGTAATGTCTCATGAAAGGCACACAAGAACCATGTTAGCACTTGTGTGTATACACACACACACACACACACACACAGAGAGAGAGAGAGAGTAGGGGGAGAAAGAGAAATCAGAGGAGTTGGGTTCTTTGTAACATGAGTATTTAAGTATATACCCACAGCAGTAACTGATAGGGATATCATAAAGGTTCAATGAATATTCCTCAGTAGAATGAATGCAAGATTTGTTCAGTTACACAGGTAGACACATGAGTAAGAGTTCTATAAACTTGTACATATGTTGTGTGTAGCATTACAAAAATATATTTTCTAGAGAGACAACTTTGAATTCTTAGAATCATATATTCTTTTATCATTCCAGAAAGCTGTCCTCTTTTTGTGTAAATACCATTGCCATTTTAAGCACGCAAGGACTACTAAGTGCTTTTTACCAGCTATGTTTTCTTCCTAGGGGTAGCAGATGTACACAGAGAATCCGTCACTTAATTCCCTCTAATCACCCATTTCTTTCCTCCCTCTTCATTCTGTCCTTGGAAACTTCAGCATTCCCCAGTGTGCCCATAGCTGACCCTGGATACTGGCAGAAAGCAAACCTCCTCTTGAAAGCAGCAGGCTCCATATGGTTGCTTCAAGCATGGAGGGTGACCCTGCCAAGTCTCCTGCAAAGGGATTTTACAGAGCAGAGAAGCAAACGTGTCCCTTTAAATGTTAGTCGCTGAGCCAGAGAGAAGTTGACTTCCCGATGAAAGGCAGTTAAAGTACTTTGCAGGCTCTGATCTGAAACCTATAGGAAGTTTTGTACAATGGCGGCTCAATGCCAGGCATTAAAAATAAATGTAATCATCTGATGATTAGCTATAAAATCTTCCTTCAAAAAAATGATAGAGCTGTCAGCTACAATCAACATGCATATGCATATTTAAGAAGAGCAAGATGGAGAATCACCGTGTGGATGAGACCAGCACTGTGTCTGTAAGAGGGTGACAGGGGCGGTGACATAGCATATGAAGTCAATGGTGGAGTTGTTATTATTTATACATGAGTAAAGATTACAAATGCAAGCCCCAGCTCAGATCTCTCACCCCCTGGATCTGTGAAACCTGTCACTCAGTCTCCTGCGGTGTGTCTTCCTGTCTCAGAGCCATTGGACCACCTGCTGCCAAGACTCTCATCTACTGCATAGCCCGAAGGCCTCGATGATAACAGCATTGATTCCAATGTACATCTAATTACTTCTCATAATCTATTCATTTCACAATAGTGTAGTGAAACATCTGTCACATCATAAACTCTTTAGTAGCCTTATCAAACCACCAAAATACACTCGTCTGCCAGTTGGCAGCTTCCTCGGTTTCCCGTTTATTAATGTGATGCAAACATTTCCAGTCCTTTCTGCAGCTTTAGATGAATTTCCCCAATGGCTAGTGAGGCAGAATTGGGCAAACTGCAGTTGAAATGTCAGGACATCACCTCTTGGGGGACAAATTCGGATGCCACGCAGAAACCAGTTAAAATAGCAATTGCTTCCTTGGAGGACTTCGTCTCCAAATAAAGTTCTTCCATTCATAACAGTAAGGCGAAGCTCCTTCCTTAGCTTCAGTGTGTCATATTAACTGACTAAAATGAGCCTTGGGGACATTGTTGCCTTTGAATAGGATATGACCCAGGAAAGCATTTTTTCCTTCATGGACTTAACTTTACCTTTGGGGAAATCAGGCTCTTCCCTTTTTCTCTTCTTTTAATTTCCATCATTGCCCTTTCTCTTCTTCCCGATTCTTGATGACTACCCCTTTACAGGAAATCTGCTTGATTAGAAAGAGATGCCACTACTTTGTGATAAAAGGTATGTGGTACACAAAGTGAAATGCAGATCCATTGTCGTCCACAGATGAAGTCCGTCACCAAGTCCTGATTGTTGATACATTTCTACTCCCCTTTCCATAGCCAGTTGAATGCGTGTCTTTCTTTGAGTAGGTATCTTAGGGAGGGTTATTCCAGTGTGTGTGTGTGTGTGTGTGTGTGTGTGTGTGTGTGTGTGTGTGTGTTCATAACAGTTTGACAACTCTATTTACGTACTTAACACAGTAATTGAGAATCATTTTAGAGCATATCTGCCTTTTTAAAATGTAAAACCCTTGAGGACAATGGTTATGTCGTTTTCCTGTTTGTATCCCTGGCAACTTGCTGAGCACCTGGTACTCTGATGTCAAATACACACAGTAGATTTCCTAGTTCATTGAAGTGAACTGAAAAATTATAGACTCGGGAGCATATTTACATGTATTATGAAGTATATGTCTCTGTATTTTGATCTAATAGTAGTTAATAACTGATGCTTTCATGTCCTGGGTACCATCCTAAGTCTTTCACAGATGCCAGCTCATGTAAACCCTGCACCAGACATATTAGAGGATAGGAACCAATATTCAGAGATTACATGCCTTGCCCATTAATGTAGGTAAGCAGTGTGCCCAGCACTTGGCTGGAATCCCTGCCCATAACTTGTGCTACATGGCTTCTACAGTCACTAACCACCCTCCTATTTGAACAAATCCAGAATATGTGTAGAGATACAGGGCAGACTTACCAAGGTGTCCTTGTAGGAATAACATGTTGCTCCTTTTCATATATATATAATTTTTTATTAAAAAAAATTTTCTTTCCTTTTACATACCAACCCCTGTTCCCCCTCCCTCTTCTTCTCCTGCTTTCCCCCACCTACCCCCATCCCACTCTCATCCCCTCCTCATAGAGAGTAAGGCCTCCCTTGGGGAGTCAACACAGGCTGCTATACCATGTTGGGGTCATTCATTCACACGATATTTGAGAAGTAAACTCAGCACTTCCTTGTATTATCATATCAAGAAGAGGATATTCTCTCACATTTGTAGAAGTAATGAAAGGTTTTCCATATATTCCAGTATCTGCTGGGGAAATATTTTTTATATATATCTATGAACTAAAAAAATAAATCCTTCTAAGAAGCAATAGATTTAGAAACTGCCGTAGATATGTTCCTGGAAATCTACCACAACACAAATATGCTTCTTGTAAGGCATTGAATAGCCACAATGTAACCACTTGAGACCATTATTATCCTAAATTGGATTTAGTGCTAATGATCTAGAGATGGATACTTTGTGTCATATTATGCATTCTCCTCCATCAATCCCCTGAGTACCAAAGGGTCAAAGTGAAGGGAAAATCAACTGTTTGTTTTTCTCTATTGTCTCAGTGTATGGGCAGATTATAACTTCATATATCAAAATAAATATTTACATTACAGGTTAGCTCTTAATTTTAGCATATTCCACCAAGATATGTGATTCTGTGAACTATAAATTGATTTGTTTTAAAATAACACCTGGAAGAACTGTGGCAGCAGAACTATATAAAAAAGTGCGTTATCTGGATACCAAAGGGGAATGTGGTGGTGAATAGTAGTGAAGGATGGAGGATCTGTGGTGAATGGTGCTAACCTGTACCCAGCATCCACCTGTGCTACAGGGAGGGACTCATGGTGTCTGTTCAGAAGGTAAATTCTTGCCTGTACTTGACTGCACAGACTTCTTTGCAACTTGTCAGATACACCAGGGCAGAAAACACAATTTTCTTCTTAGTAAGAGGATGCATAACTTGGAAAAACCACCCCTGTAAATCTGGCTTAATAGGAAGAAAATCTATGATATTTGCTTAAAATATGAACAGCAGAAGACATAACATTATCTAATGCCATTACAGTCACGAGAGGGCCAGAGCCACACTATCCCACTATCTATCTTAAGAGGAAAAGGGTTCAAAGTCAATACTACATTCTTTTTCTTCATATTTATAGCTAGAGTTAAATCTTGAGATTCTTTGAATGTTTATTGACATTCTTTTCTATTATTGCTTTTATTTGTTGATATTATAATATAATTACATTTCTCCCTTTCCTGTCCTCCCTCCAACTGCCACTCCCTAATACCCCTTCTTGTTCTTTTTCAAATTCATGACCTATTTTTCTTCAACCTGACTGTCTGCACATGAAATGGACTGGGACAACACAACAGACATGCCAACATGGCGTGGGGAAAACCCAGGAAGCCTCAACCTTAGCAAAGAACTACAGGCAACTAAGCAAAGCTGAGAGAGGGAGAAACAGTCTTCCCTGGGGAAGAGCACACCAATTGTTTGTGCAATACCAAATGAAATTCTTATATGTGCATTTCACCAAAAGACTGTTTTGAGAACAGTAGCTAACATTTCCATGAGATATCCAAAGTATTTTGAATTCAGTTCAGTGTTAAGCAATAACTACTTCCCAGCTTTAAGTTTTGAAGTGAGGGATATAACAGAATATCACAGAAGAAATACTAAAAGAAAACCTAGTAGAAGATGAATAATTTCCCCAAAAATGTTCTAGTAAGTAATGCTCTGTGATCAAGTAATCGGGTGTAGACAGAGAGCCAAAGATTGTTATGAAGGGCAAGTATAGGCTGAGTAGACTCAGAGGAAGGATGTGTTGCCACAAGAGGCTCCACCAGAGATGCACCCCAGGAGCCAGGGACACAGAGCTGAACTTTGAATATTTGGCAACATGAAACTAAAGAGCCAAGCAGAGGTAAGTCATTCCCATCCAAGAGAATAACTACTTGGGACTCCTACAACTCTCAAATCAGTGTGTTGGCAAATCCAAAGAAGAGAATGCCAGGGCATAAGGCCTGAGAATTCTTGCCAATGCTTCATATGCAAATTCAAGGTGGATTTTCCCAAAGGAACAAGAGAAAGTAACATACAGAGGATTTCCGGAAGCCAGTACCATTCAAGGAGGATGTTTGAGAGTAGGAGAACTAATGCACACTCAAACATCCTCCTTGAAGTTCAGCTGGATCAGGAGAACTTGATGTCTGTATGAAATAGGTAGAAACATTTTTCCCCTCTCAAATAGTCCTTGGCTTGCGGACATTGAAAAAAAAAGTAGGAGACTACTACAATTCTCTAATACTTGTACTGTAAACTTTTATTTACAAGCAGAAAATAATTTATTCTAGGCTCTCATACACTTTAACACCACAAACATGTTTTTATAAATTACTACAACCCATTCCATATGGTCTTTCTAGATGTTAGGTCAATATGAGTTGTTATGTACAAACTAGTTATATAAAGATAGAGAAATTGAATTAGTGATTAAAAAGTTTTAAAAACAACAACAAACTGGTCATTGTTTGATGATTGATTTTTTTTCTAAGTTGTTGTACTCTTGAATCTGCCAGCTGTAGAAAAAAAAAATCTTTCCTTATTTGGACTTGTAAGAGAATTATCAAGGGAAAGGTTAGAGCAAGGCCAAAGGTTCAATGCTCTGTAGAAAGAAAGAGACACAACTAACATCATATTTAATGGGGAAGACCAGGTGCTTTCTTGAGTGTGGTGGAACACACTTGTAAAGTTGGGAAGATGGGAAGTTGGGAGATGGAGGCATGGAGGATCAGGAGTCCATAGTCGTCCTTCTCTAAGTGAACTCCAGGCTAACCTGGGAAGTAGTGGGAGATTCTAACCCACCCCTCAAACAAAAGAAACTGGATCTTGATTCTAGGCTTTATTTGTAACTGTATCCAATTCCCTAAATTGCTTAATCAGATGTGTGCTTAAAAAAGCAACTCAGGCAAAATGACAAGGAGAAAGAGATCTTGAAAAGCATTAGTAGGTGTGATAGTTTAAGGAGGAGAAATCCCAGCTTTATTCAGTTTATAGAAACTAATAGGCAGTAAATTGTAGAAATTAATCTTTATTGAACACCCAGAGAGTTTAACTTGAGTTTTCCTCTTCTCGGTGACAGACAACAGAAGGATCCCTTTGACATTGTGCCAACATACTGTAAAGCCTTTGTAGCTAAGGATACATACCTGTGGAGATAAGAAGACAATTACTGCATCAATATGTCAATAAATCCATGATGAACATACACTTAAGCTGTCTGGGGCACCATCATCTAGCTAGAAAACCTGAGCAGGGCTTGTAACTAACCAGCAAGTCAGACAGCAGTGGGACATGAGAATAGTAGGTGGATTTCAGGGATTCTCAAAGTAATAGGAGTGTGTCAATGCCCATACTGGTCTCCTAGGAATCCTTGGAATACATCGTGCTTCTCCATAGAGCTCTAGGCAGATTGCTGCCTTTATATTCTTACAGATTTAACATAAAAATCTACTTTTTGAAAAAAGTATATGATCTAGTGTTAGTAAACTTCTGGGTGGTAGATCTCTAAGACTTGCTATCTGGTATACCTGAAGCTTAGTGTCCTTTAACTAACACCTGTCAATCTTCCTCTTTCTCAGGCTAGTCATAGTACTTTAAGAGGGTGGAGTTTATGCTAAGTTTTCCTGTAACAAACATTGGCTATAATGGACAAGAAAATGGGGGAAGTTTCAGAAGTAACAGCGATGTTTATGGTATATAAAGATTTCATGGGCACATACTTACCTACAAACTCAAGTGCATAGATTAAATAATAGGTACAACTTCTGTGTGATAATCCCACACCAATAAATTGGATTGTTAAATTAAATTATAAATATAATCATCTTTCATTTTAGCTGTATAATTTCCAATGCAGTATCCAATGAGAATGAGAACATCTTCATTTTTCATATGATAATAATCACACATTGTCTTGAATAACTCACTCAGTATTCATCTAAGCCTCTTTTCCTTTGCATTTTTTAATTTATTTTTGAGATAATATATTGCCACATTTCTCTCTTCTTTTTCCTCCCTTCAATGTTTCCCATTTACCTCTCTTGCTCTCTTTCAAATTCTTGGCCTCTTTTTTTCATTAATTATTATTGTATACATATATGCATATGCATACAGCGATGAAATACTTCCATACCTAAACCTTAGAGAACATAGCAAAAAAAGAGGGTGGAAAGATTGTAAGAGCCAAAGATCAGGGAGTTTGCTCTGAGATCGTGTGTCCTAATAATGTTAGACTCTAAACCCATGATGTATTCACAATATGACTACCCAAACACAAGCTGAACAAAGATGACACCAATAGACTTGGGAAAGGACACAGGAGGAAGCTTAGGATGCTTCAACCCTGAGCTACAGGCAACTAAGGAATGCTGAGAGCAGGAGGAACAGTCTTTCCCAGGGAGGAGCACACCAACTGGTTAGCCAACACCAAATGGTCAGCCCTGGAAACATATGTACACGTAACATTATACAAAGTAAGCCTCTATTTTTTTGAAATAATGATTCCAGAAAATGTGATTACTGTTTGTTGGCATAATTCAAAATCTCAGCACTAACTTTTATTATTTTCCTCCCCAAATCTTGAATGTAACAAAAAATAAAGAAAAGAATAACTTTTGTCTCACAAGAGGTCTGTGAAATTACATCTGATTTAATTTAAAGTATTTCCAAAAATAGGATATACTTAGCAAATGCAGTACATTTAAACAAATAATAGTGCTAATAACAATCATCACAAAGTATTAATCCACTGATGATGCAAGAAAAGAATTTCATAATACCAGCAATTGACAAATAGGACTTCATGAAATTAAAAGGCTTCCATTTAGCTAATTCAGTGAAGAGACAGATTACAAGATGGGATACAATCTCAGATTATTATTTGTCTAACAGAGGATTAATATCTAGAAATACACAAATATCTAGAAATATCTAGAAAACACAAATAATTAAACTAAATAGCAAGAAATTAAACAACTCACGTAATAAACATTTAGTTCTTTTAAAATGAATTACAAATGACCAGTAAACATAAAAAACTGTTTAGCCTCACTAGCCATCAGAGAAATGCAAATTAAAATTACATCTCACCCCAGATGGAACCTTAGTCATTAAAAGAGCAAATGTTGGTAAAGATATGGCCAATGGGAAACCTTTATACACTGTTGGTGAGAAGACAAACTAGTCTGGGATTTGCAAATGGCTGGGTGGACCAGTTTTAGGGGTTTACCTTGAACATTCCAAGTCGAGGTATCACCGAGACATCTGCACATCAATGTTTACCGCAGCACTCGTCACAACAACTGAACTATGGAACCATCCTATATGTCCATTCACAGAGGAGAGGGATGGATAATTGTGGTACAATGCAATTTCAGTCATGAGGAAGACAAAGTTATGTCATTGCAGGAAAATGTATATAACCTAGGACAATCAATCATATTAAGTGAATTCAACCAGTCTCATAAAACACATGTTTTCTCAATTAGGGTTTCTCGATTTTAATAGATATATATATATAATCAAGTATGTATATAAGACATGAAAGTAGATGTGAAACTTTCAAGATGGGGGATTCATGAGAAGAAGAGGGAAAGGGCAGAGTTGGAGAGTCTGTGAGCAATAAGTGCAATGTACAGTGAATGCCTGTGTGAAAACACAGTATCATGTACAACGAGCAACACAATAATTTTTTCTTTAAAATAATAAAGTAAAATTAAAACTAAGTGAATTTCATCTTTTTGGTCTTCTCTCCTAAAGTGATCAGCCCAAATTCCTGTCTACCAACCAAATTCTGTCAAGAATAATTTAACAAAAATTCTACAACCATGTACATCTTCAAAAGGATATTTGATTAGTCCTTAATGTGTGCTGACCATTATTCTAGCCATTGACGATGGTGGATCTCTTGAGTGTTGGGAAGAAGTTAGGTGATGTCATTATTTAAGTGTGAAATGTAGCATCCAAGCTCACCTGATTACTAGCTGATGTCACTGTTCTGGAAGGATCTGAAAACTTTAAGATGTGAGGCCTGTCTGGAGAAGATGGGTTGTTCTAAGGAGATATGAGTTAGGGACCAGTCAGGCCCTGCTTTCTAAACTCTCGTGGTCTCTGCCTCTCTTTGTGTGTGCCTCTCTCAATCTCTGTCTCTCTCTATCTCTATTCCCATCTCAGTCTCTCTCCATCTTTGTCTCTATCTCTGTCTCTTTCCATTTATTTCTCTCTGTGTGTGCATCTCCATCTCTCCTTGAATCCCCCCCACCCAACCTCCACTAGACCTTCTTCCTTAAGTTGCTTCTTTCAGCTGTCGTATCACAAACAGAAATGTAACTAATATGTATAATAGTAGATTTATATTAGGATCATGATGGTTATTTTGTTATAAAATGAATTATTTATTAGAAAATAAAGTGTTGATTTGGAGTTTAATCAAACACATTTTCCTTATTTGGAAACTATCCCCCTAAAACTCAAATCCAAACCAACATCAATTTTAGAAGAAATAGTCCTTATTTTGTGAATGAACTATGATGTACACGTTTTGTTGAATTCTCATCTTTGCTATACTCTGCTGACTTTATCTGAGTTGAAAGAAAAATAAAAGGTTATTGGATGCTGAATATACTCTAGGTGCTTTTACCTCGTTCTTAGCTATGCTTCTCAATGCTTCCTTTACAATGCACAGGATCTTGCAATGACTTCTTTAGTGATGAAGGTCCATGATCAATGGACAAGTCTGCAGTTCTTTCTTGTATTGTAACTTTAAATAATTACCTTGACATAATTTTACCATTGAACCTAATGGAAGAAAGGTTGTGCCATGCCAAACTGACACCAGATATTCATATCCTAGTATACCACGTAGTGTGATTTCCCAGAGGCGAGGTCAGCAGGAAAGCTTGGGACCTGACATTTACCCATTTCTGCTGAGCTGTTTTCACAGGCTCCATGCCCTGTTTCCGGTATCTTCTTTCAACTCTGGACTCAGCAGGATTTCTACTACATCTGTCAGAGCCTCATCCTGTTGTTAATTCTAGTATAGAATCGATTCTATGTTTTGAGTATCATGAACCATACCCTACAGCATTTACTTTCTGAATTACCCAAAGGAATTAATGGGAAGCTCTTTTGTCACTAATGCAGACTTGAAGCATGGATGGGATCACTGTGGCAAACCCTTCAGCAATTTATGTCTCTTGAACATGGTTTCTACTTTTAAAACAGTGTACAGATCATTGTTCGGATATCTTGTGATTCATAACTTAGAGACACAAGGAACAGATCAATCATTCTTCTACCTTTCTTCTAAGAGCAATGGCTACCACAGTATTTTCTCCACTGGTCAGAGTCTGCCAAGGATCATGAGCATGTTCTTCATTCTTTAACCCATCAAAAATAATCTAAGTACTTGCATAGTTCTATTAATACTAAGGTTTTGTCTACTATGCCTACCAACAGAAAAAAATATTTAAAAAAATAAATAAGCAAGGCACTCTCAGATGCTCATGAGGATTCTGGAAAAAAAGAAATATGTTCATGAAAAAGGAGTCTGGAGAAACTGACTAAAGTAATAGTAGTCAGTCTGATCGATGGCATTAATATTTGAGAATGAACCATGTTGTGGTTTAAAAATGAAATGTCCCTTCAAAACATTCATATGTCAAAGGATCGATGTTGCTATTTGAGAGGTGACTGGATAATGAGAGCACCAACTTCATCAATGGATTAATCCATTGATTGGTTAAATGGGCTTTTAGAAAGTAGAACCTAGGTGGAAAAAGTGTGTCATTGTGAGTGTGTTTCAAGGGTTTCTTAACAATGTGCCCTCTCCCCCTCTCTTTCTCTCTCTCTTGCTCTTGACTGTCATGAGGTGAGAAGAATTTCTCTACCTTGCTGAAATCTTTATCATGATTTTATATCAACACATGACCATAAAGATAGGTCCAACAAACCCTAGACTAAACCATGAGCCCAAACTAATCCTTTTCCTTTTAAGTCAATTTGCACATGTAAGTTATCACAGTGATAGAAACAAATCAGCATATATCTTTGGTTTGTTTTAGTTTTAATTACCACTTTACTTTTTAGTTAGCAAAGTAATGAGTTTCATTGAAAGTACTTTGTTCTTATCCACCTCATTCCCCTACTACATTCCCTCATGTTCCCTTGCTCCTCTTACTAGTTTCTTTCCCTCAAATTATTCTCCTCTCTGTTTTCATAATAGTTTTATTCCATTACTTTCTATTTTCTCCCCTTACTGACTCTCTTATCATCCCCTTTCAGTTTTCATGACTAATACAGACATGGACAAACAGTCAAAGAGATGGACACACACACATCCATACACACAAATTAAAAAATTCTGCATATGAGAAATACATGGTGTTTGCCTTTCTGAATCTGTATTATTTTGCTTAACATAGTGATTTCTACCAGTGTTCATATATATAATGGCTTTACTTCATGGCAAAATACATTTCCATTGTATACTCTTATATTTTTGGTTGTGAGCCTAGCCTTTAACGGCTGAGCTATTCTGCCAGCCCTCCATTGTATACATAGACCACATATTTTCATTCATTCATCTATTGATGAAAATTGAGTAGTGTTTTAGCTTTTGTTTGAAAAGGAAGGCAACACAAGATCCACAACAATCGTGGTTGTATAGAAATTTAATGTATTCAAAGAAAGCATTTAACAAGAGGTGGGCTCATAGTAGATATGTAATAAATATGAGGTTATTATATTATTATTATCTTTAAAGGCTGCAGAATAGTGCTTTCTGATTTAATATTTTCAAGTACTTGGTACTTTTTTCCTACAACATTACATTGAAAGGTATGTATATTGCATTACTGTAATCGAATTTAAAAGGTAGACAACATAGTGTGGCCAGAGAAAATAATACTCTAAGGCCTGCCAATAACCAGGACATGATTCATTGTTCTGCCCTTAACTAGGGAATTACTCATCTTGTGTCAGACATTCTGTTCTGTACCAAAGATGGAAACTCAATGTGCCTCATACCTTCAAGAGTGTTCCAATCTAGGAAGACAAAGAGAAATAAAATTAATCAATATAAGACAAAGGACTAACTCTCTCATGATCTCCTTTTAAATTTGTACCAGAACATAGTTCACAATGACAGGGATGGATGATTGCCTATAGTGAGAAAGAGCAGGGAGAAAGATGAAGTTTACATGAAGAAGGTAAAACTTAAAAAGAACTTTGAAAACTGGTCAAGATGACAGGTCTGGGTAGGGCATGCTGGCCAGAGTGGAGAGTCACTAAGACTAATGTCTCCGGGGACTAATGTGAATACTGATACTTTATCAGCAAAAGAGAATTCTATTTTCACTTAGCAATACAGATGGGACCACCAATGCTAACAGAGAAGGAACTGATAGGTTACTGAATAAATCCCCGTTGTGCTGGATTTCAGAAAATGTTGCAAGAAGATTAATTCCCTGATCTAAACATTGGAAATGCTAGATTTAATAAAATTAGTGTGCTCTCTTCAATATCAGCAAGCATTGTTTGCTTGCTGACGATCCTTGGCTGACTAAGAGGAAGAGAGCAGATGCAGTGTCTCTGTCAGCAGCATTTCTTCTTTGGAGGTCTCCCTCTCCTGGGCTTACCGGTGGCCTCGTACCTTTACCTGAATTTCTTCCTACAAATGTCCTTGTCCTCATTCTTACCTAAAAAAGACACCAGGCTGTGGACTAGGAGCCATTCCTTTGACCTCTTTAAGTATCTTATCTCCAAATTCAGCCACTTTGCAGGCAGTGGGTTAAGATTTCAATATATGGGTGGGCAGAGGACAGGCATAATTCAACTCATCATGCCCTAGTTCTCTACCTGTAATACTCCCAACTTAAGACCTCCAATTATTCCATGACAAGAATGCATGCCCCCCTAACCGATGATCTTAGAAGATCATCTACCAACTTGAGTCTGATTCTGTGTCTGGATTTGACTTCCCATGAATGTTCCCCATGAGTAAACAGCAGCCATGACAATGAATGGTGATTCTGTGTGAGTACACACTGTGTGCCTTATTCACATCTTGGCTCTTAGCACTGGGTTTGGTACAAAGGGAAGCTCAATGTCGATGCACATGGCTTTGCTTTTGTTTTACTTCCTAGTCTTGTGTGTCTGATTGACACTGGCCAGCTTCAGTCACTTCCACATGGGTGATGATGGAACCAGTATGAAGAAAAATGTATAAAAATAAAATGAGAAAATGAAAATCAGCAACTGTTTCCTCATTCCCAGACAATAAGTAGAGACAGAATAAACCTGTGTTCTTTACATTTATCACTTATGATTGGCAACACAAAGATTCATTTCCTCGGATGTCTGTTTTGAGCATTCAAGGTTCTCCAGCTGTGGGTTTGCAGCACTGACTAATGCTTTGAGGCACTAAGACGCAGTTCTTATGGAAAGGACTTTTATTAAGTGGACAGCAGGAGTGTCACAGGCAAGGCATCACCACAGTACATTAATTTAGAAAGAAAAAGGTTTCTGTGTAACTTAACCAAACCGAACAGCTATTTCCACTTTACCTGAATAAAGTATTTTCATGTTTTATCACACTAGTTTGCAACTGCAAAAGCTTCACCCAGTTTTTAAGAGTTGCTATGAACTGTCAGGATACATTATTTGAAATGAAGCCTGACAGCTCCGTGCTTGGAAGTAAAATACATTTTATTGTTTAAAAGCATTTCTCCATCACCTCACTTTCATCCCCCCACAAACCCCACCTACCCTACCGTCGCTCATATGCACACACCGCAAACATTCTGCAATGATTTCATCCTCACCAAATAGGAGGAAAGTCCTAAAGATGAGGTGTCCTTTTTTTTATTTTGAAAGGAACCAGAAGAATAATGACAGAGTTAGGTCTTCACATACAAAGCAAATGGGTACAGAAGAGATGCTTCTACTAAAGAATTGCAGAATTAGAAGCAAAATAAACAAAAAGGTGCTGAATCAATATCTGGGGGCTGATGATTCCCCCAATCTTCTTGGGCCTCCACTACATATGTCCCTGGCTTGTGTAGTTCCTGGAACTGCCATGAAGACATTAGCCTAATTGCTCATCTGAAGGAGAGTGACAAGGTGAAGTTGTTCATTCTTTTTATAACACTTACTAGAGATTCTTGGGTCTTTAAAGTAATCTCTGGCTTGATCCCAAATTCCAGTGCTGCCGGCCTGTCACAGAATGCTGTTTTGCCAGAGAAAATTCTCCCTAGAACCTTTGAAATTATCTTGAGGTTCCTCTGCACTCTGGGTATCCTTAATATTTTTTAAGACATAATCTAGGAAACACCAATGTGGGAATATTTTGCCAGTGAATTCTCTGCTCCAGAAATGCATAGCTATCTTCTTACCATGGTGTCACTGTTTCTGAAGAGATGAAGGATTCTATTCTGAGAGTGCACTGCAGGAAAGGAAGAACTGGGGAAAATTAACTCACAAATGCAAAGCTTTGTTGTTACTGATGCTCTATAATTGAAGCCTCATCTCCCATGTATATTATCATCTGGCAAACTAGTTACACATTTAATAAGGTTTTGCTGTATAAATTATAAATGAAATAAACAATTCTGTTACCATGGTGTGCAATGAATACACCACATGTTACATGTAAATATATTAGTCATTTGCCTTTTGTTTATGTGTCACTGAAATCCATTTCTTTATGCTGTATTTTCTATTCCCTATGGGTTCCAGAGTCGTTTCAGTCCTCCGCATATTGGCCTTTAAAGAGGAATGATGTTGTTATTGTCCTCTTCCTGCCCAGTTTTAATAACACCTGCTTTTTGTGCCAGTTTCATTTACTGCTGCAAATTGTTAATTCAACAGAGAACAACAACCAAACCAAACCAAACCAAAACAACGACAAAAAAACCCAACCACCCTAACAGTAAATGTGACTCCAGAAATGAGCTGTGTGATATATGGACACAATACAAAGAACATATTGAAACAATTTTTATTCTCATTATTTTCCCCCAAATTAAATATGCCCATAAAGCAAGTTTACATATTCTGCATGTCTCTCTCCACTCTCAACCCAAACCCTTGGCTTTTAATGAGATAATTAAAACAAAACAAAACCACAACACAAAAAAGAGAATCAAAACTCAGCCTTTCAAGTGGTGGCATTTTTATTTGAAGCCGAGTAGCATAGATGTATGAAGGATGAAAATGTGGACTCTTTCAGTGGCTCTCCACCGTGTGACAGCTGTGGATGGGATCAAGACAAAAGCAGTGACTGCTCCAAGAAAATGATGGCTTAGGCATTTCCAGCCCAATCAATAATCTGGCATGTTCAGGTCAATCACTTCATGGCCGTATTTAGTTCAAGCCAGTCAAAGATTATTAGCTTGATGCCCAGGGGCTATTACTTGCTGCTGTGGATGGCAGAGGGTGCTTATGCTCATCTCTTTAGAACCAAATGTAGAGAGAGTATTTATAGCAATGGGACCACCACACAGACTTCAGAGAGAGTCCAGGTTTGTCAGGACTAAACTGATACCATATAACAGTATCCAGGTTCAATGATTCTTCAAAAATTTATACTAATTTTGCTTTATATTTCATCCACTCCAAAACTTTAAGGAAATGTTTTGAAACTGCTACTGTACTTCTGGTTCTGACTTTGGATCTGGGGATAGAAAAAGGAATACGAATGTCTTATTCATGATGCTAGATAGGACCACCTAGATGATCACCTAAAGGAGTTAATGATCTAATCTTCCCAGACCATTGCATTTCCATTCTTACCTTATCCTGACATATTACCAACACAATACTGGAAAGATCTTGCCTGAGCAGAAAGACAGGCTGTAGCTAATCGTTATTTCCGATTAGTTATGGGCTAATGGTATTGTGATCTGATCAAAGGGATGGTTAAAAGTGAAGTCCAGAATGCATTCAAAGTGTTGTAAATTACTAAGAGGGCAACGGAGCTAACCAGGGAGAGCCATTTCGAGCTGGCTACCAGTTCCATCTCTGCAGCCTGTGGAAGGCATTCAGTTGCCCACCACAGCTTCCACATATGCACGCCAACAGGAAACAGTTTGTGGAGAGGAGGGATCCAGAGGAGTTCATGGAAGAGGCTCTTGCTGTCGGATACTTCACCATCATGTTTTACTGTTTCTCCTGGATGGCATGCCACAGAGTATAATAAATCTCAGTTTGTTTATATTCTGAGTCTGTATTTGCACTTTGGTGATTATATTTGAATTCATGCAAGATCCCTTTTTTTTAAGAACTCCAGCATAATCTTCTCATTAACCCTGTCCTGTTTGTCTGTTATTAATAGGCCACTGTACAATGTATTCTGCTGCAAAACTCCACCAGGCATGACTAATTCAGATAATTAATTTGCTAGAACATTAACACCATCAAATGAGCCTGCTAAACCGGTAAATTTAAAGTAAATTAAACTTAATGTGCAGGTTATTGCAATTAAGTCTGCCTTGTCTTTCTGAGGGATTTCAACATCCTCAGTATTTAAGAGGCAATCATAATGCATGCAAGTGGGCGGGCTTTTTGGCTAATTAACACAAGAGTCTAATCTGCTTTTCAATTAGGATGGATGTTTATAATGTGCGGGTGACAGTGTTGCGATTCTGTGCAGCATAACAGGAGTGCACGGCATAATTATTGCTGAAAAGAGAGGCTCATGCCGGGCCTTTTTAGGGGTTAATGAGACATTGGCAGCTTCCAGCTGAGGAGATCGAGCCAGTTTAGTGTGGCTTCAAGAGGAAACCACCCATAGGGGTTTCCTTTGAAGTGTCAAAAGGTCCCCTTGTTCTGGGTGGCTTATGTTTCATTTGTCTGAGTGGCATATCAAAAATTGATGAGCTGCCAGCAGCAGTCCCTATGACATTAATTCACCAATTGTGTTTCTAATAGTTTCATCCTTAAATAAATTTGGATGATGAGGACGGTAAGGAGAGTCAAGGTTCTGAAAACAATGAGGAGAGCCAGGCCAGCGTTCAGTTTTTATACAGTACAGACGAATGTGGCAGTGGTAAATGTTAATGGCAGGCCAGGCCTGCTGTACCCTGGGTTATTAGCTGGTGCAAGACAAAGATGCATTGTGCCGGTGGCCTCTATTGAACAACAGTGGCTCAGACAGCAATAAAGATGTGGCCTTCAGTGACACATGGTTTAAACTCTAAATACTTGGGAGAAGAATCTCACACAAGGCTTCAGAAGATGAAATGTGTAGGAAGCCGAGGTGAATGTTTCTTGCAAGCCCTAATAACAAAGTCCTGTGTGCGCAGGGCTGAGACTGAGAGGTAGTAGCCAAGTAAGCACATAATAAGAACGCCACCCTTAAGTAAAGAAATAACCCCCATTTCCCTTGTATCTAGAATAAATAGTAATCAAGGCGGTTTGAGGCTCCATTTGAAGCTAAGTTGTTGCTGTACACATGCATGGAAGTCCTCATCTGGAACATTTAGAGTCCAGTTCATATAAAGGCAGGCCAAGTAACTATATTTTTAAGACTTCAAGACTCTGTGGCGATGTGGTCATAAAAACAAGAAGCTACAATTCGGGACTATTTCAAGAATGAAGACCATACTTAGCATGCCCCCAAATTATCTGGGTAAGAACATAGTTTGGAAGAACTAATGCTATACTTTCAAAATATTTAGGAGAGCACAGAAAAAGGTGATGACATGAAAAGCCTAGACAAAACTAGAGGTGCTCACCACTACAGTATGGCACGTTTTCCTTTAATAATACCGAATTATGTCTGATGATTATAAAGAGAATTGCAAAAGTGGACTTTCCTCTGAACTTTATGTATATGCATAAAGCAAGTTATTGCTGTGTAAAACACTGCTCTTGCACAGACATGAATGAGGTAGTCATGTAATGTATTCCAATTGTTGGTGAAATCACTAATCTAATTATGTAAATTAGTTGTAAACTCTCCTAAACTACAATTGTTATAGAGTTAGCCATATTCACAGAAAGCTGCCACATAGTATAACAGATAATGCTAAATAAATAAATTGGTGCATTCATTTGTGTGTTTATGTTTTCAGCATTATATTTTTGTTGTTATTGTCATTATTATATGAAAAACCCTCTACAATTAGCCAAGATGGGGGGGGGAGCTCATGTCTCTGTGATACAAAGATGGCAATAAATTTGAGAAATGAGACAGAATTAGTCACCTAAGGGACCACTTTAAACAGAATGTGAGGGGAAGCTTTTGCAAAGAAGCAACATTTATACTGAAATCTAAATAGTACTAAAAGTTTTAAGTAAGACATGACCTATTTTGTAGTTTTAAATAATTATTTTGTCTGTTATCTTGAAACTAAAAGTGGCACAGTAGAGCACTGAAGAATATCAGCCATGTACCCTGAAGCTATTCCATTCTTCCTTCCAATGTCCTCCTGAAACCACTGCCGAATGAACTTCTGGAGTCAAAATATCATATAGCTTGGCTCTCCTTATTGTGCAGGAAAGTAAATTATTGTACATTTAAGTGGGAGTATGGAGTTGAAACTCAAACACATGAGTATGAGTTTTGGATTTTAAGAGGAATTCCATGTTACTTGAAGCCAAAAGAAGGAATATCTTTATATTTCTTTCTTTAAACATCACATATAATTCTGTATTTAGAGCTGAAGATGTAAGCACAGAGGTATCAGCATGTAATCAACAACATGGGGTAGTAAATCATGCCTGGTGAAGAATACAGAGAAAGTGGTAGAGTCCCGTCATTAAGTTACAGAAAACAAGAGGAGTCAGCAAAGGAGGAAGAAGCTGAATGGACATGGAAGTCAGGGAGCAAGCATGAATATGAAGGAGAAGGACACTGCAAACAAAGGGGTATGCTTCGAGAAACACACAGCAGCCAGCTGGGTTGAATGCTAATGAGAGATTGAATAAGATGAAAAGACACAAGTGTCTATTGGATTTAGCATCATGAAGGTCAATTGTGACCTTGACAAGAGTCATTTTCATGATGTGAAGGGCCAGAAGGAAACCTGCTTGGGGACAGAATGGTTGATGAGGAAGTTGAGACAGTGGTCACAGACCATCATGGGGGAATAGAAATAGAATGGTGGCTGGGAGGGAGACCCAAGAGATGCTTTTGAAAATGGAAGAACTTGGGAGTGTGTTGGTAAGTGTGTGATTTTTCTGTTTCCCAGAATAGAGGAAAAGTAAATATGATAATAGGGAGCCCAAGTACATGGGGAAAGAAAATGTCCTTTGGTGCCAGCCAAAGCCCTGGGAACTGAAGGAGAATCAGTTTGGGGAGATGCTCAGCAAGGGGCCAGGAAAAACAAAACTCATGAGAAATAGCTTTTGAGGGCCCAAAATAACAAAATAATAATGATGTTCAGTTCTTAGTTTTATTTTCAGTGTGTTTTATAAATTGATACATATTTAATGAAAATGGAACAAATAAGGAAACACATGCTTATATTTCAAGAATAGTGAAGTGCTTCAACAGTGAAGAACACAGGGAACTGTTTCTCTGTGGATGAAAAACCCATGATAAGACCTAAAATCAGGAATAATCTAGCCCTTGAGACCTGGATCCATTATGCAATTAGAGACAGTTCATTTGTACTGGATCTTTAATGGAAAGTTGTCTGTGGGCTTGTGGTTTATGCCTGTGTTGGCCATCCTTGCCACCTTCTTGTGGGTCCTTAGTAGCTTGTCTTTAAATGTCTTTAAAAGTCCTGGTCTCCCTTTCATTTTTATTAACTAGTGTAAGAACTGGAAAGAAACTTGATTCCTTTTTATGGAAGAACACACCAATTTATTATCCAAAGGGTCAGCCATGAGAATATCCAGACAAGTAACATTATGCAGACTGAGTGAGTTATATTTAGGGATATATATGTATATAAATATACATGTATGAATGTAGCAATAATTATTGAGAAAAGAGGCCATGAATTTGAAAGAAAGCAAGGAGGGCAGTGCGGTACGATTTGGATGGAAGAAAGGGACTTGAGAAATGATGTGATTATATTCTCAAAAAATTCTTGAAAAAGTTTAAAAGTAATAATTTTATGTTTCTGTGAACTTCATACAAGAGCCCTGATTCTATATCAGTCCCACCTCTCTCTCTTCCCACTCCAATTCCTTTCATGTCTTCTCAAATTCATGATCTCTTCTTCAATTATTGTTATACATATATTCATACATACATATACATATGTATATGTTCATATGTGTATGCACACATTCATATGTAACTTAGTAAATCCATTTATCCCTGCTTGTATGTACATGTATGCTGGGATGACCACTTGGAATTGGGCAATATATGTGGGAGCTAATGGATGGAGGAGGCTGATTCTCCTTACCTCGGCAGGCACTGATCATCTGTAGTTCTTCATCTAAGGGTAGGGTCTTGTGAAACTTCCCCCATTCTTGTTGGTGTGACAACTGGTGGTATTGTCATGCAGGTATTGTTCAGACAATCATACTGTTGAGAGTTCATGGTGCAGATTCTTTGTCGTACACAGAAGACACTGTCTCACAGCAGACATCCTGATCTTCTGGCTATTACCTTTCTGGTCCCTCTTCCACAAATTTCCTTAAGCCTTAGATTTAAATGTTACAATAAAAATATACGAGTTGGAATTTGGCACCTCAGACATGTGTCTGCATTTTAACCAGCTGTGATAGTTTCCATCAATGTAAAATGAAGTTTTGGGGTTTTTTGTTTTGTTTTGTTTTGTTTTTGTTTTTGTTTTTGTTTTTGTTTTGTTTTTGTTGTTGTTGTTGTTGTTGGCTGAGAGCCATAGCTGTCTGTGGGCATAAGGTTATTTAGAACACATTTAGAAATTATATTGATTTAGGAACATGACAATTCTTTTTTCTCTTGGGTCTATGACTTCTCCAGCTATTCCCTCCTACTGTGTTATCTTTAAGTCCAATAACAGAGCTGTTTGTTACCCCCAAGATAGTAGTGCTGCTATTGTACCATTGTGAATATCTTGCTGATCTCGTCATTGGTGTGGTTCATAGACTTTACAGATGGGTAAGTTAACTGACTGTTCTTCTCACTTGGCAGTTTACATAGCACCTTCCAATACTATGAGAGATAGTCCTCAAAGAGGAGGTAGCAGGTCAGTTCAGTCAGTCTTGATTCCTCAAAGACTTTTGTCCAAAGTGTGTGGTGTCTTCAGCACCAGGTTCTTACATTCAATTTCTGGGCGGCAACCAAAGGCGACAGCAATAGTCTGTTGTTTTGGGAGTCTCTTAAACTTCCTTGACCAATAACGTTTGAACTTGGAGATTTTATATATATATACAAAACATGTAAGTTTCTTGTTATCTTGAGCAAGGAGTACAAGCATTTCTTCAATATACCAATTTTGGGTATAGATTCAGAAGTAGAATTGTTTGGCCAATTGAAAACAATGGTTTGGGTTTTTTTGTTTGTTTGTTTTGTTTTTTAGGAACTTCTAGGCTATTTTCTAAATTGTATATACTGACTTACAATACCACCAACAATGTTCAAGGATTCTTTCTTCTCTAAATCCTAGCCAACACTTAACTTCCATCTTTGTAATAATAGCCATCATAATAGGATTTTGTTTCCAGCCACATTTTAATTTGCATTTCTTTGATATATCTATCACCTTTCATCTTTACCAGCTATACATCTGGCAGAAGGTTAGGATTTAGAATTTCCAAAAGCTAAGCATCAAGAAAACAAACAACCTTATTAAAATTGGGCGCAGAACTAAACAAAGAGTTCTTACATAATAAAATTCAAATAGTTGAGAAATTTTCTAATGTTCAACATCCTCAACTTCCTTAATTTCTTTCATTCATGGAAATGCATATTAAAACTACTTTGATATTTTATCTTACCTCGATCAGAATGGCTAAGATAAAAAAAGGAAAAGACAAATGCTGACATGGATGTAGAGAAAAGGAAACATTTATTTACTGCTGGTGTGAATGCAAATGGGTGCAACCAATAGAGAAATCAGTGTGGAAGTTTCTCAAAGAACATGAGTCAGCTGTGTTACTCTTGAGCACATACATAAAAATACCTTCTCACCCATGTTCATTTCTGCTTTATTGACAGTAGACAGGAAATAGAAACAGCTTCTGTGTTCATCCAAGGATGAATGGATATTGAAAATGTGGTGCATTTATACAATGATGATGGAAGACATTGTTTTCCTCATATCTATTTGCTATTGATATGTCTGTGTTTTTTCATATCTCTTCTGATCCTTTGTCCATCTTTTCCATATATACAATTTGCAAATATTTTCTCCAAATATATAAATTGTCTCTTCCCTCTTTTCACTATTTACTGTACAGAAGTTCCTAGTTTAACCAGCCACTTTTATTTTCACTGACTAAATAGAGAACTAGATGTAGTTTTTCTGTGAAGTTTCCATTTACCCACAACAGCTTATTGGCTGGCTCTTTATACTACATGCATTACTTAGTATAAGTCACCTAACTGATAACTAATAAATTGAATTAATACCAGTTAAGATAATTTCTTGGGGATATATCTAGATAGTAGTGAAGATTCTATCTCAGGACTTCTAATTTCAGATTCTAGAACTTTCTATTCTGTGCCATCAACAAGTAGGTAAAAAAATTCTTTCTAATTTTAAGCCTATTTAGGTGAAAATCCAGCAAACTTCAAAGATGTTATTTTCATAAACATAACACAGTGTTCATTCACAGTAATAGGGAGGACTATAAAATGAAATAGTATAAAACCAAGAATCTGGATATTCTTTACTCAGCCATATGACTTTAAAGCATTCTCAGTATCTGTTGGTCAGATTAGCCTAGTATAGAAATGATACTGTAGCAACTCACAGTCCCAAAGGTTCAGTGATTGCAATAACTGAATTTAATTCTCATTCACATGATATGGCCTATGAGCAAAATATTATTCAGTTTCAAGTTCCAACTCAACATGTATCATAATCACATCGGTAGAAAGATGAGAATGCAATGAGCCTTTCTGTGTTCCCAAATTACATTTTCTGCATTCTTCTGCCCTGGGTATGTTTCATCAACATCACTACAACATCTCTAAGCTCCCAAACTCTGAACTTCAAGCACCTATAGAATCTATCTCCCATTCTTCTCTAGCGCCACTCCAACCATTTACCAAATCCTGTAGATTATTCCTTCATCATATCTGACTTCAATGTGTTCAGTAGCTTTGTTACTATTACATATGAGACTACCTACCACAGACAACACTTGACACAGTCTTTTACTTTATATAAGAAGTGTAGTGCGTCATCAGAGAGACAAAACAGCCTGAAGCTGGAGTTGTAGCCTGTTTCTGTTCTATAGTGTTCCCTAATTTTCAGACCACCTAATTTCTGTAAAATGGGGATGATAGAGGCCTCCTCCCACAGGACTATCATAAGGATTAAATGTCCTAAGTGTTGAAATGCTTTGGATGGAATAAAATCCTGTAGACCTGGTAGGAATTGTCATTATTAATATTAATGTGAGCCAGGCAATAATAACCTTGAAGCAATTAGCAGCCGTTAATACACTAAACTGGATTTACTTGTCCTAATGAACTATAGGATGGCTTTATTTAAAGGGCAAAAGCAATTGTTAATTTACTCAAGCATCTGTTAAGCACACATTATGTGGTAGATGCTGTGCTGGGTACAACAGACACTACAAGTCAAAAGAAAGTGGTTTCTGTCCTCATGGATACTTGCACTGGTTACATAAAAATGACACTATTATATGACAAACTAAAAAATAATCAAAGGACAATGAGAGACTTATAAGCATAAAGGTTATTTGGAACAGGCTGCATTAAGAATGATTTAGTTGACTTGGGAGGATTGTCAGTTTGAAGCCAGTATACAATACCTAGTAGTCTTACTGTCTCAAAACAAACCAACAAAAAAAGATGTTTTAGTTGAGATGGTAGAATTTGAGCTGGACAACTGAGAGAGGATAAGCTTTCCCCCATGAAGAGGATAACTGAGTACTAAAACACAATGAATAGTTGACTAGAGAAAACTGAATAATAGCTCTATGACCTGCACAATGCCTTAGTCTCCCAACTGCTGAGCTGTGGTGAAAAATCACAAAAGGAAGGTGAAAGCCTTGCTCGGAGACTAGAGTGTGCAGGGACTCCTGCAGAGTTGGCTGCAGAGACGGGGATGGGCCACAGTATTAGGCATTTCAGCAAGCTGTTAGGTGATGCTGACAGATGATTACGGCCTGCATCTGAGATGCAGGTATGAATCACTTCTTACAGAGCCCAGAACACACTAGTCCAGCAGTTCTCAACCTTCCAAATTCTGTGACCCTTTAATAGAGTTCCTCGTGTTGGGATGATTCCCAACCATAAAATTATTTTCAATGCTACTTCATAATTGTAACAGTGCTACTATGAATGGGTAGTTTGACCCCCAAATGGGTCTCGACCCACAAATTGGGAACCACTGCACTAGAGTCTGCTCAGTAAATGGTCAAAAAAAAGGCACCTCACTCTCCCCCGAATGCCCATTCAAATTCATGGCTTCTTATTCTTTGATTAACATTATCAGTAAATATTCTTATGTATGCAATCATTCCCAATCCTGTTAACAGCAAACAGGAGTTATAAAAGTGTAAGGTCTGCTCACCAGAGTTGCTTATTTGTATGTTTCTTAAATATGAAAGAATTGTGATTTTATTTTGTTTTCTTTTTTGGCTTTCTCATTTTATTTTATTTTATTTTATTTTAAGTTTGAGAAAGGGTTTCACATTAAGCCTAGGCTCTCCTAAAAGTGATCCTCCTGTCTCAGTCTCCTAAGTACTGACATTACAGTGAGACACCATGCCCACTTAAATTGTGATGTTTTATAACAGACAAACATAAAGAAAATAAATTGATACTATGACATATATTTTCCATAGAGCAACTAACACTATCTTTATTTAATGAAATGACTGTCTCGTCAATTAAGAGCAATAATAATTACTTGAAGCTCTGGTAGACAGTTTTAAGAATTTTTTAAAATAAAAGTCCAGAATTGCAGCATTTGCACAGACTTTGCCCATCATTTTGGTCCAGTATTCAGAAGGTTTCAGTAGGTCTTACAGCCACTTCAACCCTCAAGAGCAGACACAGGCCAAAATCAGGCACACTTCACTAGGCTATACAACCACTTACTCCTTCCACAGACTTTCCAACAACAGGTAGCACATTCCCTTCTGCAAGACCCCAATTAATTTTTAAAATTCTGATGATTATCTATAGAGATGAGAACAGTTATAATAGGAAGATAAACAGTATACAAGATGTATTTCCCTGCTACTAGAATTTTTTTTAAACTGGATTACTGAGAAAGTAAATATATAAATATGCATTGGGCAGGGTGACAAATAACTATGGCATTCGTGATGGCAATAATAATAATCTGAGTTTGATAGTATCTCCACTACAGCATTTATATCTTCCTCTGTTTTATGGAATGAAACTTTTAAAAACTAAAAGAATTGTTTAAGTGCGAATTGGGAAATGGGAAGAATTGGAATGAGAGGGCACAGAAAGGGTTGCAAGAACAGGGAAGGGGGAAATGACAGGATTAAACTTTAACTAAAAATTTCTAATTTTTAAATTTTCCTTAATGGAAAAACTACATTTCCAATACTTGGTTCATGTTTTAGTAGTTTTCTTTCTAAAACCTGTGGCGCATGGATTCTTCTGGAATACAACTAACCCTACATCCAAGGCCACAAGTGCATGACTAATCTATTTGCAGGCTGAAGAAGATCATTTGCTGATGCTCTCTTGAGTTCTGTTCTAAATGATTTGCTCAAAAAGCAATTGATGCCCTTAGAAAACTTTGAAAAATGCTCTAGTTAGAAACAACTTTGTCCATGTCAAATATTTTCTGTTTTTATCTCCATCATTTTTATTCTTTAGGACACTCAGATGAAATTTTCATCTCTTTTGCTTGAGGGTTCACGGAGTATGGTTTATTCCTCACCTGAAATCATGAGCTCATAGTGACAGCATAAGATGCCAAATTGGGAGTCACAGAAATTATACTGCAGAATCCTAATCCCAACCCTTCACCAGCCCTACACACACACACACACACACACACACACACACACACACACACACACACACTGGGAGAAAATAAAAAGACCAGTCATTTTTCTTCAGAGCATGAAACTCATTATTTACAAATGATTGTTAATGATACATTGAAATATAGAATCAATATTTCCTCAAGCCTTGGAAATAGACAAGCTGTCAAAATGTATTGACATCCTTAAGATTGGGTAGTATAAAACCGTAACTTATACAAATAATATGCAGCCTCTTAGGGCGTCAAACAACTACAATAGAGTTGCAAATGCTGAACTTCCAGTGGCTGATGTAACTGCAGCTCAGCCTAGCAGGATCTAGCAGAGGAAATGCTGTTGACCTGGCAGGATTAACTTTCCCATGGCTGCCTCACTCTTCAGCTCACCAAGTTCAAGGCACCTCAACCTGTCCCTAATCTTCATCATTCAGTCTCAGATGAATGCAGTTAGGTGCCATAACAGCCATACCCAACTCCAGGTTGGAAGAGTCAAGAATAATGAAGGATGTTCAAATAGGGTATAAATTTTTATATCGTACTAAATGAAAGGAAATCTGTAGGCAAGGAAGATAACAAAGTTTTGATTGATATTTTTGATGATATTCAGAATCTATTAAAATTGATACCATGAAAATTACCATTAACCAATATATGATACCAGAAAAGACTTTTTAAAGGACAAAATAATAAAATCTCATTAAACTTCATCCTTCATTTATAGTTTTATTTTATATTGATTCCGTTTTCTTTGGATTTGTTTGCCAGGAGATTTAGACTTCTTTCAATTGCCTTGTAATACTACTGTGTAGGCATTTTATTTTAAGTAGATGATTGGCAAAATATAATGCCCTACATAGTGTAATTGAGGCTAACAAGAGTTTTGAATACTAAAGACATCTCTCCCACGGTTCAGCTTTCTAGATTGCCATTGGTCAGTCATTTTACAAGTATATGTTAAAGGTTCTCTACATTCAGATGTATACACATGCACACTCAAAAAGCAGAGGGCACAGTCCTGACCATATGTGTTGATAATCTACTTGGATAAGTAATAACAGTGCCTTTTATATATCTGGAAAATGTGAAATAACATAAAAGTTGTATTTGAGAGAGTGATGAATGGAGCTGAAGTGCTATTATATATAATATTATATATTATACATAATATATATATTATATATTATGTGTAAAGCCTGTTGGAAAAATCAGGAACTTTGGAAACAGGCAGGATTATGCTAGAAGACCAGCTCAATTAATGACTAGCTGTGTGATGTGTAGTAATGTACCTAACCTCTTGAGGCCTTGGTTTCCTTATCTCTGAGAATAAGTTAATAATGCATAACTCATGGAGTTGCTGTGAGAATTGAGCCAGATAATATTTATGAGGAATCTAGCATAGAGCCTGGCACACAGCAGGAACTCAGTAAATATTAGTTTCCCTTCTTCTTTACTGTGGGGGATTCTGGTACATCAAAGATGCAGGCCCTAAAGTCTACGATCCTGCAATCTAATTAGGAAGATGAGACCATTCCTCCAGAGATGATATACATTAGGTAATAGTGAAAAGTGACAACCAAGCATGCAATAGAGCCCCTGGAACTAAGAAAGAAAAGACTGATAGCAGATATGATCAGGAGAAATTTTCCAGGAAGGAGAGAAGTAAGTGGGATAAATGAATGAATACATCGGGGGCTTCTGGAGGGTGAGAAAAAAGAAGTCCAGAATGACTTTGCCAGCTGGTGACTAGAGAGGCTGGCACTAGCCATCACGAAGTGAATATGGAGACCATGGAGTAGGGCAAGAATACTAGAACAAGGGTTAGAATTTAGGGACAGGAGAACAAGAGTAAAGAATTTGTTTGCAAAATAAAGCAACGGTATTGATATCCTGTACCGCATGTTTCCTCCTAACTCAGCTCTCAGTTCCTGGACCAAATAACCATTTCTTCATATTTCTGGCCTAATGCAAGTAATAATCTACTAAGGTGTCAGCAATAATTTGTTATCTGTTCCACCGAATGGCATAGTTGGTTCCATTGTTTTGATATTGATTGTTATTAATACAAAATATTTTCATTTATCACATAAGTATCAGGCATAGACATCATTCAGGATCAATTATTTAGATACAAAAGACTTGCTGATCAATGAATATTCAGTGATGTTCAACTCTTGTCTGATGACCTACTATTTCTTCCCTTTGAAGCTCTACTTTGAATCATGTAGTCAAGAGCATTTTTTAAAAATAAATTTATTTATTTTACATCCTGATTGTGGTTTCCCCTCTGTCCTGTCCTTTCAGTCCCTCCTCTCACTACCCCTCTGTTCCCACCATCCAATCCACTCCTATTTTTCAGTTCAGAAAAGGGCTGATCTCCCATGAGTAGCAATGAAACATGGCACATCAAGTTGCAGTAAGACTAAGCACCACCCCATGTATTAAGTCTGGGCAGGGCAAACCATTATGAGAAGTAGGGTCCCAAAAGCCAATAAAAGAGTTGGAGATAGCCTTTATTCCCACTGTTAGGAGTCTCAGAAGAAGACCCAAGCTACACAACTGTAACACATAGGCAGAGTGCCTAGGTCAGTCCCATGCAGGCTTCCTGGTTGTCTTTCAGTCTCTGTGAGCCCCTGTGAGCCCAGGTTAGCTGATTCTATGAGTTTCTTGTGGTGTCCTTGACCCCTCTGGCTCCTATAATCCTTTCTCCCCCTCTTCTGTAGGATTTCTTGAGCTCTGTCTCATGTTTTGCTATGTTTCTGCATCTGTTTTCATGAGCTAGTGGATGAAGCCTCTCTGCTAAGCACCATTCTATGTGTATAGCAGAATATCATTAGGCACCATGACATTGACATTTTTTACTCCAGCCTTTTTGGTTCTGTCCTAGGTCTCTGTGTCATCCAGCCTGTAGGTTGGTGCTCCGGGTAATGTCAGGGATAGGCTTACTCTCCTGACATGGGTTTTAGGCTAGACTGGTCATTGGTTGGCTACTCCCTCAATCTCTAGGCCACCATTACCCCAGCATATCCAATAGACATGACAGACCATGGGTCAAAGATTATGTGGAGAGAATTTCTAATGTACTCAAAAAAGCAAAGCTCCAATGTTTTTCATGAACACCCTTAAGTCAAATGATGATTTTCTCAGAGATTTATAATGTATCTAGTAGTCTCCAAATATATCAGGAGCAATTAATAAACATAAGAATAGCCAAACTTAAACTTGAAAATATCAAATATAATTTTCCATGTTGTATATTATTTTCTTTATATACTTTTTAAATTGTTAAATTGTGGTAGGCAAAAAGAAGTTAGGAAATTCTCAAATGTTTTGCTACCTTGGGGACAAAATCAATTACAACTTCCTCCGGAGCCTCTGGGGGCTACTCGTTACACAGTAGTTTGTTCATAACTGCAAACTAATTCACACATTACTTAAAATGGATATGACAATGATAGCCACTTCATAGGGTCATTTTAAGAATTAAGCAAGATGAATTACATGAAGATTTCAGCACAGTATCAAATACAATAAGCATTTATTAAATGTAAGTAAGCATGATTGTTATAAAAATAGATGCATATTTATTGCAAATTAGAGATTATACCTTCCTGATATGTCAAAAAAGACTATTTTTCTTTGTTAATGAATTATGTGGCCTTAAAAATAATTCAACAAACCTGTTTAGAATCCTTCACTGACATACTCCCAAAAGTAGGTATGCAGTATCTAAAATAAATAAGACTGATGCTTTGCCCTCTAGCATCCCATAGTCTGTTGGGAAATACCTGCAAAGAATCCAGAGAAATAAGCACTACATGAGAGTTATAGTCAAAGTAGTATGTGGGGGGGGGGAGAGAGCAATTAACTTAGTATGGACAGTTAGGAAAGAGAGCAAGGTTACTATTTAATTAGGCCTTATTAAGACAATGAAATTGAGTCAAATTGAAGATGGAGAAAATAGGCGTTTCAGATATTACATGAAAAGAATTAAAGTGTGAAAATAGTTGGTTGGTTGGTTGGTTGGTTGGTTAGTTGGTTGTTTGGTTGGTTAGTTGTTTGTTTGATTGGTTGGTTTTTGTTTTATTTTGTTTGCTTTGTGGTTGTTTGTAAAACCATAGCTGATATTACTGGAAATATTGATAATGGATGGAGAATATATGGATTATAAGGGGAATTAGACATGTTAAAGAAATATGGAGTTTAGGAATAATGAGAGGTAAGAACACTTAACATGAGGTCAACCCTTGCTAACTACAGACACAATGTTTTCCAGCAGAGCTCTAGACCTTAGTCACTTTGCAAAATTGAAACACATGTATATGTGTTGTTCAAAATTTCCAAATAGCTCTGTCCCCAGGAATGTAAAAACATTCCACAGTGTTAGTCATTTTCCTTGTCACCCTGACAAACTACCTGAAATAAACACATCGAGAAGGTTTACTTTGTCTCAGGATATCACAGAGGTTTCTATCCAGCATGGTGGGAAAAGCGTGATGGAGAAGCTCCATAGTGGTATGTGTGTCAGGCAGTAGGTATTCACATGTCCCAGACCAAGTAGCAAAGACAGTGGGGTGGAACCAGGACCATGTAGAGTCTTCAAAGAGCCACCCTTAGGTACCTGCTTCTAGATCCTATATCCTAAAGGCTCCAAAACTTTCCAAATAGTGCTAAAAGCCAGGGAACAAGCATTCAAGACACAAGCCTGTAGAGGACATTTCAGGTTCAAACTATGACACAGAGACACTGAGATACAGCCATTCTTGGAGCTACACAGTTCCCTTTGAAATCTTGAATATTCAGCATACATAAATGCCAGTAAAAAGTGGAAGACAAGTACAGATTTTATGGAAAAGGCCTCGAAAAGATTAATATAACTTACATGAAAATTCTAGTCCCAAACATCATCACATAGCTATCTCTAGTTGAACTCAACAAGGAAGTGTGTCCAGAGACATAACCATGAGAAAGAAAAAATGGCATTATCAATAATAAATAAATAAAGAGATAAATAAATAGCTAGTTTATGACAAGATGTCTAGAAATTAGGTGGACTTCTAGAATTTAAGAGCTGCCTGATGAAAACAAATACTCAGAAACCAACCATTATTATGCTGATGGAATAACACTAATCAAGTTCACTGTGTGTTGACTGATTGCTTAATCATTTGAGTCTGGTAAGACTGGCCAGTTTGAGATGCACCAGTTGCATGAAATCAAATTGCTATTAACAGATGGATGGGCAGTAAGGCAGAAATGAAGTCTATAGTTTATTGGAAGCCAGGCTACTAAGAGCCAAGAAAGCATCTCTGAATCAGTCCAAGACAACCCAGAGAACTACCCTGCAAATATATTGTACCCATGAGAAAATGGATATTATAGGAAAAGAGGATAGTAAGCCAAAGGTGTCTATTTCACAGGGACAAGGTATAAAAGTTGTCTACAATTGTGCTGGGCAATGCTCACCCATGTTCTCTGAATCACAGTCTTTTGCAGAGCAGAGCTGTGTGACCATCTGAGAATTCACGTGAATGAATTTGTATCAGATCTGTCTATCCATCCATCCATCTATCTATATATCATCTATCTGTATATGTTTTTATTAAATACTTGGCAAAAATAAGACACTAGTGACTGCTCGTATAATCCGTTGTGAGTCTTTGTGTCTTTGGTTTTTTTTTTTTTTAAGTTTTTGCTTTTACCACAAAAATATCAGATACCTGGATTGGGGCTCTTGCTCATGCTTAAGGACAAGGACATCTCAGTGATGCACACTCCATACAGTTTCTTCACTACATGGCTTCCTGGACCATCATTAGTGTTGTTCCATTATTTTTACTCCATACATCTTAGTTATTGTCTTTTAACCACTGTCCGAAAACAGCATGTTGCTTTAGTGAGAAAGGAATAATGTCAAATACAAAATACACTGGGGTCGGCACTAATGCAGCTGGGTACTGGCATGTCACTCTGTGTACATGTTATCTTGGACTAAAGGACTTCATATTCACACTAACTGTGAACACGGGCAGTTGGTATTTATGTACAGCCTGTTCCCCAGGGATGACCCATGGGCATGCAAGTCTTCCAGAGCAGAGTGGTGGTGCTCTGTGAATGCTGATTGTGTGATGTGTTTTTATAGAAATATATTCTAATGTACACGTCAAGCTTGGTATTACCCATCCATGCACTCCATTTAAAATAAAACACAGGAAAGATGTTTCCAAAGAGGTTTCAATTTGGGCCACTCTTCATAAATCTTCTCTGATTTCTTTGTTTTCTGTTTTCAAAAGAAAAAAAAGCTATTGGAGTGTCAGCATGCTGGAATTTTTGTTGGTATTTACGGTGTAAAATCAGCATCACTAAATAAAGCAACTGCCAAGTAAATATGTTCTACTTACAAAGCCAGATCTCTGTATAACTAAAGTCTTAGATCTAATTAAGAAATTTCCAAAAGCTGTATCTTTGAAATCTTCCAACAACAACAACAATAAAAAGAAAACCATATTTTAGCTTGGACTTGTGAAATGTTAGCTTTGGACATAAGAGAAACTTCCTATTCTAAAGCTGAACTTTAATAAATTACAACAGCATTTCGTCTTTCATAAGGCCATTGTGAGAGAACATTCCTCTGCTAAAGCCTTTGCATGGCAAGAACCAGAAGGATTTTTCACTGCTATGAGATCCTTCTGAAAGGATTAAATAAATACCAGGTGAATTCTGGCCTTAGCACTGTGCTGCTTTCAAAATCAAAACCTGAAATGAACATCATTAGTGTAAGTGTTTCATATGTGAATGACAAGGACATGTAGGTTCAAGAGGTATATTTCAGGCACAAGGTACTTCAATAAAAATATAACAGGCAGCTTACTAGGCATACATATTTTCTATTTGTCTCTAAGGTGGAAATAGGATTGAAAATATTGTAACAAAGGTAGCTTCTCTGTGTTGTTCCAGGATAGAAGATTCTTTCTCTTTCTACATGCCAGTGAACAGATGTTTCTTTATTCATTCCTGCCCTATCCATCTAAAAATAAAAAAAAGAAAATTTGTAAACATTTCTAATAGCACAAAATGGATGGCCATGACTTGAAAAACTGAAGATAATAAATCTATTCCTTGGCATGCTTAGTAGACCTATGTGTCTCTGTACCGTGAGACAACTACTAAACACTGAAATACTTGAAGGAAAGAACTAGTCTTATAATTGCGTAATTGTTGGTCTGAAAAACAGTATGAGAATTTGACATCCATAAAGCAAAATACCACTTTCTCTTCAAATATGCATTACCATATAACTATGACTAAAGAAAATATCATAATCTAGCATGAGTTATCCTAAAACTGACTCTTGAAACATTGCCCACTGTTTGGGAACTGTGGTAAGGGAGGTATTCAGGCCCCTATGATATTGATAATTCACTTCTGCATTTATTTTGAATGAAAACACGTGAAATAAAACCTTTATGCTGTTCAAGGCTTCGAAGGATTGGGCTCCAGAGACTTAAACTATTTTAGAATGATCTTTCTTATCATATGTACAACTTAAATATATTTAAAGAAATATCACATTATAGTTTGCATTTTAAAATTGCTATACATATGGTAAACTTGGAAGTTGAAAAATTAGAAAATCTGTGTTAATTATATTTAATGTATACTTTCCATGGACACACACTTCTGAATATAACTGTAAATACATGTCAGTGTATATATGTACACACTAATACAAATGTGTGTATAATTTATACATATGCATACATTACACACTCACAAATACACATGGGTTGAAAGACAAATTCAGACTCATGTGAGTACTTTATTGGGTTCATGTGATCAGCAACCAATATGTTCCTACCTTGGCCTTTCTTCTTTTTTAAACAAAGAGCCAGATTTGCCTCTGGCCATACTCTGCACTCTGTAGAACATACACCCAACTTCAAAGAGGCCATGTAAGCATTAGGCTTTTGAAGCTAGGCAGAAGGCATATGTCTACATGCCTAAAGGCACAGGAAGGTCAACCAATGCCCTTATGGTCACACAGAAGATATATCTTTGTGATCAAACTAGCAGTGAAAAGTCTGAAAGCTTCAACTCCTGTACCACTCCTAGTGATACAGACAAATGCTAATTACTACGAAAAGCATTATGATGACCCTACAGTACAGTACCTCCTTCAACAGCAGCTCATCAGCAAGCAGATGGTTTATGAGCAAATTTCTGTTGATAGTTTATGGTAGTTAAAATTTGGGGATTTTTATTAACATGCCTTTTTGCATTTTTACACTTGTCTAACCAGAATGTCATATAAAGTCGTATGTGCTATTGTTATTCTCATGTGTTGACTACTTTATAGCGATTTAACCCTTTCATACCTCTGCAAGATATGCACAAACACTATTTCTGTGTTAAAGATCATAGGGCCAGTGCTTTCATAAATAAGTGGTCAGGGTTTACAGGCTGCTGAACAGTAGAAGGGGGGCTATAGTTAGGGCTTGTCTGTCTCCAAGCACCTGTCTGTCTCTTACAAAATTTTAACTGGAGATATTTCATAGAATACTTGAAGTGCCACAAGCATTGTGCTAACCAGTGGGCCTGCATTATCTCCATGGGACTCATCACACACTACCCTGTAAAGGTTTTCATTACCTTTATTTTTCAGCCAAAGGAAAAAGGCCTGGGAAGTGTTCATAAATCCTACATATCCTGCCTCTCCCTTGGATTTTGCATCTCTCTCTCTCTCATCAGAGCTGCAAACTGGAACAGAAAGGACATTGAAGGGTGGTATTAGAATACAACCCTAAGTTCTTCTTGAGTCACTCCTCATCCAGGTCACTTTGCTTTCTGTGAGAGCCATTGCCTAGGCACATCTAAATAACTTTCAGCAAGGGATATGCCCCTCACACCAAATCAGTGGTGACATCTAAGCTGTGTATAACGTTTCATGGTCAGCTCATGAGTGTATTTTGTATTATTCATCTGTGGAGGTCACAACATTGCCCAGGATGTATATCAAACCTGAGCACAGCCATATGATGGCAGGAACTGAAGCCACACAGATTGATATAATCTCTTCAGCCTTGCCCTTCAAAGCTTTCCATAGTCCGAAGCATAGAAGGGCCTATCACAGTGTAAGTACCTAGCACTTAAACTCATTCAATAATCCATTGTCTCTTTCACTGCCTTCACACCAGAGCTCCTACCCTGTATACAGCAAGTACCTCTTAGGAGCAGACCTTGGATGCGATGCTGCTAATGAAGGAGGTGGCTTTTGTGTCTGTGTGATTAGACTGTCTTCCCTCCAAATCCTATTCACCAGAAGCCGTGCTGCCTTGCCAAAGTGGTTCAACTCATCCACCATTCAACAGAATCTGCTCTCTCTTCCAGTCACCGACTGGCTTTACCCCCAGATAATGGAGCTGCAGATTCTGACTTTTGCCTGGATTCGTACTCATGGCTGAGGCATGGAAATTTACCAGACCGATAGCCAGCATTATACACCTGTCTCCCCCTGGCTATGCCGCAACCACTGCTGTCTACCACTGCGTTGTACTTCTTCCAGTGGGAAGACAGCCTGTCCCTTAGCAAGGGAGATGTTTGTACTATGAAAGTCTGGTTTGGCTTTACTCATTTCATCCATGAAGCAAGACTATGTCAATCATATTCAATGATTAACCTGCCCAGAGAAAGCAGCCTACTTTGATTCTTAAATTCTCCACCACCTCCTGTTTGACTCACTTCTTATATTTAATTAGTTATTCCTAAGTATCTCATCTTAAGTATGTGACATCCCTTCTCCTTACACAAGATGCTTCTACCACAAAAAAATCTAATTATTCTTGACTCCTCCTTTGATACAGTAGTAATATTCCGACTATCCCTAAAACAACTTGTATACTTCAATAAAATATAAAAGATTTCTAATTCAAGAGCATGAGAAGAACATCTGCCTCTCTCTGTGTGTGTGTGTGTGTGTGTGTGTGTGTGTGTGTGTGTGTGCATGCTGTGTGTTCTTGGGTCTCAATGTTGAGATACACTATGGCAAACTTCTGCATTCCCCAGCTCAGTTTGTGTCACTGTGGGACACCAGAAGATGATGCAGATGCGTGGGGCTGTCTCCTGTTACACACACCTTGCAAATCTGGAGAATAAAGTTCCTCCCCACTTTACATTTTTCTTAGTATGTTTGTCAGTTTAAGGACAAAACAGAGTACAAGTTAAATCCCCATTCTGAGGCTAGAGACTAAGAGCACTTGCTGCTCTTCCTGAGGACCCAAGTTCAGTTCTCATTGTCCACATCAGAAAACTCACCACCTCCCCTAACTCTAACCCCAGGGCATCCAATGCCCTCTTCTAGTCCCTGCAGGCACCTGCATTCACATGGATATAGCTACACAGAGATACACGAAAGCACACAGGATTGAAAATAAGCAAATCTTTTTTTAGGTGGGGGCGTGGTGAGTTGAGACAGAGTTTCTCCACAGAGCCCTGGCTGTCCTGGCATGTCCTGACTATGTAGATTAGCCTGGCCTTGAACTCACAGAGATCTGCCTGCCTCCACCTCCAAGTGCTGGGACTTAAGGTGTGTGTGTCATCTCTCTAAGCACTGGGGCTCGGCAGGTATCCTGGCAGGTGGGAGCCATAGCTCCAGGGAAAGGTTTCCCCAATCCAAGTGGAACAACTCTGCTCTGGCAAGCAGAAGAGGGTTTCCCCAGTGAGGCTGTTACAGCTCTGCTTGGGTCCCCTGAGTGTATCAACTCTGCTCTTCTAGAGGAAGTTTCCTCGGTGAAAGTGTTCTAGTTATGTTCCATGCTGCACAACAAACCTCACTCAAGAGATTTATTGGGAAGGAAAAATCCAGGACAGTGGCTGCCTCTAGAATGAGAAGCAGCAGCAAACTGAACAGGATAGAACTTACATTGGGTTTCTTGGGGGAGGTGGAGCTTTCCAGGGTAGCTTGGGATTTGTGGGGTTTGTGGCCTGATTCTGGGGCAAGTTCAGGGATTGGTGGGATTTTGTGCTCAGGTATTGGTGGCATTTCGTGCCCAGGAACGTTTAGAGATTGGTGGGATTCTATAGCCTGAGTCTGGGGCAAGCTCAGGGATTGGTAGGATTTCACGCCTTAGTCCTGGGGTCAAGTCATGGTCAAGGTGTCTTTCCGTGACCTTTTTCACCCTACATTCATTGCCAGCTTAAAATAAAAGTCTTCGAAAGAAATACCCATTCTACAAAGCACAATGTAATGTTCAGGAGCTTATGATATGTTCAAAGACTCATGCATGTTTTCTCATTCTGTGATTCAGAGAGCACAAACAGTTGATAAACAGAGGGTAAAAGCAGTATCTATTTCTACAGCATCCCCCCAAAGAAAAAAATAAAAAGGCCTTTTAGAGTTAGAAAGTCTGTTTCTTATGTACCCCTTAAGACAAGCCCAGCTAGCCTCAACTTCACTTGTTTACATTCTAATACATTTACTAAATATTCTTTCTATTCCCACCTCTTAGACACATGAAGAGAAAATGGAGGTATAGTTTTGGTCCCTGTATTGAATGATTCCAGTATCTGAGAAGTAAATAGGAAATATGAAGAAAAGAAAACTAATATCCTCATTTGCTGAATGCTTACAATGAAACACATCAAACCTAGCAAAGTTTGACTAAACCTCACAGATACAGGCAAAACAAAATCCTGCTCCTATTTAGAGATAAGGATACTGAAAGTTTGTGAACTCTTGTCCAAAGTATAGAACAAGAAAGTGGCAGCAATCATGTTCACATCCAGGTACTTCTAGCTCCAAACTTACATCCACCTGCTGAGCTAGGGAGACAGCACAGAGCTGAAGAAGTGTTCCTATAGGAAGACATCCTGATGGTTACAGTGATGTCATCATTGCTGTGTCTACTTCACCTCTCATAACTCTGAGGACAGTGGGTTGACCAAGTCTTACCTCCAGGACTTCATATGGAAAAATTCAACACGGAGTCCCAACACAGAAACTCAAGCAAGTGAATAACAGCCCTGCCAACTCTGTCTTACACACTGAGGGAAGAATAAAGGAAGATGGCTAATCAAAGTAGTAAAGGGAGCCCTTACCCCACAATGCTTGTCTTTCCCTGTAGATGAATTTCTTAACAGTCTTATTAAATAAGAAACACAGAGCCAAATACAGAGGAAATAGACAAAGAGATCAGAGCAAATAGAAATGGCCATGACTAGCCTTAACTTACCACCAGCAGTAGCCTCTACAGAGAGAGCTTCTTCCAGTCTGACTTCTGGTTTTATTGCCTTCCTGTTCTGCCTTCTCATTGGCTCTAAGCCCAGACACATAACTCCCTCGTCATTGTCTGTCTATACAGACTTCCAGGTCTCTATGGTTGGTACTGGGATTAAAGGCTTGTGTCACCATGCTTGGCTGTGCCCTTGACCACACAGAGACTCTGCCTGCCCTGTGATAAGATTAAGGGTGTTGGCTACCACTGCCTGACTTCTGTTTATGGCTCGCTGACCTTTGATCTCCAGGCAAACTTTATTCATTAACAACCAAATAAAATATCGCATTTCAGCACAAATAAAGTATCACCACATTTCCCAACTTGGGCTGGCAGAATGTTTTCACCAAAGCAAGGGTGTCTAAAAGAAAGACGGTAACCTCAGACTATCAAGCATTACCATTAAAATGTGGAATAGACCTCAGCCATTTCTCCATCATTGGCCAATCCTCTTGTCTTTCTTGGGGTCCTGTTTTCCAGGTAGCCTCACTGGTGATGTGAGTAGCAGTCCAGTCATCCTTGTTCCACATCTAGTATCTTCCTATGAGTGAGTACATACCATATTTGTCTTTCTGAGTCTGGGTTACCTCACTCAGGATGATTTTTTCTAGATCCATCCATTTGCCTGCACACCTCATGATGTCATTGTTTTTCTCTGAGATCTACATGAACAACCTGGACATGAGTGGGAGCAATGAAGAGCGAGAGTTGAGGGAAAGAGAGCGGGAGATCCCAGCTGGATCAAGAACAGAGAGGGAGAACAAGGAATAGGAGACCATGATAAATGAAGATCACATGAGAAAAGGAAGAAACAAAGTGCTAAAGAGGCCCACAGAAATCCACAAAGATACCCCCACAAAAGACTGCTGGCAATGGCCGAGAGAGAGCAGGGACTGACCTACTCTGGTGATGGAATGGCCAAACACCCTAATAGTTGTGCCAGAAACCCCATCCAAAGACTGAGGCATCTGGATGCAGAGATCCACGCCTAGGCCCCGGGTGGAGTGCTAGGAGTCTAATTAGCAAGAAAGAGGAGGGTTTATATGAACGAGAATTGTTGAAACCAAGGTTGGATAAAGCACAGGGACAAATAGCCAAAGGAATGGAAACACATGAACTATGAACCAAAGGCTGAGGGGCTCCCAACTGGATCAGGCCCTCTGAATAGGTGAGACAGTTGATTGGCTTGATCTGTTTGGGAGGCATCTAGGCAGTGGTACCAGGTCCTGGGCTCATTGCATGAGTTAGCTGTTTGAAACCTGGGACTTATGCAGGGACGCTTGGCTCAATCTGGGAGGAGGGGACTGGACCTGCCTGGACTGAGTCTATCAGGTCGATCTCAGTCCTCAGGGGAGGCCTTGCTCTGGAGGAGGTGGGAATGGGGGGGGTGAGCTGGGGGGAAGGGAGGGGGCAGGGAGGGGGAGAACAAGGGAATCTGTGGCTGTTATGTAGAACCGAATAGTATTTTAAAATAAAATAAAATAAAATAAAATTTTAAAAAATGTGGAATAGAAATAGGAGCTTGCATGAGTGTCCAATGCTGAGAAAAGCAAGCTAGTTCATTTCTAAATCACCTACTCACAGATAAGTAAACACACACCAGTAAAGGACTGCTATTTGGGGTGCAGATGACTAAAAGTACAATTTTGAACTGAGAGTCCTTTGACAAAGGCTGTTATTGAAGACTGAGTTTATAAAACTGTGGAAGCCAGAGCACATAACATCAAAATGGATAGCATTCTATTGTTTTGAAGTCCAGCAGATCTATATCACTCTGGTACCTACTATTCAAAAGAAAAGGCAGCTAAATGTTACTGATACCCAAATGCACAGACAGATATAAGACAGATAATAGGTAGATCTGATGTGCTCTCTCTTTCCCTCTGTCTCTTGCTCACTCTCTCTCTCTCCCTCTCTCCCTCTCTCTCTCTCTCTCTCTCTCTCTCTCTCTCTCTCTTCTCGTGTGTGTGTGTGTGTGCGTGTGTGTGTGTGTGTGTTAGAAAGCCTAGTCTAAAATCAAATGTGAAAGTAACTCTGTTAAGCTGTTGGAACTATGCTCTTGTGAGTGTTAAAATCAAAACAGTGATTTTTTTAGCATGAATATAAGTGATTTATATTGATTTTTGTCAATAGCTCCAAAGAGTAATGAACCTTTCACAGTTTCATATGGAGTTCCCTGTTTATATTTATTTTACATGGGTCTTCAAACATTCTATTGTGCACAGCAATGTGTATGGATGGGCTGATTTATTCAACTTGTTTTGCAATTTATAATGACAGCTTTAGCATTAAAATACAATTTTAAAAGGTAGTAAATAGATGTGTGTGGAAGCCCAGTAGACAGAAGTAAGATTATTCAACATCCTAGCATGAAGTGCCCTCCCTAAACAATTCTGCAAATCTAATAAGGCTTTCAAATATTTCCACCTTCCATATCACCTGATCTAGAACTTCACGTAAAGTAATGATCTTAGAGGTAAGGTGATGTGAACATTCTAAGAATTATCCACTAAAAATAGAAAGTCTACCAAGTGTCAACCATTTATCAGTAATTAAGGTAATATTCACTGGCCAAAAATTTACTTGCCATTGGCTAAGAGAAAGTTGATTTTATTAAATTTTCCCCGTTAAACACAGAATCTTATATGCTCTCTTCTTAATTTAATACCAGTAGATAAACTACAGGGTTAGCATAGCACAGAATCCTGAAATGGAACTTCAAAAAAGAAAGTGGCCTGAGAAATGAAAAACATGATTTACAGCAATGTATGACCACCAATAGTGCTCAGGAACAGGATTTGTATTTCATTTCACAAGAAATCTGGAGAAAATAGAAATTAACCAATTTAGTAATGAGGTAAAACGTGCTCCTAAGAAACTCAAGTAGAAATCTACCCCTTGTTATATTTCCGTGTTGTTTGGTGGCGGTCTAATTTAAAGCTCAAAGCAGACAAAAGCATCTTGGCATCTCTGCTGTTTTTGCCTATTGTATCTGCCACCTCAATCTTCCCAAAGCCCCTTCAAGATGATTTGATGATTTCAGCTTTTTGTTGTAACAGTACTATTTCCTCTCCCTTTTCCTGTATATCTTAGTTAGGGTTTTTATTGTTATGAAGAGACACCACAACTACAGCAACTCTTATAAAGAAAACATTTAATTAGGGGTGACTCAGTTACAGTTTCGGAGGTTCTGTCCATTATCATCATGTTGGGGCGCATGGCTGTGTGCAGGCAGACATGGTGCTGGGGCTGAGACTGCTATATCTTACAGGAAACAGGAAGTCAACTAAACCACTGGGCAGTGTCCTGAGCATATTAAACCTCAAAACCCACCACCATAGTGACACATTTCCTCCAACAAGACCATACTCTTTGGGAGCCATTTTCTTTCAAATTACCACATTCCACACAAGGCCCCCAAAAGCTCTTAACAACATCATAATGGAAAATGCATTTAGTCCAACTTCAAAAGTCCCTGTAGTCTACCACAGTCTCCACAATGTTTAAAAGTCCAAAGTTCAAAATCTCTTCTGAGATTCATACAATCTCTTAACTGTATAAAATAAAATTAAAAAAAAAATCACATACTTTCAACATATAATGGCACAGGATATCCATTACTATTCTAGAACTCGGGGAAGGGAGCATAGTGAGGAAATATTGGACTAAAGCAAGACTGAAACCCAGCTGGGAAAACTCCAAACTTGGCATCTCTATGTCTGATGTCAAAAGGTTCTCATCTCCAACTCCATTCAGCATTGTTGTCTACAACACACTTCTTTTTCTTGGGCTGGTTCTGCTCCCTGTTATCAGCTCTCCTTGTCAGGTATCCCACAGTTCTGGCTTCTCTAATATCCTGGGGTCTCCAAGGCAATCCAGGCTTCAACTTCACAGCTTCACACAATGACCTCTCTACTAGGCCTTCATTAAGGGACATCCCTGACACATACCTGGCCATAACTACTTTCTTTTATCTTTAACTCTAAAGCCAGAAGCTGTCAAGTTCTCCTGTTTCCTGGGGCTGGAACATGCCCCAACCCCTTGTTTAATTACATCTTCATCAGCTTTCTGTTTCTTTCACTGCCTATGCTTGGCTGTCCTTTAACTTGCTCTGTAGACCAGGTTGGCATCAAACTCAGAGATCCTCCAGCCTCTGCCTTCCCAGCTCTGGGATTAAAGGCATGCACCACCACACCCAGCTCTAAACTTTTCTTTAATCCCTTTCCACAAGTTGGAAACCTAGCTGGGTGGGATCTTGCCCTGAGGTCACCTCTCCCTTTATTCCATTTCTTAATCTGTTTATCTCCTTGAACATAGGATTTAGCTCCATTCTACTTCGTGGTGTTCTTTTTCTCCTCAAAATGTACTTTTTAAAATTTGCCATTCTCAGCTTGCTACTTTTCATTATAAGTCTTCATTGTACCACTAATATCCATACAAGAGAGTCTATACTAGCCACCTTTGAGATTTCTTCTGCCAAGGAAATTAATCTAAAATTCTTCATTTTAACCCCAGACAGACTCTTTGGACATGGGCAAAGGCAGCCACTTTCTTTATCAAAATATCACAAGAATGATCTCTAGGCAACATACTAAAATTCTTCTCTGAAACCTCTTGAGTGAGCCCCCAACAGTTCAAATAACTCTTGGCACCTCTATCTTCTATGATCCTACTAGTATGGCTCATTAAGCAGTGCTTAAAGCATTCCACTGTTTTCATAACACAAAGTACCAAAGTGCAAATTCCCCCAAGCAAACACATAATCTGGCCTATCACAGAAATACTGTAATCCCTGGTACCACATCTGTCTTAGTTTTGTTTTTTTTCTTTTGTTTTTTGTTTTATTGCTGTGAAGAGACACCATGGCCACAGCAACTCTTATAAAGAAAACAATTATTTGGGGTGGCTCACTTACTGTTTCAGTAGTTCAGTCCATTATCATCATGACAAAGAGCATGGTGGCATATAGGCAGACATGGTGCTGGAGCAGCTGAGAGTCCTACATCTTGCAGGCAACAGGATGTCAACCGACTCACTGGGCAGTATCCTGAGCTTATGAAACCCCACAGTGACACACTTCCTCCAACAAGGCCACACCTCATAATAGTGCCACTACATTTGGGGGCCATTTTCTTTCAAACCCCCATACTGTGCATGCTCTTTTGTAATACAATCCTATTTTGTTTTTTTCTGTTTGCTTTAGGGTTTCTCTGAATTTAACTATATCCATAATACTTTCCCAGTTTTTTGGCATCATTGTCCTTGAAGATTCTTCCTGCCCCAGTACATAATCTCCCACGCTTGTTACAGTATTTTGACAGATGAGTTATTTAACCTTTCCTTGTTTTGTCTTAGTTTCACTTGCAGATAGTCCTGATAGTCTCAGACCCAATCTCTTGAGTTTTCAGTTACAAAAATGCTGTAATGACAGGGACATGGAGACACCTCATAAAAAAGCCCAGCTAGTCTATCAGAAGAGCCACAGTGCTAAATGGAATTGAACAAGAAATAAATGCTAGAAAGAACATAGAATGAAGTCAGTGCCTTGTGTTGTAATTCAGAAAACTAAACAAATAAGACATTTCGAAGGCTGTATCTACACAAGTGTAAATGCTGATGTGTCCATACTATCCATGCTTCTTAAGTACTCCATTACATTACAGTTCATCATATAATCTCTTCACATAATGTGGACAGGATTTATAACAACCATTTAATCTTCAGTTGATGGTAAATATTACACCTGTATTCACACAAGAGCACACACACACACACACACACACACACACACACACCACAACACCACACAAACGCTTATAATATGAGGAGGAGATATACAAACTATCTATACCATTCTAAAGCCAAATCAAAAGGGGTCAATTCATGCAGCTGTCAACATGAATATGTTAGATATCTATCAACTTTTTTGTTTGGTAGGTTAAAAAAAAATCAGTATTGATCTACCGGGTCAAAACCAAAATCAAGAGCTTTGACTTCGCCATGGAGTGTGAAGGCGTGCAATCATGTGCAGGTTAGAGGACAATTCTAAGGAGTCAGTTCTCTCCTGCCACCTTGTGGGATCTGGCAATTCAACTCAAGTCGTACGCCTTGTAGGCAAACTTTCCTACCTTCTACTCTGTCTTGCCAGCCCAATTATTTCATTTCATAGATATAATTTTTAAATATTAAAAAACACATTTCCATTGTTTTAGAGGACGACCATTTGGACAATTTGGGTAAAGTTGCTCTTCTGTATGTCTCTAGAATTGTGTAAGGTAGTCTGTTATCTTAAGAGTGTGTTTTCTTAAAATTTCTGAGTTAGAAATGAAGCTCATGTTTCCCTTTGTGTTTTCATTCACCTTTATATGGACAAGGTAAGGTGAGAATCAAGAAACAGTTCAGTATAATCTTTCCTATAAATATAAATGTGTATGAATAAAACTAGATGCTCCTCCTGCTGACAGGTACATGGAAGTGAGCATCAGCAAATGATACATTAAAAAAAAAAAAAAAAGACCTTCTCACTGAAAGAGTTGTTTTGTTATGTGAGAAGGCAAAAACAACTTTTGCTTAAAAGATCATGAAATGTGTGTGATATTGATCTCATTCCCACAAGATCTGTTAGAGTTTAAGAGAATTAGTAAGGTTCTGTGAATGTCTTAAAAGACCAAGATACATAGTACACATGTATGAAATTTTCAAAGAATAATTTTAAATGCCTAAAATATATTTTTTTGGAATAAATGATGTTCTCTCATCAATAGATCTGATCTTGAGGAAACATCATATTATATCTCTATTTAAAACATAATTTTCTAACTAATTCTAATTTCTAATTAATCCTAAGTAAATGTATAAAAACTCACTTTGGTAAAGAGTTTTATTCTTAAAACTCCATTTTAAATTTCCTAATTCCATAAGATCATCTAACAAATAAAATGTACAGTTCCAGGAATTCATTATCTCTTGATGTTGTTGGGTGAGTGAGTTCCCAAAGAGCCTCAAACATCACAGGCGATTGTCAATGCTCTTGGTTGCTATCTAGAACTTGATAGTAAGACCCTGTTGCTGAAGACACCACACACATAAACATAGAGAACATCCATAAACATGGAGAAATCAAGCTGGCTATCACCTAGAAGCTTCATCCCTACATGCTAGGTGTTATGGATGCTACCTGAAGAAAAAATGTAGTCATCAGCCTTACCCAGCTGTGGGTAATTAAAGCTACCTATCAACTGGTCTAGCAAAAGACGCTACTAGTGCAATAGTGGCATGGACAGGATGAGATAATTAAACTGACCACTTCCTTATTAGATAAAAAGCCCACTCTATAAGGCAAAGCGATACCTGGCACTATTATCAGGACCAAGGAACTATGACTAGATACGTCACAGGTCCTAGAGGGGAATCTATTACTATTATTCTGATAATAATAACTTATCATTATATCCACATATTAGCGCATCAGACAAGCTTCTTTTTGCAGTGTACACTATTTAACATAGCGACCCACAACTATTCAAGGTATAGAGAACAAGAGACTGTGGAATGCTCAGCCCTAAACAGGAATTCTATACCACACTCTCTCTTCCCAAGGCTCAGGGATCACTGTAGAAGGGGAGACAGTGAGAGTGTAGTACTCAGAGAATGACTACAAGAAGTCAGTGTTTCCTAGACACAGAAGGGCAGAGGCACACATAAGCTCACAGTGGCTGTGAAAGCATTCACGGGAACTGTGCAAGCTCAAGCCAGATGAAATTCCAGCATGGAGAGGGCAGACAGACACAAAGCCTCACCCCATTGTACAGAATTATTGGCAATTGTTAGCTACTAAGAGAAGAAAATTTGGTTTTATTTAAGGATGTTGTGGTCCCTGGAAGGCTTCTACACTCCAGTGGAGTGCCACACATCCAAGAGTATATGGGCAGCAAAAACTGAAATGCTAAATAAAAAAAAAAAAAAGAAAAAGAAAGAGGAAATAAAGCCGGGTAGGTATGGAAAGGGGTGGATCTGGCCTGAGTTAAGGGAGGTGATGAATATGATCAAAATGCTAATTTTTTAAAGTAAAAATATATATGATACTTCCCATATGTCTGGTGGATAGTTGATGTTATACTGTTAAATCTGGTTTTTTAAAAAAAGTCTTTAAAATCTAGACTGGTTACATGGAATAGAGTTTGGTTAGTGTTAATAATAAATGAGAGAAAGTAAGATTGGCAAATGAGGCAAATTTTCTCAATTAGGGAAATATACCGAATTTTCTTTAATCTTGAACAATGAAAATAATTCATAAAATGAGAATAAAAAATTATAGTGGTTTCACCTTTAAGGGACTACAAAATGCCAATTTTCAGGTTTACAAAATCTATAGCTTGTATTACGGGACAAATCCATACTTTAAATATAGTCAAGCTATCTTGTAAGACTTCTTACAGGATTTTATTAGCATGCTCTTCTCATGAATCATTAATTTCACTAAGGAAAGGGTAAAAATGGAGGGACTAATAATAAAATAACACTAATATACTGAGATTTAAAATCAGTAATAAATTAGATGAAGCATCTTCTCAGAAGTAGTATGTGATTAGGAAAATATGTGATTAGTTAAAACTTTAGGTGATGTGTGTGTTCCCATGGTTGCATGATCTATTGGAAAGAACTTTCTCCTGCTGCTTGGGGTGTTCGGTATACTCCCAGCAATGGAACAATTGTGTCAGAGTCTCTGAGGACCTCTCTGGCTGATACCTGGAATCTAGTGGACATGTAAAACAGATCACGTGTCATTGGCTACCCGCTGGAACTTGTTCAAGGACATTGCCCAAGCCCTTCCTCTTACATGTGCACTGGTAGAGTCATAGCCCGTGTTAGCTCTCTTTTTGACAACTGACACCAGGGATACTCCCCATCTCACAAACCAAAAAATCTATACATTGGAGAGGCTCGAAAACTTGTCACCAAACAGAACTGTGCTTTGAACCTGGCCTAATTCCCGGTGCACACGCTCTTCCTTTTTGACTTTCAGATTTGTTTCATGTCTCAAAGTCTTTCGCATGCAGCTCTTGGAAAACGTTTTCATAGCCCAAAACCCAACAGCTGCCAAGGAAGCACCGGAGAAAAGTGGTCCAAGGGCGGCTCTCATGTAGACTCCCTGGGATAGAATCATCACAGCTCTGCCCCTTATCATCTGCAATCCTAAACAAGGTGCTTAGTACTTCTGTAGCTTGGTTTGCCCATTTGGAAATGGGGTTTATATTTTTATCTTCCCCATTAAGTTGTTTGAGGAAAGAAGTAAGACATAAAAAAAAAATTCATAGTACCTGGCACATACAAAGCGGAGTACAGAATCCTGTAAAGAATTTCATGTGTTACATTATTTGTCTTTATCTGAATTTATAATCATAGTCATAAAACTACAATAAGATATTTTTGCAAGCAATCATTTTGTAATAGTGTGTAATTTAATGTATATAATGACCCTTCATCAAATAAATGCCATACCTCAAATAAGGAGGCTGTGGAAGTAATTCTACTTCACTCTATGGATAACACACACAGGTATCAAACTATAATTTTTAAAATCATCACATTTTTCCCCTCTTTTGAGTTAAAATTAAATTGCAGAGACCATGCTTGAAAGTCGATTTTAAATGTGTCCCACTAAATACCCAAGCAACCTAAAGTTGATATGATTGATAGCAAAACTGGATTGTAGCCTGTGAACTCTGCTTCCTTAATTATAAAATACAATTTCAGTTTTGAGCCTTCCAACCCAAGGTTTACAAAAGCCCGGAGAACTCCTCTGCTCAGCAGCTGATTCCATCAGCGGTGCCACTTTCTCAGGTCCTACCCGACTGGTTTGGGATGATAATTACTTAGGAAGTGTTTGATCTCAATGATGAATACATGATTAGTTTTTCATGAAATCAGTCAACCACACTGCACAGCACTACTCATGTGAGACCTTGTTGATTTAGCTGTTAGAAAGCACACATCTCCCTCGGTTCAGATGGGGGACATTGGTCTTTGGGGAAAAGAGGGTGGGGAAAAGGGCAAGATTGTGGGTAATGATATTGGAGAGGTGGATGGTAAAGATTGCCTCATTTCCCTCCCATTTATACCCACCTTGCTGCCATTCTACTGCACGGCTCCTGATTCCATTTCAGGGGTGGATTTTTTTTTTCAAGGAAAAAAAAAAGAAGAATGAAAACCAAACTACAGAGTTTCATGACACTGTTGTTATCTTTCAACCCCGTAGAGGGTGTTGCCTCAATGAATAATATTTTATATGTGAAATGTTTATGTGATTTTTCAAGAGTGCTAACCCTGCTACCGCTTAACTTTGATGCATTGCGATCATGGGTTCTCTTCCGTAAAGTGCTTTTACACACCCCTCCCATAAATTGACTTAAGAGTTAGAAATGGAACATTCCACAGAACTTGGAAGCTCAATAGAAAATTGTCTAGGAGAGTATTTTATGTTTGGTTTACACACACACACACACATACACACATACACATACACACACACACACACACACACACACACACACACACACACACTTGCTTTCCTAAAAGGCCTGGGCTGAGTCTATACATTTCTTTGTTTCTTTGTGACTGTGTGAATAGTGTGTGTGTGTGTGTGTGTATGTGTGTTTGTGTCTATGTCTCTGTGTCTGTGTGTGATATGCACTATTTCTCTATGAGTCATAAAACTTGCATGTTCTTCAACAGCCTGTAATCCTGCTCAGAGATCAGTAAAAGGATTCAATTGTTCATCTGTAAGCTGTACTCATTTGGTTAAAGAGGTATAAGCAGTATACTTCAAAAGAACAGGGCAATCAATTCTGTAAAATGCCTGACCTTACTGACTCAATAAAGTATTAGAGTAAATAATTCTCTAGATTATTTTCATGAGAATAATTTATAGAAATGATTTTCCAATATTCCATCTTCATTTTCATAATATAAACCGCTCTGGAGAGGGCATGACACATGGTACACACACGTGTGTGTGGCAGCAGCTGTTTTGTTTCAAAAATCATCTTCAAATAATGCTATAATATTTTCACCAAAGTGCCTTAAAAATTATGTTCAGTTTTTTGCTGTTATAAAGAGTAGATATGAGGCTGGAGAGATGGCTCAGCAATTAAGATCACTTGTGGCTTTTCCAGAGGATCCACGTTCAGTTCCCAGCACCCATGGCCAGCTCCAGGAGATCTGGCAGCCCTGGGGTCTGAGGGGACCAGCACTGATGTGCATATACCCATGTGCAAACATACACATATATCATAAAATAATCAAAATAAATCTATTTTAATGTAGAGATTAAATAATCTCATGTTAATATTTGAAATCTGCACTCTAAGCTGAGATAGTGAAGTATTTTAGACAAAGAAGCATTTATATTTTGGAGCAGATTTTGCCAACTCTTGGTTATGAAGGGCAGCCTCATACATCTTTAGCACTTCCCTGGCCTCTGCCCACTAAAAGCCAATAGATAGCTCCATCCACTTTGTATCTCAATCTCAACATTTATAAATGTCTCCACACATTGCCAAATGTGTCTGGAGCCAAGGTTTCTCTGATTAAGAATTGTTGTTTGGGACAAGAAATTTGAGAGAGATGGACCTGTGATACTCATAGTAAATATCTTGACTTTCTATAACAGGTAAACCCTTATTTATCACTTGGAGTAAGTAGTTAAGAATCTTCAGACATGTATCATTTCTTTAACAGAAAAGCTGGGGGACAGACACCAAAGTGTGATAATGAGCCCAGTTTGTTCCATGGACTAAGAACATATACAACATTATATGCGAATACCAGTGGCTGGTTATGACCACAGCTCCTCATTTATACCACGGCATTTCTTTATCGGCAACTTCACATTCTGAATAAAAATTAGTGGAAAGGATAACTTCAGAAAGTATAAGAGTTAAGAGAGCAGAAAGTTCATTTTGATGACATGTCTTGAATAAATGTAATAAATGTTAATATTAAAGGATGCCATTTCATTGGAATAAATTGTCTAGACATATTCATTGTGAAGTGGAAAAAGATGTCTTTACAACAGTGAATAACCGAGTAACTGATTCCAGAGCCAACCTCTCATGTGGCTGAGGCAGGACTACCCCATTGCCGTCAAATTTTCATGGGCTGGCAACTATTAACTCATCATTCTTTTCCAAATGGAACAGCCAGGCTGAAAACACAAACAAATCAGGCTATTCAACAGCATAATCTTTATCATTAAAACTATAAGAGACAGCCGGGACTGACCTACTCTGGTGATGGGATGGCCAAACACCCTAATAGTTGTGCCAGAAACCCCATCCAAGGACTGAGGAATCTGGATGCAGACATCCACGGCTAGGCCCCGGGTGGAGCGCTGGGAGTCTAATTAGCGAGAAAGAGGAGGGTTTATATGAACGAGAATTGTTGAAACCAAGGTTGGATAAAGCACAGGGACAAACAGCCAAAGGTTTGGAAACACATGAACTATGAACCAAAGGCTGAGGGGCCCCCAACTGGATCAGGCCCTCTGAATAGGTGAGACAGTTGATTGGCTTGATCTGTTTGGAAGGCATCTAGGCAGTGGTACCAGGTCCTGGGCTCGCTGCATGAGATAGCTGTTTGAAACCTGGGACTTATACAGGGACGCTTGGCTCAGTCTGGGGGGAGGGGACTGGACCTGCCTGGACTGAGTCTATCAGGTTGATCTCAGTCCTCCTCGGGGGTGGCCTTGATCTGGAGGTGGTAGGAATGGGGGGTGGGCTGGGGGGAAGGGGAGGGGGGTAGGAAGGGGGAGAACAAGGGAATCTGTGGCTGTTATGTAGAACTGAATAGTATTGTAAAATAAAAAAATATATATAATTTAAAAAAGTAAAAAAAAAATTATAAACACATTATAGTACCAACAAAAATTAGCCTAGTAACAATCCAAATGCCACTCTATTTTTGCAGTAAATTCTAGAACATGCAGGTCTGTCTCAGCATTGTAGAGTCTAAATTTTTCTCTGCATTATCAGAAATACCAAGATTTAGATTTTCTTTTCCTCTTCTAAAGGCACATAACCTCAAAAATTAATTTACAGACCTTGGATTTAAAAATATAAGATTAAACTGGCAAATAGGTTCTTATTACCAATGTCAATGGTCTATTTTGTATACCAATGCAACTACTTAGTGTTCCTGAAAGTGGTGTTGACATCCATGTTTTCCAATAGTCTATCAAATATTCTTCAAGTTCTTCAGATCCATCTGTTGGCTGGTTTGATGAAACCTTTAATGATGGGTTAAAATAACTAAAAATTCAATGTGCCAAGTAGAGCCATAAACTTTTTACATGTGTTATCTCATTTAGTCTTTAATTACACCCCAATATAGCTAGAGAAATGGCTTGGCAGTTAGCTTAGAAGCACTTGCCGATCTTGCAGATGACCTGGGTTTGGTTTCTAACAATCACAAAAAGGCCCACAACCATGTGAAACTCCATTTCCAGTGGATCTAATACTTTCTTTTTGACGCTGTGTGTACTAAGCATATATGTAGTCCACATACATACATGAAGGCAAAATGCCCATAAACATAAAATATAAATAGTTGTTGTTTTAAACAGCCAATAAGATAAGGGCCTCAACACTATTCTTTGAACAATAGTAGTGAAGAGAGAGTGTTTCCCTTGGCACACTAGCTAGGAAAGCAGCTGAGATCTGTTGATAACCAGCCTATATATTTCTTTTTTTTCTTTCTTTTTTTTTTTTTTTTTTGGTTTTTCGAGACAGGGTTTCTCTGTGTAGTTTTGCGCCTTTCCTAGGACTCACTTGGTAGTCCAGGCTGGCCTCGAACTCACAGAGATCTGCCTGGCTCTGCCTCCCGAGTGCTGGGATTAAAGGCGTGCGTCACCACCGCCCGGCCAGCCTATATATTTCTTAATAGGTATTATATGGTAGTGTGTACATTTTATCTTTCTGTATCTGTAAAACAGGTGGTACAAAATGATTAGATGGGTAGTATTTGGTGAACTAAAATCCAAAGAAAAAATAACCTTATTAAATTGAGTAATAAGAACAAAGATCTGATTTCATACAATATAAATACTGGGTTCATAACTAAAACCCCAGTGATCTATGACTTGTAGTTGTTCATGTGTTACTATCACTATTCTGAATAGAAGGGATGGTTGTATTTTGATCATGCCCACCCAGACTCTCTCCACTGCTCTTGCCGAGGACTACAGTGAGAGTGTTTACTTGGCTGTTGCTCTCAGTTAGGGGCTATCCTCCACCCTAAAAACACAGCAAAGCTGGTCTGTCTACAAAGAAAAAGTTGTTGCCTTGACCTCATGAGTCAGCTCAACTGAATTAACTGTCTGCAGAGAATAAAATCATGTTAATAAGGAGAAGCGAGCAGAGGAGTGGAGGGGCACACCATGCCTTCTTCTTTTGGGGATGGTGATTCTATTCTGGAAACTTGAAACATATACAGTGGAACTCTAATTTCTAACCAGGTTCATGGGATACAATTCCAAATCTCAACAAATTAATGCCATTTTATTGATAGCAACAAAATTAATGGAAGTCCACAAAGTCTTGTAATACATGTACTGTCTCAGAAATGAAGACTTACAGCAAACTTGTGCTATGACCATCCACTCCTGTGTCAGGAGGGGTCACCATTAAACTAAATGCCCATTTCACATCACATATGTTGAAAATACAACTAAAGTGCTTTCGAATGATGGATGGATTCATTGCTTAGGGTAAGGAGACAGCAGCTTGGGGCTCCATGACTGGAGGGCTCAGGCTATTTCTGCCACAAGGTGCTTCCCCTGGGGCATTGTAGATCATTTCTGCATAAGGAGTTGCCTTGGGTGGCAGGCTAATAGGACTAACACCCCACACAAGGGTTCCCATGATAGTATACTGTAAGTGACTAGGGATAGATTTATTAATAGAAACATTACAAGAGCCACTCAGCCATATCTGTTTAGGAAACAAAATAAAAATTGTGCTGGTAAAAAGTTGGGGTCTCTAATCAAAACCAGGGAAAGTAAGTCCTCTCTTTATATAAGGGTAAAAATCAGGCTTTCTGTATCTACAATGTCATGCAGAGTTAGTGATTTTTCTGTAGACCTTTGACATGTTTATAGCCTAAGGGATGAACACAGACCTCTAATCAAGCTTGGGCATGAGATATAAGAATTGCCTAAGTATCAAAAACACAAAACACAATAAATGTGCATTAGGCCTCTGCCTGAATAAGGGGTGATCTACCTCAGATGCTGAATCTGACTGCTCTCTGACTGCTATGAAAACACAGCCTAAAATTGCAGCCATAAAATAATCCTCCCATAATGAAATGATGGGGAGGACTCTGCTCCCACTGTGCAAGGATGGCAAAGACAAGAATCAGTAAATCAAGGGGAAATCGAAACCAGAGAGAATCAGATTTTCTAGATCCATAAAAAGGTAGGCTGGTGAGTAAGAATAATATCATTCATTTACAATAAAGATCTCCTTATTTTAAAACCCAGAAAACCAAAATAATAGACTTTGAATTAACTGTTTTAGATTATCTATTTTTCCACTTCTTTTATTCTTCATTTAATAACATTGAGATATCCTTGAATTATATATATTTAATATTGAAGTAATGAGGTCTTCCATTAATTTTTCAAAGTAATGAAAGCATTCCCCTTCAAATTTGTTCAACCAAATTTACTTGCCTGTCTACCCAGAACCATGGCAAATGTGACTCCATAGTCAGTGACTTTCTTGAGATGGCTCTAATGTAAGCAGTTGAAAGGATAGTAATCTCATGTAGAATTTGCTAAAATGGAAATATATCTTCTCTACTTTCATGACCTGACTAGCCATTTACCATAGCCATAAAAACAGCTTACATGTAAGTATTAGGCAATCACTACTCAGAGTTCTATGCAGCAAGGGAGAAAACACTGGTTTTGTCATAAGACTTGTTACCTTTTTTTCCACTTCAAAGAGCACAAGGCCTAAAACTGGCACAAGTGTCTCACTGAAGGAATACTCTTGGGAAGACACCTGAATAGTAGTTTGAAACATACTCCGTGGTATCTTTAGAGCTTCTAAAAGAATACAAGCTAACAATTGACAAGGCTAGTCCAGGCTGCTTACTTTGAAGAAAGGGTATCATAATATCATGTGCAGTTCATGCTTACATTTTGACTATCATGCCAGCGTAACAATAAGGTGACAGCAGATATTTTCAGGTAGGTTAATTGGAAAGGATTAGGCATGCCCGAGACCTGAGCAATCAAAAATGAAAGCCATTAGGCACATGTGCCTATTGACCACCCAGATGCAGCTATTCCAAAGTAAAGAATCATGTCAGATTTCTAAGACTTGGTGTAGAATATCTCACTGGTGAGTTTATGTAGCTTGAATTCTGAAATAATAACAATTTGGAGGCATCAAGTTACATTAAATATTTCACTACAATTAATTTCCTTAGATTGTAGTTGGGATTTGTAAGCCAAACACACTCTTTCCTCCCCAAGTTGCTTTTGATCATGGTGTTCATCACAGCAATAGGCAGCAAACTAAGACAAACTTGTGGATAACTATGGAAGTCTTTAGTGATTATTCAGTTGTTTTGTTTTGTTTTGTTTTGTTTGAGTGTGTGATTTTATATGATTTCTTACCTGGCTATTCCTGCTCCTTCTTACTCTGTCACAGGAATCAGAAAGCGGTAGACAGTCAGCTGTGCTCTCATGGTTGCCCTTTACCCATGACAGCCATCTACAACTGTTCTTTCTAGATTTGCCGAGAATGCTAGGAGGCAGCTTTTCTTCCAACATCTAAGCTTTTGGCAAGTCTTTCTGACTATACACTCTGCTCACAGAAATTTCAATTGTAGCATCAGTGGGCGGCTCATTATACAGATGTGTCCTATATTACTCTGTCTGATATCTTTTTTAGTCTCTAGAAAGTACATTTGAAGAAGTCCATTGCTCTCAATATATAAGGATATATATTAGTTAGTTGTTGCCCTCTTCTATACAGACTTCAGATTTGTGTTCAAAGCTCCCATTTAAGAGATGAAGGAAAAGAAAGAAATATAATAAGTGGTCTCTGCTCTCAAAATCTCTGGCCATCCAATTAAGTAGATAAGAAATTTTTAAAGGAGTGGGAGTAGTTCTAGTACCAGGACAAAGTAAATGACTACGTTTATTCTCTAAGTGTTAGCCTTCCATTAGAGTTAGAAGACTGCACTACAAAAGTGGTTGTCAGTGTTGCCCTAACAAATGAGATCTTTTATTGAGTCATTGCTTAGACTCCCAGTAATACATTTTGCCACATTCATTTCAATAAACTAACAATGACAATAAAAGAATTTAAATATTCTCCTCTAAGTAGAAACTGAGAATGGGACCGAGAGCCAGAGATCCTCAGAAACCACTGTACTCTCCACCCATAATGTCCCCAAATGAAGTAGTACAGTTAAGAAGACTCCGGCTGGTCTGCCTGTTGTCAGCTGCTTTCTTCTTGTTTTTGCTGCTGCTGATCTTGCATTCTCCTTCTAGCTACCAACTTTGATCATAAAATAACTGTATAGAAAGACAAAGTAGAGAAGAAGACCACCAGAGATACTAGAAGACACTGCATTTAAAAAGAATGGTACAAAAATTACAACTGTAGGTTCAGAGAAAATCACTTTTTGCTAGAGTACAGTCTCAGAACTTCATGGAAGAGGTGCTCTGATGGATAAGAGGACAAGAAAACAGTGAACTTTTTTCAATGACAATTTCAAAGAAGTATGCAAAGATACTGAGTTGGATTTAAAAAGATTTAATTATAATGACTACTTAAAAGCAATTGGAGTTTCTGATTGCCAAGGACACTTGAAATCCAGATGTAACCTTAATCCCCATAGTCAAGCAGTGAGATGGGTCCCACCAATCCAGATGCAGAAAGTGAGTCTTAAAAAGATGATATTTACATAAATAGGAATTAATGACTTTTCAATTTCCTCTGTCTGATGTCAGGGAGAGGTACTGTGCAAGTTAGTCTGCTGTCACACTGTGGTTTGTACATGTCAATCAAAAACGAGGCTCTGTTGCGGTCAGAATGTACACGAGCATGATTTCCTAACGAGGGGACTCTCTAAGCAATGAAAAGATAACAATGTTGTGCAGCAAGTGAAAGAGTGTGCTCGAAGCCAGCCTTTGGATGACTCTGTGTCTGTCGTATTGAAATTGTTTTAATAGGCCGCATGTGCTAAGACTAGGAGTGCTATGAATTACTCCTTTATTAAAATTTAATTCACAGGGTTATTATCCATCGCAGATTACTAAACACATAACTACTGCATTGTCCTAACTGGATCAAAGAATTTCCACACTGCTCATTGTTAGTCTTCTTTTAGAGGAAGTTCAAATGCAGAAACACTTCAGAATTCACTTACAATCAGAAGAAATAGAGCCCAACCATCCATATACTCTGCAGTTTCAATCAACTCTAGCTGTATGTGCCTAGTCAAGGTTTTTAAATGAAGCAAAGTTTTAACATATTCTAGGTTGTATGAAAAGTTTTGTATAAGTTTGTGTCTACTGTTTTTTATGTGTAATGATTATAGGGAGAAAGGTAGAACGGTTTGATATTCAAACAGTAATACATAGGTAGACTGTCAAACACACTAAACCTAATAACACAAGTCTTCCAGACTTTACCGTTACCTGTTAAGTCTCCAATGAAATACACATAATGCTTTTAGACAGACTGTGTAATTATTCAAAATAATTTCATTATGTAATAAATAAATAACATTCAGAAGAATGTCAGTTTCATTGTAAGAGCCAATACTGACTTGAATATGTGTTGTGATCCAAATATCATTTATTCACTCATTCAGCATTGCTGGAAACATAATACTAGAACACTGTATTCTAAGTGCTGGATGTGTGTGCTGAGTAAGATGAACAAATATCTGTGGTCATTAGGGCGCTTGTCTAGTAAGGAGGACAGGCATTTATATTGTCCTAACCTTTTAACTATATGAATCAATATTACACACTTCGTGCTGCTGGCGATGACAGAAGAAATGATAGAGGGAATAAACGCTAACATTTTACGTGTAGATGCATCGGTTTGGTCAGAAAGGGGAAATTACAGTACATGTGCGTTCACCTGGTTCTTCCATCTTTTATACTTTATTATAACAACCTCTAGGAAGGAGTTAAGCACTTGAAGCTTTACATTGTGTGTGTGTACATTCACACGTGCACACACGTCCAAAATGCCAAGGAGGGTGAATACAGAATTGTTAAGCACATAGTTTAGGAATGATGCAGTTAGCACACACAAAAGAGAGAACAAGCATATGTAAAAAATTAAAATATACACTGATGAGAGTCCAGGAGGGACTGCAGAACAAAGAGTAAAGTTAGAAAAAAGCAGAGAGAGGGGGAAACACTAGGTAAAGGAAGTCAATGGCAAAGCTCCAGGAAGGGCGGGAGGGAGGAAACTCTAAGGATGCCAGGGAGCTGTCTTCAACGGAATAGCAGAGTTTCTTATTTTCTAAGCAGGTTCTTTTAAGGGATTTTGAGCTTCCCATATCAAATGATGAATTTGTGCTAGGTGTTTATATGTAGTATTCATGTACAACATCTCACTTGAATTGATTCATGGACTTTTAATATTTTTTTATTATTACATGTGTACTTTTGTCTGCCAAGCTGTGTGATATTTTTATTTGTAAGTTCATTAAAGTACAGTGATTTTTTTTCATTTCAAAAAAGGTAAAAACATTAAAATTCTATCACTACATTTATACTACCTTGAGGAAAAGGTTTACAAAAATTCTTCATTTCCTAGGTAATAAAGGGCAGCATTGAGCTGGATCCCTTGATACCAGCAAAGCTTTTTGCAAGATTAAATGGGATTATCATCAATAGGCCCACAGGGTGTTTGGATTTGAATTAAATATAGAAACCTTATTAACAAAATTTACATTCCTCCCTTAACCTTAATCTAATTTTGCTGGCCTTTAATATACAGCAGTTCTGCAGAATGGTGCGTGGCTTACTGCCCATCTTTTCCCATCTAATCAGGCGTCACTGGTCAATGTGGAGGAAAATAGATGCATGAATTTTAAGCTGGTCATTGTGTTTGCTTTCTTTCTAATACAAATCAACATTTTATTCATGAAAATATTAAATGTTATATGACTAACAAAATATTTTATACCTTACAATTTATTCTGAAATGGAAAGTTTTCTTCAGTTCCTTGTAATTATTGTTCTTCAGCTAGCTGTCTATGCTCTATCTCCCTCAAGACTAAAGACAGCAACTTTGTTACCTAACAGGAACAATTTAGCTATACCCTCTACAAACAAGGAATTAATGCCAAATAACTGCATGAGCGACGATAAGTCTATGCCTTGACATTGGCAATGAGCTCTGTCAGGGACTTTATCCCACAGGAAACAGCTTTCATGTCCTGTGGAGGGGTCAGGACAGAGAGGGTGGAACCCCATGGTGAAATATATTATAGGAGACATTTTGAGACATTCTCCGATATCCATACTCGAATCGTCACCAGAAATCCTTTTCTTTCATTTAACGGGCTAAGAAAATGAAATAGTTGAAGGACGGTGGGGAAGTAAGCCTTGTTACCAAGCTGTTGTGTTCACTCTGGTGTGTTTAAGTCCATCAGAGCAAGACAGTGACAATGACAGTCTCCAAGTTAAATAAAAAAAAAAAAATGCAGCCAGATAACATTGTTACAGAGTCCAATTCAAATAAAGCGTTCTTATACAGAATTTTATATTTTGAAAGTTCTTACAAGTAGCAGCTTATCCAAGATCTTATGAAGTTAAAACAGAAGATAATGTATCCTTGACTTACTTGTTCTGTAAGCAAGAGGATAATCTTTTGTATTCTGATACTATTTTGTGGTAGGCACAGACCCTGTGCCCCCTTTTCTCTCTTGGGTATATTAAACTTCAAGTCCACATGTGCTTTAACAGGCAAGGAAGTCTGCCTGGTGCACAAATACCACGTGCCCCAACTTCTTGGAGAGGAGAGTGAACAATGTCTGCTACCAGTGGAGAATGTGAAAGAATAGATTTTGTGGTTATATTTATATTTATAATTATTATTATTATTATTATTATATTATTAAAGCAAGAAAGTCTAAGAATTCTAAGAAGAGTGGTCTACCAACTCCAGCTTTCCAGCAAATAGTCTAACCCAGAAAATACAATGCCAAAGGAAAATTTGCTCCAACAAGTTGCTAAGGCAATTCCAGTGAGTTATGATAATGTGAATATTATGCTGCTGGCCAAGAGACATGCAATGCATGATATAAATGCAGGTCATACTTCTAATTTGAAATGTTGAGATAATGTATGAAATGTAAAGACAAAAATAAATTTTAGTTGTTTTTTTCCAATTTAATTTTTTTAATTGATTCTTTGTGGAATTCACATCATGCATCTCTATCCCACTCTCTCCCCATCCCTTCGCATCTGCCTTCTACCCCCATGCCTGAGGATAAAACAAAATAAAATTTAAAAGTAAATAGGAAAAAAGGGGAAAAAATATCGTCATGGAAGCTGTATGTAGTGTGACACTGTGGGTCACACAGTACACCCCTCAGTCCATATACCATTACTTGCAAATGTTCTTTGCAGTGAGTTGTTGGTCTGGTTCGAGGCCTCTAGTTTTTGCTACACTATCATTACTGGGCTCTCACTGTGGATCCTCTTGGATATCCTGTTGTTGTCCTGTGTCATGGAGATCTTGCAACTTTGGATCTGTAGGGCCGGCCTCTTCATGTGCTCCAGCAGATCACAGATGGGATGGATGATGGGATGGGCCAACCCGGGTTCCGAGTCTGGGTGGTTGCTGGATTGTCAGGCCACCAGCTCTCCCTCATCCTCACCACCAGGGTGAGCTCTCCAGCACCACCCCAGCCAGCTCACCCTATGTAGTAAGCAGCAAAGGATGGGACCATTTCTCCAGCTCCCATGTCCTTGGGCTGCCTTGCCCGCACCTACACCACTAGATCCAGCTGGTGAGTGTAGAGGCCACTCTGCAGAGTGCCGCAGCCAGTGAGAGGGACACTCTTGTGTCCCCACTCTTGTTTCTCACTCTTGTGACCTCAGGGACAGCTCTCCCACCTGCCACGGGTCATAAAGGGTGTGGGAGACTTCTATCTCTTGCCCATGCTACAATATGGCAGATGAGGGGCGGGACTAGATCTCTCACACTCACGTTCTCGTTCTCGGGGGGGGGGGGGGGCTCACCTGAGCCCCTGTTAGTGGAGTCAGCTCTACTATGCTGCCCAGGTGAGCTGCAGGACCTGCTCTCCTGAGTGCTGTAGCAGGAGAGGGGAAAGGCTAGCTCTTCCACCCTCATTCCCTCAGGGCCAGCTCACCCTCACCCCTAACCCTGCTCTCCCAACTGCTGCAGGCAGGGAGGAACAAGTTGGGGAGGGCACCTCTCCTCCACCCATGCCACCATATGACATATGGGTGTGGGCTAGCTCTCCCACACTCATGCCCTCGGGCCTGGCTCGCCCTCACCAATGCCATCAGGGTCAGCTCTGATGTGTTGCCCAGATGAGGGGCTGGGTCAGCTCTCCCATTTACCACAGGTGGTGAGGGGTAATGGAGGGGAGGGCACTTTTCGCTCGCCCATGCCACTGTGCATTAGAGAAGTGGGGCAGGACCAGCTCTCCCACTCTCACACCCTCAGGGCCAGCTCACCAGCACCCCTGCTGTGACATCATCAGCTGTTATGCTGCTTAGGGGAGGTGCAAGTACCCGCTCTCTCCCTCCGAGGCTGCAGCTGCTAGGGGGTAGGAGTTCTCCCTAGTGATGCAGCCAATGAGGGGCAGGTACAATTCTCTGAAGCCCTATCCTCCCAGCTGGCGGTAATAGGAGCCACAGACATCAGCATGGACCACAGCTGCGGCAATGCCATGGGCAGAGACACGGCCCTGGGCAGCTGCTCAGGCCCAGATATAACCATGGCCCCGGCACCGTCAGCCCACTCCTCACTGCCTTGCCCCTTCAGATCTGCCTCTCTCCACAGGACATCAACCATCCTCTTTCTCTCTATCTCTCATACACCACCAGATAGTTGCTTACAATAATAGACTCCATCTGCCCCGTACCTTGTGGTGTCAAGCAGGCCCGCATTTTCTCCTCCGGACCCAGGGTGGAGAGCCCTGGACCGGCTTGTGGATCTTTGTCTCCTGCTCAGTCTTACAGGCACTAGGCAGGTTCCTGTCTCCTCTTCTGGAACTTCAGTTGTTGTTATTGTTTGAGAATTTCATGCGTTCACAGTGTGTTTTGGTTAAGCCTACCCTTACTCATTCCATCACAACTCCACTCCTGTTCCCCTACAGCTCTTCACTCCCAATTCGATGTGTTCTTTTTAGAAAACCCACTGAGTTCACTTAGTGCTGCAGTATAGGCTTGGGTTTGGGCTATCTGCTGGAGCATGGACAGACTCTCCAGGCTGAATCCCGAAAGAAAACTGGCTCTCCTCACCCCCACCCTCCAGCAGCCGTCAGTTGCCAATCACTCCAATGCTAAGGATAGGACTTTGTGATGTGCCCCCTCTCCCATTTATGCTAGGATTTTCTTCAGGTTTGATCTTTCACAGGTCTTACGAATGCTATAGCAGCCATTGTGAGTTTATATGTGCAACCACCTTGTCATGGTAAACACTGGATTACTGTAGTCACCCACTACTCTGGCTCTAACAATATTTCTGCTCCTTATACTCAAAAATCCTTTTGGGAGGGAGAACACATAAATATATGTCCTGTTTAGGGCTGTCTCCAATTCTCTGCACCTTGACTAGATGTAGATCTCTATGTTAATTGCCATCTACTTCAAAAAGAAGTTTCTCTGATGAGGTAATGAGAAGTACTCATCTATGGTTATAAAGATAAGTACTTAGAAAGTGGTTTAATACTATGTACATTTAGCAGAATAATAGGTTCTCCCCTAGGGCCTATGACCTATTCAGCCATGGTTTCTTAGTTCCATTAGCCATGTAAGGCATGAGTTCTGTCTAATATAGCAGTACTTAAATCCATTCATAAAGTGTTTAGCTATTCCCATGTCATCCATACCACTATTGCATGTCTTCCAGTCTACTCACTGTTATAGAATGAATGGTTCACAGGTAGGCACAGCTGATAATTGATTTACTCTCCCAGTAGCATGCACAGCACCTCCAAGCACTATGGAAGCTATACAAGAGGGATGAAGTTTCTAGGTCAATACCAGTATTTACTGTCTGACTCGAGTATTTGGTATATTCATCAATAGGGTCTTGCATGAAGTAACAGAGGGTAACCAAGAGCAATGGCACTAGTCTGTAATGTTTTAGGGTCTATGGGACCTCACTGACCAAAACCTTGAGACTCCCACCTAGCACTAGGCTTTTCATTTGGTACTGAATGGTGCCTGGGAGAGGCATTGTCTCCCTATCACAAGGTAGCTCCATTTAAACTTTTTATTTATGGATAAATACATGCAAATATGCTTTAAGAAGCTTCTACAATAAGTTTCTATATGCCTTTTCCAAAGGTCTATGGTGTTGGTTGTCCTTCCTGTGCTCTGTCTTTCCATATCCCTCCTTACTTAAGCATTGTTGTCCCATAATCCCTCATTCTTTCTTCATAACACTTATATTCTCTGATTTCCCTTTAAAACTCCCCACATGGACCTTACTACTTTATTTGGTCTATGGGTACACGTGTATCTCAATATTCAAAGCTAGAATCCCCATATCAAGAGCATATGATACTTGTCTTATGGGTCTAGTTTACCTCACTGAAAACCATTATTCCCAACATTATTAATTACCTTCTAATTTCATTTTCCTTACAGCTGAAAAATATTACACTGCCTACATGCACAACATTTTCATTGTCTATCATTCATTGATGACCATCTAGGCTAGCTGTTGGGAATAGAGCAACAGTGAACATGGATGAACAAGTATTTCCATAGCAGGATATAGAGGTCTTTGGGAACATGCATAGGAGCAGTATTGCTGTATCATATTGTAGATCTACCTCAGCATTTTGAAGAACCTCCACACTGATTTGCATAATGGCTGCATTAATTTACACTCCCACCAACAGAGAATGTGTTCCCCCTTTCCCACAACCACACTAGCATTTATAGTCATTTAGTTTCTGGAGTTTTTGTTTGGTTGGTTTGTGATTTGGTTGGTTTGGTTTGATTTTGGTCTTAGCCATTCTGACTGGATCAAGATGAAATCTCAAAGTAGTTTTAACTTGCATTTCTTGGGTGCAAAAGATGTTGAACATTTCAAAATATATTTCTCGATCATTTATGTTTCTTCTCTTGAAAACTTTAGTTCTATTCCCAACTTTTTAATTGGTTGTTTATATTATTAATTTTGAGTTTTTAATCCCTTGTACATTCTAGACACTAGCCCTCTGTCAGATGTATAGCTGGTAAAAAAAATTTCTGTTTGGTAGTCTGCCTCTGTACTCAGTTGGCATTGTCCTTACTGTATTAAAATTCTAACTTCATGAGGTCCCGTTTGTCAATTGTTGGTATTAATTCCTGTGTTTCTGGAGTCCAATTCCGAAAGTCCTTTCCTGTGCCTATAAGTTCAGGCATATTCCCTACTTAATTATCTATCAGATTTAGGGTATAAGTATTAAATTAAATTCCTTGATCCACAATGAGTTTTATTCAGGGTAAGAGATAAATATCTATTTTCATTATATGTGTAGCTATACAATTTGATCAGGACTATTTGTTAAAGGGATTATTTTTTCCTCCAACATGCATTTTGGGCCTCTGTCAAAAATCAAGTAGTTGAAGGCATGTGGGCTTACATCTGGAGCCTCAATTCTATTCCATTAATACATGTGCCCTTTTTATGCCAATACTATGGTGTTTTTTTTTTGTTGTTATTTTGTTTTGTTTTGTTTTTGGTTTTGGTTTTGGTTTTTGGGTTTTTTTTTTTTGGTTTTTTTTTTTTTTTTTTTTTTTTTTGGTTTTTCGAGACAGGGTTTCTCTGTGTAGCTTTGCGCCTTTCCTGGAACTCACTTGGTAGCCCAGGCTGGCCTCGAACTCACAGAGATCCGCCTGCTTCTGCCTCCCAAGTGCTGGGATTAAAGGCGTGCGCCACCACCGCCCGGCAATACTATGGTTTTATTACAATGGTTCTTTAATATAACTTAATCAGAGATGGCACCTATGACAATATTTTTATTGTACAGGGTTGTTTTGGCTAACCTGGATCTTTTATGTTCCCATATGAATTTTAAGTTTTTTTCTTTTCAATTTCTGTGAAGAATTGTGTTGGAATTTTAATGGTGGTTACACTGACTCTTAGATTGCTTTTTATAGGGTAGCAATTTTCACAATATTAATCCTCCCAATCAACGAGCAATCTGTGAAAACATTCCATTTTCTGATGCCTTCTTCTATTTCTTTCTTCAGAATCCTAACATTTTCATTGTACAAGTCTTTCACTTCCTTAGTGTCTTAGGGTTACTATTGTGAAGAGACACCATGACCACTGAAACTCTATAAAGGAAACATTTAATTGTGGTGGTTCACTTACAGTTCAGAGGTTCAGTCCACCATGGTGGGGAGCATGGCAGCATGGTGCTGGAGAAATAGCTGTGTCCTACATCTTGCAGGCAACAGGAAGTCAACTGATAGCCACACTGTGTAGTACCCTGCGTATAGGAAGCTTCAAAGCCTGCCCCCACAGTGACAAACTTTCTACAACAAGACCACACTTCTTCCAACAAGGCTACATCTCCTAATAGTGCCACTCCCTTTGGAGGCCATTTTCTTTCAAACCACCACACTTGGTTAAATTTATTCCAGGATATTTGTTGTTGCTCTGAGGGTAGATTGTTTCCTTGATTTGATTGTATTTCTCAGTGTGTTTGTAGTGTGTAGAAAGTCTACTGATTCTGTGTGATAATTTGTAACTTGCCCTTTACAGAATGTGTTTATCAGCTGAAAGAGCTTTCTGGTGGTGTCTCTAGAGTTTTTTAATGAATCTAATCCTATCATCTGTAAAGGTGGACACTGTTTTTTTTTTTTTTCCTATTTGGATTCCTTTATCACCTTCTCTTGCCTTATTTCTTTAGGTAAGACCAAGCACTATACTGAATAGAAACATGGAGAGTAGACATATTTATCATGTTTCTAATTTTAGTAGAAATGTTTTGAGTTTTTCTCAGTTTAGGATGATGTTGGCTATGAGTTTATCTTGTATTGCCTTATTATGTTGAGATATGTCCCTCATATCCCTGTGTAGTTGGAATTTTCTTTGGGCTACCAACAAGCTCCCAAATAAAAACACAGAGACTTATTACTAATTATGAATGCTCAACCTCAGGTTAGGCTTGTTTCTAGCTAGCGTTAAAAAAAAAAAGAAAGAAAAAAAAAAACCACCTTAAATTAGCCTATTTCTTGGCTGGCAGGCCCCCTGCTGGCTGGCTGGTGCCTCCTTCCTCTCTTTCCCTGCCAGCCTCACCTATCCCTCTTCCGCCTAGCTATTGGCCATTAAGCTTTTTATTAGACCAATCAGGTGCCTTAGGCAGACAAGGTAAAATAGCAACACATCTTTACATAGTTAAACAAATACACAATAAACAAAAGCAACATATCTTTACATAGTTAAACAATTATTCTTCAACACGAGTAAATGCAACACATCTTTACATAGTTAAACAATTATTTTGCAATGCAAACAAATGGAATACATCTTTGCATAAACAAATATTCTATTTCACAGCATCCCTAGACTCTCTGGGACTTTTATCATGAAGAGATGTTGAATTTTATTGAAGATCTTTTCTTCATCTAGTGAGATGATCATGTGGTTTCTGTCCTTAAGACTATTTACTTGATAGATTACCATGTTTTACGTTTGTATTTTGAACCATCCCTGAATCTCTGGGATGATGCTGACTTGATTATGGTGGTTTGATGTGTTTTTGAATTTAATTTGCAAGTATATAATTGAGAACTTTGCATCTAATTCATCATGAAGATTGTTCTACAATTTTATTTCTTGTTATGTATTTATCTTGTTTAGGTATCAGTATAATTCTGGCTCCATAAAAAATAATTCAGATGCATTTATTTTCTCTTCTATTTCACAAAATATTTTGAGAAACATTGACCTCATTTTTTTCTTTGAAAGTCTAATAAAATTCTGAAGTTAATTCATCTGATCCTGGGGTTTGGGGGTGGGGTGGCTACTTTTTATTCAGTCATTGCTTGTGATGTATCTATTTAAATTCTAATCTCTTCTTGTCTTAATTTTGTTTATTTATGTTCTTGCTGATATTTTTATGTAGCACTTAGAATTATAAAGTTTTCATCATTGTTTCCATAAGTTTTGGTATGTTGTGTTTTCATTTTCATTCAATTATAGGAATTTATTTTTTTTAAAAAAATTTCTTCACTCATCCATTTATCATGCAGTACTGTTGTTGTTCAATTCCTATGACTACGTATTTTCTGTGGTTTCTGTCACTGTTGGTGTTTATTTTATTCCACTGTGAACAAATAAGTTACAAGGAATTATTTCAACTTTCCTATATTTGTTGAAAGATGCTTTGTGTCCCAATATGTGGCTTATTGCAGTGAAGGTTCCATGAGCTGCTTAGAAGGATGCGTACTTTCTACTATGTGGATAAAATGTTCTGTAGATATGTTAAGTCTATTTGATTTGTGGTGTTATTTAGATCTATTAATTCCTTGTTCATATTTTTGTCTGGATGATGTGTTCATTGGTGAAAGTGGGGTATTGAAGACACCTAGTATTAATGTGCTGGGGTTAACCTGATGTTTTATATCTAGAAATATTTGTTTTATGAAGTTGGGTACACTTGCACTTGTACATAGAAAACTGTAATTTCATCTTGATTTATTTGTCCTTTAATCTGTATGAAGCACCTTCTTTATGTATTCTGATTAGTTTTGGTATGAAGTCTATTTTATTAAACTTTATTAGATATTAGAATAGCAATTCCATGTTCCATTTGTTTGGAGTATTCTTGCCCAAAATTCCACTTTAAGGCAGCTTCTATTTTTAAGTTCAGTCAGCTAGTCTGTGTCATTTGATTTGGGAATTGAAGCCACTGATTTCAAAGTTATTATTGAAAAATGTATATTGATTCCTGTCATTTTATCGATTGTACAACTTTTCTTAGTCTTCCTTTGCTTAATCCCTGACATAATATTGTTATTTTTCACAGTCTACTCTTGGATGTATTTATCCCTTTCTTCAGTTTGAAGTCTTTCTTTTATTCTCTATAGGGCTAACTTGGTGTCCTTCTACAGTGCAGGCTGGCCTTAAACTCAGGGTAATCCACCTGTATAGTGCTAGGATTACAAGCATTAGTCACCACACTTGGCTTTCTGGCTACAAGCTTCCTAGCTGTGAAGAGAAAATAAAAAGCATAACTTACAGTATGATTCCCAGTACACATGGTTCAGAGTCTCTAAGAAAATTTAAACTAGTTGTTTCAAGAGAAAACTAGCCCCCTTTAGTTTTACAACTCTGCACTCTCACAAGATAAAATTTGAATATAATAGAATAGTGGGCTGGGTGGTGAAGGGTTTATGTGCTTTGCTGTAATAACTTGAAGCAGGATGACTCTATTTTGTAACATTCTAGAAACTGAGATAGTCTGTTTGTTTTTCAACAATGCCTTCAAATGATAACCATGATTAAACACATATCATTATACAGTGACTTGGAGCTTGAAAAACAACTTCTAAGAAATTGTTTTACTGGCCATATTGTTTTACTCTCCCATACTCTTTCTGTCTTTCAAACAATTAAACAGTTGGTCAGCTTTTTTTTTTAATAGTGAGCCTCTCACCCAACCAGAAACTTGGCAACAATTCTATGGGACTACAGTTAAATCTTCAGAGCAAAAAAAAAAAATGATGAAAATCTGCTAAGGACTTTGTTAAAAGAACACTGCTTCTTTAATCAGCAAGAAATAAATATATTAAAATTTTCATTTAAATATAACTAACCCATGGTACAACACAGTTATAAGTACCTTGAATATCCTTCTACTAGTAATCATGGTTTTTAAGGAAGGAATGTAGCTTATTATTCAGTGATGTAAAGAGGGTGAGTCATAGAAACTTAATTATAAATATACTAAAATTCTTCTGCTATCTTATTTTTGTGTTAGAAAATGTAATTTAAAGTAATATATTTAAATTCCCACATAAGCTGCATAAAGCACTTACTTATTTTATGAGCTAATTGAAAGATATAAAAAACAAGGAAACTAGGTAACCATCTCAAATTGGGACTGTACTTGCCATTAATATGAAAGGCTTTTGTATAAATAACCCTCCTGATCAGTCAAGAGGGACAATTTTAGTATTTTAATAGAGCCCAAGAACCTCAGTGTGTGACTGGTATGCAAATCTCCCTGTCCCTCCTCACATTCTAAATACACACAATAGATAATGGATTACTACATTGACTCTCACTCAGAAGTGAGCTGGACAAGAAAAGCAGAGTCATAAACACTTTCTCTTCTTTAAAAGGGCTACTGATATCATATGGCTGCTAAATTCTCTAGAAGCCACAGCTAAAGCAGCAAGAGTCCCTAAAGGCTGAACAAATGACTAAAGATGGAGTTATTGATTTCTAGAGAAATATTCCTATGATGATGCTCTAATAACTCACTACCTTTGTAACTGAATGGGTTTGTTCTTCCTAAAGTGGGAGATATACATCCTGGACATGTAATGACATGTGCAAACTATTAAATGTCATATTGTGAAATGTGAACTGGGTAGACAGAAGAACCATTTAGACTTTTAAGCAGACTCAACTCTAATCTTTGTATTTTCCTTAAGGGTTCTCTTATTTCTTTTGAAATTATGAAAATTATAATTAATTTGTTTGAATCCAAGGTAGAGCTGTAATTACAGATCATCAATTTTCATTGACAAAATACAGTTATGCATTGAAATCTGTCTATAAACACATTCAGAATGCAAAGATAGCAACTCATATGTGTAAAAAAAATTGCCACTCATTCTGAGTAAATTGAATTTTTCTCAAATAAGAGGAATACATGCAGTTTCATTTTTGTGATTGACAATCATCTAGCTTTTCTGTAGATCTTAATGGTTCAATAATGGGTTTTGCCAACCATCATGAGTTACACCTTAGCTAGGGACCCATAACTTTTATTGTGGTCCATTATCTGACCATTAGAGGCCACAAGTGTCCTCAGCACAACTGTGTAGCATTTTACTAAGGGAGAGGTGTGGAAAGTGTGGAGGCAGCAGGTTTTCTAGCGTCAGAGACATGGAAGCTCCAAAATCTCCTATTTTGAGATCATTAATTTTCCTTTGGCTGAAATGTTTACAGTATATGCCCCTTAGATAAAGTTTTCCCATCTAGTCCTTCCAGGAAACCAAATATACAATTCAGTATTGGTGTGAAAAACAATTCTGCTTCATTTTCCTGATCAGTCCTGATATTAAGAAGACTTGTCATAGCTACTTAGGATACATGCTCAGGTTGGTTTAGAAAATACTATTTTTTGTTTTGTTTTTTAGGCTTTATTGAGGTATACATAATATACGAAAATACATACATTTCATGTACATCTTAATTAGTTAGGGAATATACATATATTCCCATGATAATCTTTCTAGAATGAAGGTACTAAATGTATCCATGTGTACATCATCTCCGTAATTTGTATTGTACACTTGTGTAAGTTTGTACATAATGTGTTTTTCTAAAAACAATGTAAAATTTCTTCTCTTGCCATATTTTAAGCTGCACATTGCCACTCCTAACAGGTACTATGCTGCTCAGAAAGGCTCTAAAGTTATCTTGTATAATACAGACTTAATATGCATTGAGAAACAATCCCTATTCCTGGTACCTCCATTTCCCCGGTCCTACTAATCTAATCTCAGCTTCTATGACCTCACATGAGAGAAATCACAAAGTGCTTATACCTGGATGACTGGATTGTTTCACTCAGACTAAAGCCTCTGGGTTCATCCATGTTACTGAAATGGCAGTATTTACTTCTTTCTTAAAGACTGAATGTTATCCTATTATATGATGTAGCACATCATCTTATCTATTCATATTCTTCATGGGCATTTAAACTGTTTCCATATCTTAGCTATTATGAATGATACTGCAATAACCATGTAAGTTATAATACTCTTTGCAATCCAAATTTTAATATTTTATATGTATACTTAGAATTGGAATTACTGGGCCACATGGTATCTTTAAATTTTAGAGGAACTTCCATACTACTTTCTATAGTGGATGCACCATTTAACATTCCTATCATCTGTGTATAAAGGTTCTGATGCCTTTTATGAATCTGTGGAATCTTGATGCCTTTTATTTGGTTTGTTTAATTGTTATAAACATGATCATATCAGACATGGTTTTAATTTGCATTTCCTTGAAAATTGGCAGTGTTGAATACTTTTTCTGACGAAAAAAAAAAAGAGATTTGGCTATTTGCAAATCTACTGTTGTTGTTGTTGTTGCTTTTTGTTCTTTGGTTTTTTGAGACAGGGTTTTTCTGTGTAGCTTTGCGCCTTTGCTGGAACTTGCTCTGTAGACCAGACTGGCCTCGAACTCACAGAGATCCGCCTGCCTCTGCCTCCCGAGTGCTGGGATTAAAGGCATGTGCCACCACTGCCCAGTTTATTTGCACATTTTCCTTAGCAATGTCTGAATGACATAACGACAGCCACTTGGGCTGCTATTCCATTTGTGACTATTGGTAAGCTCTTGGTTATACCAACCAATCACCAGCATAATTACTTTGAATTTATATTATTTCTTTGATCACTGTTACACCATCTGATTAACTTTTTTCCCCCAAATCTGGTTAAGTGTAAAAGGAGCATATTTAAGTTGCTATGTTTTTGGTTTTGCTTTGTTTTTTTTTTTTATGCCCAGATGACTGCATGTATTGTCTAGAGAAGGAGGAGAACAAAGATGTCAAATTTCTTGAGCATACAGAAAGAGTATACAGAGCTTAGAATAGCTCAAGAGCTTCAATAATCATCACATAAATTGTTTCCCACATGTCCTCTCATCTATCTCTTAACTCTCACATAAAAGACCCTGAAAAATCTTATGGAACAAATATTCAGATTTATCCCTAACTTAGTTCATACATCAAATCCTATGTCTTCCATTAGCAGGTGTGGAAGTTTTATGTAAGACCGTTCTGTGAAGCATGCTGATTCAAGGTCAAAGAGGCCATTGCTAAGACTGCTGTAACACCTTTCTCCCACTCTCTATGGGGCTGAAAGTCTAGGGTCTTAATGAGAATTACTACACTGTATTCTTTAAACAGAGCAATTTCTGTTCTTCTTTCACATAAAATATAGACACCAGAGTCTATTCGACAGTATTTAATCAATAGCATTTAGTAATCACCTACTATACACCAAATCTTTTCTTGATGTCAAGGAATTGGCATTAAACAAAGCAGGCAAAAAAATCTATTATCATGATATTTAGTCAAGAAAAGGAAAAAAAAAGAATCACACCAAGAGATATCAGACACTGACTCTGTAAAGACTGGAAATCATTTACTAACAGACAAGCACGTTAGGCTGATGGAAAGATATGTCTCTGGTGGTGGCATGTGTTTTAAGAAGCAACTAAGCACCAGGAAGTGGTGATGCATGCCTTTAATCACAGCACTCAGGAGGTAGAAGCAGGTGGATCTCTATGAGTTTGAGGTCAGCCTGGTCTACAGAGCAAGTTCCAGGACAGCTAGTGCTTTACACAAAGAAACCTTGTACCAAAAAAAGAAGAAAGGAGGAGGAGGAGGAGGAGGAGGAGGAGGAGGAGGAGGAGAAGAAGAAGAAGAAGAAGAAGAAGAAGAAGAGAAAGGAAGGAAGGAAGGAAGGAAGGAAGGAAGGAAGGAAGGAAGGAAGGAAGGAAGGAAGGAAGAAAAAGAACCAGCTAACCATCAAAGGTCAAATAGTGAGTGAGCTGTGCAGAAGGATATTAGAATGAGGGGTGTATGACTTTGACTCTAACATCATCGAGGAGTGGGCAGTGTGATAGGAACAGAAAAAACAGACATGGAAGCTAAGGAAGAGTACTCAGAGAAGAGGGAAAATGATAGCTTCTAACTTGTATCCCCAAATCCTCAGTTTAAGATTTTACATCTATCAAAACAGTAAAGAGACTGTTTTATGTATAGAGAGTAAATTACCATTCTGCCCTGAGAAAGAAGGGAATTCTATTATGTGCAGCAATAACTGGAGGATATTATGGTAAGCGACGTAAACCAGACACAGAATGACTAGTGCTTACAAAGCCAACATGATTGTACTTTGTGTTAAGTGCTAATTGAGACATAGAAATCATACATGCTGTAGAAATGCATGAGGGATCTGATTAAGTTAGGGAGGGTTCCATGCAAAGGTAGCAGCTAAGCCCTGAAACATCAAGTCTGATAGTAGACAGTTGAGCTTGACTGAGCCCACAGTAGATACAGGCCAGCATGGCTGGCTTTCACTTTCACTGAACCAAAACTAAGCCTGAGATTAGCCTCAACACTCAGCTAATCCATAGTAATTCATTAGAACTGGCTGAAAGGAAAACCTCTTTTCTGTCTCTAATATAAACAACCAGAAAGGAAAACTGAATGCATTTCAGAGAGGAGTAAGAAATGTTAGCAGGGGTAGACACAATCAAGTTCACAGCTTGTTTTCGGATTGAAAAGTAGATTATCATATGGTAAAGAATTTATTAAATATCAGAAGAATAAATTAGATCAACCTGTAAATTCTGTACTGGTCTCAAACATTTTTATGATGAGTCTTGATTGCAAGAGGATTGTCCAATACCATAGTTACATAATACTCTTATATGCACACCAATTCTTTACTTTTCTAGATTGTAGGTGAAGCTATGTACAAAGATTCTCAACCTCTGATTTTGTATTCTGTCTTTCCTGCAATGCTCCACTCTTTCAGGCAACACTTCTAGAAATAGTCTCCTTCCTTTCCTATCAAAAACATCTTTTGTATCAGTTAGATAAACAATGGGAATCTCTACCTGGGGAAGACTGTTTCTCCCGCTCTCAGCATTCCTCAGTTGCCTGTAGTTCTTTGTCTGCTTCTGGGGCCTCATGAAAGTTTCTCCTTCTGTGTTTAATAGTGTCATCCTTGTTCAGATCTTATTTAGGTGCAATGCATATTGGTCAGCCCTAAAATCATATACATACAAGTAATATTATATGGACTGGGCAGATTATATTTCTATGTTTAGGAATATATATTGATATACAAGTATATCAAAAAATTAAAGAAAAAGAGGATATAAATCTTAAAGATAGCAGGAAGAGGGTATCTGTGGAGAAAAAGAGGGAGGGGAATATTGTTATTATATTTCATTTCAAGAAAGGAAAAAAATAATATTAGATAGCAACATAAAGGAAAAAGCTTCTTTGACCTAAAATAAGGGCAAAGTAACACTGTTAATTTTCATTTCTGTTGCTGTGATGAAACACTCAGACCAGAAGCAACTTGTGGAGCAAAAGGTTTATTTGACTTACATTCTCAGATCACAATCCATCCTCAAGACACATCAGGGCATGAATTCAAGTCAAAACCACACAAGAGGGCAGCCTACAGCCCTCCCTCTCTGGCTCACCCACAGGGGCTTGTGCTTAGTTACCTTTCTTACATAGCTTAAGACTACCTGCCCAGTGAATAGAATGACCCCTCCTACATTCAACAGTGCCTCACAGATATGTCCACAGACCAACCTCAGAAGGACAAGAACTCAAATGAGACTTTCCAGGTGATTCTAGGCTCCATCAAGTTAACAGTTAATGCTAACTTGGACACACAGGAAAATGAAAAGATCTAATACTTGTTAAAACATTTCTATTCTCTAATTTTTATTAAGAAAATTTTATTCATTTTACATAACAATCACAGATCCCTTTCTCCCTCCCCCACCATAATCTTGATGCCCCTTGCCAAAAGAGTTCCTTCTTCCCTCTCTTTGACTGGACTCCCGAAGCTTACTCTCTAATTTAAGGGCAATGGTCTTTATAGCATTGATCCAGAGGCCTTAAAATCGAGCAGTTTCCCAATCACACTGCTATCACATTCTGAACAGTAATGGCTTTGTTGCAGGGACTTTCCGACACATTGCAGAATGTTTGGCAGCATTTCTACCCTTCTCTAATCATTAAATGTCAGTAACATCTCTCTGTAGCAACCATGAAAAATGTCCCCAGACATTGCCAGATGTCCCCTGGACAGCAAACCCACCCTAGCTGAGAAACACTAAACCCAAATCTCAAAACACTGATTGTATTTGAACTCTTCTGAAACCTCTTCTCTAGGCAACTAAGAAAGCTGACCCAGACTTGTAGTCTGAGAAGTCTGATTGGCTGTCAAGCTAACAACAGCCAAAGAAGCAGTAAAAATGCAGTGATTTCTTTTTTAACGGGTTTCTTGGTATCAATTCAAATAGAAACAAATGTAAATTGACATTTGTACTGACATTCCATGCATTATCATTGGGTTAACGTCTGGGAAGACAAGTTTTGCAAAACATTATAGTAAGAGATGCTTTGTGTGAATAAAGACAAATGGATGAGTTCACACAAAACATAGAACACTATTGGCATCATCTCCCATGAGCTAGAAAATGCTCTGACATTGTAGGATGACAAAGAAAAGCCTAAATTCAAACATATTTCAACATGCAATCAGAAAGGATTTCCCATGCTTTTAAGGGTCAGACAATATATTTTCTGATATTCAGGCAGTGTGTATGTGTGTGTGTGTGTGTGTGTGTGTGTGTGTGTGAGAGAGAGAGAGAGAGAGAGAGAGAGAGAGAGAGAGAGAGAGAGACTGTGTGTGTGTGTGTGTGTGTGTGTATGTGTGTGTGTGTAGCTTGTCATTCCCAATGACTAATAAATAGAATGAGACATGTGTCTAAAGGAAATAGCAATATTCCTTGCAGCAATAAAATTCAGTGATGGTGAATACTAACATTTTATTACAGCAGAAGTCTCTAAGAAGTAATAACCCAGTTATATCTAAAATAGTTTTGGCCTCTTAACTATACTTAACAATTTCTTAATTCCACAGCACAGTCTCTGGATGTTATAACAGACATATTCAACTGCTCTAAGTGAACTGTGCAAGTCATTTTTTTGAGTTAGCTTGTCTTATGAGTGTGCCATGCTATCTCTTGAGGAAAGCTTCAAGTCTTGTGCTAAGGTTCGGGGACTTTAAATTGGTGGCCTTCTTTTCTCTAGGAATTTAAAATCTAGATAGGGAGATTGGCCATTACAAGAAAAATAGTACCACATTTTGGGGTCAATAGCAAATGAGAGACATAGACTATGCATGCTAAGGAAATTCTGAATATTATGGGATAAATATCACATATTAAAGAAAAACTTAATGACTGCCTAAACTTCATCATGAAACTGTGTTGGTGTTCTGAAGTTGTTAAAACACTGACTCTGAGATCAGAAAGCCCAGAGTCAGCCTCCTAATTTCTATTCCTGGTTCCAAACCTGTGTGGCTTGAGACCTATTCCTTAACCTCTCTGGCCCTCCATTGTCAAAGTGCAAAGACAATAGGACCCCGTCAGAGGCTGATATGATGCAGTAGGAGGATTAAATTAATGTACTCAGGTGTATAGCTGGCACATGCAGTTTACCATTGCTGGTTAGCAAGAATATAGTACAATGTACCTGAGAGACACAGACTCACCACTTAAATGTATCTGGGACTCTGATCTGAATCATAACAATACCTCCACCATTGCAAGTCCTTGGACTCACTAGCATCACTTTCACTGGGTTTCCTATCCCTCATCTGTACCCACTTCGTAGGACTGTTTGAGAAAGAAAAGTAGTAACACATAATGTGTGCATGCGACATGCCTGTTGCAGCACTCAACCCCCTCCATCAGCTGATGTAAAATTTGTCTTCCACACTCATTCCAATAAGTGCTCATTTATCACTTGAGAGATAAAACAGTAATTACTAAGAGAGCTGTGAAAACTATGGCAATTCTAGGGGGGTTCGTAGTCATAACTTCACATGTATCATTAGGGAATCAGAATATTCTCATCCTCAATCTGTGGTAATAACACTAATGCAATAAATAAAATTCTTGAGTTTGAGTCCTGAATCTAACAGCAACTAGCTCAAACCTTGGAAAAAAAAAAAAAAACTCCTTCCCTTTTCACATATCTTCCTGATCACCTCAAAGCAGAATAAAGACAGATTCTCTGCTTCACAGGACTATGTCAAAGCTCAAAGTAGGTGGTGCCTAGACCTGTCTTGAAAACCACACAAGGAAAGGTGCTAACGCCTTTAAATTGAGAAGGTTGTAGTAGAGGACCCACAAACAGAATTCAGGAGTATTATTTGAAAGAGGGACAATTTTAAGAAACTCAGTCAGAACCACATGGCATTTCTAGGTCTGTCGCTCCAGAGGACAAGCACAGCTCTGTCCCAGGTCTCTAGACCTGGACTGGGAAAAATTCACTCATGAACACGCCCGGCACCGGCACCACTGGAGCCAGGCTGTCAGGCACTATTATGCTCCCTCAGCAGAATCACCTCGCCAGTCCAGCTATCCGGATAAATGACTTTTGTTTGAAGCTACATACTGTGGCCTGGAAGAGAAGACAGGAACTGCCAGTAAGAATGAGCGGAAAACAAAGATCCAAATACTGTTCTGGGTTCTCTGACCCAGGTCTAGAAGAGAAGACGGAACGCTCCCATTGTCAGTAAGACTGAGCAGAAGACTAAGATCCATATGCCAGTCTGGGGCCCTCTGCCCTGGGCCTAGAAAAGAAAACAGGGTCCCACCTGGTGCCTGATGGGCTCTATTTTGGTGAGCAAACATGTGGTGGGGTATGGAAGAGAGAAATAGAATGGTTCATGTCCTGTGGAGAGAGGCAGATCTGAAGAGGTGAAGGCAGTGAGGAGTAGGGTGAGGTGTGTGGCCTGCTTGACACTTGGGGCCATGCTGTTATCCAGGCTTGAGCTGCAGCCAAGGGACACACACACACACACACACACACACACACACACACACACACACACACACACACCGTGTCCCTGCTAAAGCTGTGGTCTGTGTTGATGTCCTTGGCTCCTGTTGACCCAGCCCCTCACCAACTGCAACATGGGGGAAAGCAGACCCTGCACCTTGCCTGGGCAGCACAGCGGAGCTGACTTTGTTGACAGGGATGCAGGTGAGCTGGCCCTGAGAATGTGAGCGTGGGGGATCTGGCCCTGCCCCTCATCTGCCATATGGTGATGTGAACAGGAGGGAGATGTCCTCCCCTGTCCCACCCCTCATCACCTGTGGCAGGTGGAAGAGCTGGCCATGAAGTGATGAGAGCCAGTGAGCTGACCCAGCATCTCACAAGCTGCAGTATGAGGGAGGGCAGGCCCTGTACCTCACCTCAGCAACGCAGTAGAGCTGCCCCCGCTGGTGAGGGTATGGGTGAGCTGACTCTAAGGGCATAAGCTTGGGAGAGCCAGCACTACTTCTCATCTGTCAAATGGTATGGGGAGGGGAGAGATGTCCCCTCTTGCCCCTTGCTGCCTAAAGCAGTCAGGAGAACAGTCGCTGCACTTCACCTGGGCACCACAGTAGTGCCAACCCTTCTGAGGGGGCATAGGTGAGCCTGCCCTGAGGTCATGAATGTGGGAGAGCTGGCCCTGAACTCCTTGTCTGCCATGTCGTGGTGAGGGAGAGGGGAAAGATGTGCTCCCCGGCTCCCGCCTTGCCACCTGCCCCAGTTGAGAGACCTGACCTTGCTCCTCGCCAGATGTAACACTCAGGAAAGCGAGCCCCTGAACCTCACCTGGGCAACACGGTAGAGCTGCGCCCATTGATGGAGGCATGGGTGGGCTGGCCCAAGAATGCGAGTGTGAGGGATCAGACCCTGCTCCTTATCTATCATATGGTGGTGTGGGCAAGGGAGAGGAGCACACCCCCATGTCCCTGGATGCCTGTGGCAGATGGGAAAGCTGTCTCTGACGTCACTAGAATGAGATACCTGACCCTGCCTCTCACCAGCTGTAGCACTGGGCAGAGTGGCCCCTGCATGTCGCCTAAGCAACACAGTAGGGCTGGCCTTGATAGTGTAGGTGTGGGCCAGCAGACTCAGAGGTCATGAGAGCAACAGAATTGGCCCCACCCCTTGCTGCTTATTACATAGGGTGAGCTATCCACAGCAGTGCTGGAGAGCTCACCCTAGTGTTGAGGATGAGGGAGAGCTAGAGGGCTGAGCAACCCAGAAACCACTCAGACTTGGAACCAGGACTATGAGTTGGCCGATTCCATCATCCACCCCATCTATGGTGTGCTGGAGCATGGTAAGGAGGTGGTCCTGCAGACCCAAAGTTACAAGATCTTCGTGACACAGGACAACAACATGATATCCAAGAGGAGCTTCAGTTAGGGCCCAGTAGTGATGATGTAGCAAAAAACCAGAGACCTCAAACCAAACCAACAACTCACTGTAATGAGCCCTTTCAAGTAATAATATATGGACTAAATGATTGTGTGGCTCACTGTCACACTAGAGCTTCCACGAGATTTTTCTTTATTTTTTTCTGTTCTTTTTCCTTTTTTTTTCCTTTTAAATTTTGTCTCATTTTATCTTGGGGGGCAGAAGGTTGTAAAGGTAAAAGGCAGATGGGAAGGGACAGGGAGATGAGTGGAATTGAGATGCATGGTGTGAAACCTACAAAGAATCAATAAAAAGTTAAATTTGAAAAATAAAAGAAATTCAATCAGTTGCCTTGTTTGGTTGTTCATAATGCAAATGATAAATGAGTTGTGAATACCTGTGCATGATGCAAATGATAAATGAGTTGTGAATACCTGTACACTGTGCTGGGGTGAAGCCAGCACTGTGGCAAAGGACACGTTCCATGCCAAGTGCGTCCGCTTTAATGCAGTGGGGGCGATGAGCCTCCTAGATGATGTGCCACACTGACTTGCACAGCACTGTGCAATATTAGCAATCCTCTTTTCCTCTCTTTGCAGAACGTTGAGTGATCTGGGATGAAAAGATAACAAGCACCTGTCAAATCTGAGACCCAGGCTTTCCTGACAGAAGGTCCACTGGACCTTCTTATCAAGAGGGCCTTTAGAAGCGCTCTCTCTCTCTCTCTCTCTCTCTCTCTCTCTCTCTCTCTCTCTCTCTCTCTCTCTCTCTCTCAACAGAGCTCATCAGAATTGCTGGACCCTTGACTTAGAGGGCACGCTGTCTCCCATGAAAGACTTTTGATCACGGAGCTTTTTATTCAGATTCGGCTTCACATTATGGCTAATCAATACCTTGCAACTGTCCAAGCCCCAGTCAGATGCACATCTCTCCATCAGGCAGGGAGGCCTCCTAATTGAGGAAAAGGCAAAGACCTAGGCACTGAGCCCTCAGGCCATAGCTGCACCCACTCTCTCCTTTCATAGCCTTCTAGGGATGGTGGAAATAAAATTTAGAGACATGACAGGCACAGGCACGGAGGATCAATTCCTGTCACTTGCCACCAGTGTTTACTGCTGCCCCTGGTCTTCAGAGGGTGTTTGTCTTTCATAGCTTAGGGGAACTTAACCTTTTAAAAATGGGAAGATGGTTTCTTCATGAATTTTAAATTATTTTTATCTCCTTTGTCTAGTATTGTTGATTAGATTAAAATGAGTATCTGCTTCCCCCTCCCCAATACCAAATTTTGTTCAGTAATAGCTGAGGGGAAAAATGTAAATTGTTATGCTGGTATTTGTGGCCACAAATAGGAGTCATATTGGTAAGTACCTGTGTAACCAACAAGCACCTGGAGAAAATAGAATCCTCCTGCCCCAGTATCAGCAGCAAGTAGAAAAGAAATTCTGTTCTCAAATTTGTCGCTATTTTTTTTTTAACCAAGCCATTTATATGTCTGGAGACTATTAAAGGAGATCAAATGCCTTGGTGAGAATTTAAAATACATGACCATGAGTTCCAGTGTGTGCTAATATCCCAGTACTGTATGTCTATGGAATTAAGGATATTTTTTCTTTTCAGCTAATTGTTTGAGAATCTATCAAACATGGTACAATTTCTCTGTACTGAAACTAGAGGAGAGACTACAATTATGCAAGCACGGTGATGCATTTACATAAAGATATCTGGTTTATCAGTAAGCCTACATTCATTACATTTTCATACAATATTGAATTTTTCATGACAAGTAAACAAAATTTCTTAAAATGTGAGTATTTCTGGTTTATGAAAAATCTTACAAATACATAAAGGTTGGGTGTTTTTAACCCCAAGGAGTAAAAACTAGTCATTCAGCCAGTTAATGTGTAGTGTAACTTCAGTTAAATACATTTAGTGATTCCCCACTCCTTCTGCCACATTATTACACAAGCATGTGTGCATGTATTTATATTGGTATATTTAGTATATTATAGTACTTATACATGGTATATTTAACATAATATATGTGGATATACTATGCATGTATTTATATAGTATATTTAGTATATTATATATGTGATATACATAATTATCTAACTTAAATTGTTATGTATTTGTAAGTACAAATTTAAACATTTTCTAGTTGATGAAAATGTTCACAAAGCAGCTTTCTAGGAACAATATGCAATAAATTTTTATGTGGTCTTTATTTTAGAAAGGAATTTTATTCAATCTAAGAAACTTACATTTAAAAGAACAATCTAAGTATCTAGATTGGGGGGTTAAGTGATTGAGCCACCTCACCATCCCCCCCAATAATTTTAGCAATACAATCTTTGTAGATACTTGTATTATTGCTTGGATTGCATCAATAGAGTATGTGGGACCTATTTTTCTTTGATAAATTATGAAAGACTTAAGAGTGTTTTTAATTATTATTTCTAATATCAGTTCTCCTTGAACAAAAAGTAGGTACAAAGTTCTTGATAGTTTAGAAGCATGGATATCAGTGCTCTCAACATACCTCATAATATGTTTTTATTTCATTGAATTCTTATTGTCTGATAAGTTTATTATCATTTTCATCTTTCCTCTAGAATGATGAAAAATAAAATAGTCAATTCATCAGTTATCTTTCTGGCTTACTAAGGATGTACTCATCTTCTTTCATGCTATATGTCTACATTTTCATCAGTACTTATACAAATTGAGCAATTTTTACAAATTAAGAAAGTGCATAGAACTAAACCAACTTCAAAGGCTGCAAAATGAGCAAAACCCATTGTGGAATTTGGAGCACTTACTGGTATGAGAGAGTAGATGTCATGTGTCTCCTTCCAATAATCCATAGAAGTTCATTCTTAATGAAAAAAATCTGCTTTTGAAGTCTTGGAACAGGTCATCTCACTCCTCTGCATTTGGGAAAAAAATTTTTATCTAGCCCAAATACTTATCATAATTCTCTTACTTCTATGTATTCTTTAGTCCTTAGAATTCTTGTGCTACTGCAAAGTCTGATACAAAGAGGCTTTCACTGATGGAAGTGTGACCTGGATGTGGTAACCCTTTTCCCCTTTGGTGATTTTGATACTTGGTGTCCAACTTAGAATTGAAAACGTTGCAATGTATTCTGAGACTCTTAAAACACCTGTCTGTCTTTCCAATAAGATCCCGTTAATTGCATTCCATTCTTTCCACTTTGATATCTCATTAAAATCTTATAAATGATCATGCAGTGACCTTGAAGGTGATGCATAATACATGAAAGTAAACCTGCAGTAAAATGTATTCTTTCACTCCTCACTAGCTACAGCCTGAGCTTCTGCTCCTCTCCCAAGTGACTGCAGTTGGGAGAGCTTTGCTAACTGCGCCAAGGTATGCCAGGATGTGCACACCTCTCAGCTCTGCTCTCTTTCTTAGTCGTGACAGCTGCAATATGTTAATGGCTTCTTTTTGGATGTGATGGCCTGGTTACCACTTAGGGCACCATGCTAATTAACATAGGACGGGGACAACAGGTGCAAATGTCATTTTATATCAGCATCATGCCCATGCAAAGAGAGCTGGCCTCCCAGAAGCAGGCCAAGAAAATGTTAGCTTGAGTCAGCAGCCTTGCCGTCTCTGAACAGATCAGTTTTAATGCCCGTGATTAAAGGATTCACAGGACACTGGCTGTTTTTTTTCCCCCTCTCTCTTGCCTGCAAGAATGCTATTTCTGAATGTGTGGAGGTGCCTTCATAATCTCTTTAAAATTGTATTTTAACAAAATCCACTTCTATAGCAGATCAAGCAAAAAAGTACAAGATCTGTATTTAAGGTTTCCCTATTGAATGAAAGTTCTGCTGAGAAGGGTAGTTTGCCTAACACCTTCAGAAATGGACATAGTTTTGCATGGAGAAATCATGTTAGTTAGCACAAGGTGATGTTCCCTGCATATTTTTCACATCTTTCTTTATTTTTGTGTGTGTTTATTTGGAAGTTGATTACTTTTAAACTATACTTTTCTTACTTTTAATGAAATTGAATAGAAGTGTAATCATTAGAATTCTTCTCAAGGCACAATTTCTTGTGTTTGCTTTAACAATAAAGAAGAAATCCACAAACTGACACCTTAAAGTCAGAAACAATGATTTCTTCTTTAAGACATAACATCATAATTTTACCAAGTGATTTAGCACAGTTTTAATATTGATCACTTACTTGTTGTATGAGGTGTCCCCAAAAGGAACTACATCCCTGCACATCCATTGTCCTGCTAGATGCTAGACAAAACAGACTCAAAGGAACAAATATGGTAGGACATCAATTCCATGAGCCCTCTCTGAAACTCGTGTTCATGTTTTTGTGTCTTTATTTTTCACCTTAAAGATAGATATATCAGAGAGAAAGGATAGGATGCACAGAGAACACACAGGCAAAGGTCTACCAGTCATACCTAATAAATGACAGATATTTACCAGAAAATGCAGGGTAAACTATCTCTATGCACATTTACTTTTAATGAGGCAAGGCACTATTTACTGAAATAGTTTCTAATGTATTTTTCATATTCTGTCAATTCTGTCTCCTTGTATGTTCTCATTCATTGAATCGATGGCATTTCTTACTTGCAGATCAATGGCAGTCTGAAGTAAAGCAGTCCTTCTTGGTTTTAAGTTCCCAATTAGACAGTTTTTCTAAAACTATAGACTTAAAAGTCAGATGTGTTGGGGGAAAAATGGATTTTCTAAATTCGAATAGCTTTAGCACATTCTGAACCCAAACAAACCCAGGCAACTGGTTTACTTGGCAGTGCAGAGTGGCTTTACTTTCCACTCTGTAGAAAACAAACAAAAAGACCAGAGAAAGTAAAATCTTTTGGGTCATCGAGAAGACAGCCTGTGTTGTCTGTGCCACGTGGCTCTCCTCTTCCCATTGTCCTGTCCTGCTCCCTTGCTTTCCCTGGGATTCCCCTTCCTGATGCACAAAGGCCTAGACCACAGGGCTTTGTGGGGAAAACATTAGGTACATACTTGTCAGATACTTAAGACCTAGGAGATGACAAGGACTTAACAAAGTTAGCTGTCACTACAACAAATGTTAATGGAGTTACTGCATCTGTCACCATCATTATTCACATTGGTTTTGACTTCTTTGACTGTATTAAAGTGAGAAATCGGACAGATTGAGAGGAATGAGTACCAAGTGGTGAAAAGGAAAGCCAATAGTTGACATTGATTCAACTAAGTAATAATTGAGCATCTACTAGAACATCCTGACCACAGTGCAAACTTCATGACCACAGAGACCCAGCTGAACCTGGACAAAACCTAACCCATCTGGGACAGGAAAGGGTAGGCCTGTAGACTAATGGGAGCTGTCATCTCCCTTCCAGGAACAGCAGACTTTAGTCATCTGTCCATTAAACAGTGAAGACCCACAAAAAACTGTCTGGAAGGTGCAGCCTTCCCTGACCACCCTACGGTTCCACTGTCCCCTTTTGTTAGTTAAGCAGGTTGTCTGCTATATGAAAGTTCTATTGCTGTGGAAGGTATACTCACAAACAGTTGTGAGCCAGCTGTTGTATCACAAGGTTTTAAAAAGAAAAGTAAGATCTATTTTTAACTGACTTTGTAGAACATGGAATTTCCTTTATAAGCAAGGAGAATGTAACAAGGGCACCATCCCAAACTCTCCACACAGTCACTGTTTTAAAGCAGATGTTCTAAAACACACAGCAGGATCGGAACCTCACTATGCTCTGTCACTGTGTCCTCCTTTGCACAGCTCTTAAGTCACTGTGTGCTCATAGTTGCGAGAACTTTGATGACCACTCCAGTATTTTACTAGCTTTACTGGCTCACACAAAGCCACCCCATTCCTCACTTGACTGTTAACATAACAATGGCTCTGAGCTGACAGGATCCTCATGTCTCTCTGCAGATACATGAGAATTGTAGGAAATGGAGGGATTGTTGTTGAAAGAATTCTACTTACAAGCAATTTAGCTTTTGTTTCATTGGGTTGTTTGTTTGTTTGTTTGTTTGCTTAGTTGGTTTGGGTTCTGCTCCCCCATCTCTAGTTTATGAGACGGGGTATCACTTTGTAGTCTTGGTTGACCTAGAACTCATAGAGAACTACCTGCTTGTGCTTCAAGTGATGGAACTAAAGTCATGAGCCACTGCCCTGGGGAGCAGTTTGTTTCTTTATCCCACACTTCTCTTTTCCATTCAAAGTATTTATTCCTCTTTTAATTTTTTTCATTAAATGTGTGTAGAATACACTAGAACATTACCATTGCCTTGTGTCAGGCTTCTTCTAGCTGCAAATCTTCCTTTCATCACTACTGAGAGGTACTTAATATCTACTTGACATTCTCAAATATTAAGTAAAGAGGACTTACTAGCTATTTCTTTTCCTGTCTTGTGAGCAAAATGGAGAGTTCCTGTTAAGTAACTTTTCCTATGATCAGGCACATGCTGAGAGTTAAACATAAATCACTTTACCTATTTGATGATGCATTCACACTCCCTGACGTTATATGAGTGCACAAGCCAATCTTATAATGGGGGTGCTGACTGACAGGAGAGAAAAGAAGGGGAGATTGACATATAGATCCATTCTCAGACTGGCTGGACAAGTTCAAATTGTCTGTGTTCCATAGGGATCTGTACAGTGGCTTCCCAGACTGATGAATTTACTAGGATAATCTTCTAAATCTAGACTTTTATGAAATAACTTATTTTTCTCTTTCTCTAGTTCTTTCTTTAGTTAAAAATATATCCTTCTCTTATACAATCCATCTCAACAACAGTTTCCTCTCCCTCCATTTCTCCTTGCTCCCCCCCACCTCCCTTCTCCCCCAGATCCACTCACTAGCTGTTTCCTCTTCAGAAAAGAGCAGGCCTCTAAGAGACAACAACCAAACAGGACAAAACAAAATAAAATAAGACAAGGCAAAAGCTCTCATATTGAGGCTGAACAAGGCAACTCAGCTGATAGGAAGAAAGGAGTCTCAAGAGCAGGCAAAAGAGATAGAGAAACACTCACTTCCACTTTTAGGAATCTCATAAGAACACCAAGTTAACCAGCCATAGCATATATTCAGGTATAGAATATTAACCTTAAAATGAGTAGCCAATGACACTTTTTTTTCTGTGAGAAATTATTAAATATCACTGGATTTTGAAAATAAGTATCACATTTTATCCCAAATGGACTCAACAATATCAACAAGGCTGCCTGGCTGTTTAAATTAGAATAATTTGTCTCAAGTAACTTGTTGATAGTTCTGGCTACTATTGTATAGTGACACCTAGCAGTAAAGGTGTGCATTTTATAATGTTAAGAGATTCTTTGAGTCTCTGATTCAGATAAAGTTCTCTGAGAATGGCTGTTCTCTGTTCTATAACAAATGGGTCCCCAAATAGATGGCTCAAGGCTGGAGATACTCAGGAACTGGAGGCTGAGTCATCTGGAGACATCTTTATGCACCTGCCTGATAGATGATGCTAGCTGTCTAGAACCTTGTCTCAGGCTTTTGTCAGGAGAGAGGTCCCATGCTTTGCCCTGTGCTCTGTGGGTTTCCTCACAGTATGGAGCCCTTAAGAGTACTGGACCCTTTCACAGTGGCTATGCATTCCCAAAGTGGATGTCCCACACACAGTGAAAGAGAGCTCCATTGCCCTCCCTGACACAGCTTCAGACATCACACAATACCATGTACCATGATCTACCAATTACAAGCAACCCACCAACTTTTCAAGGAGAAGAGAACTTAATTCCACTTCTTGAGACAGTGCTGGGCAAACTTCTAGAAGAATGTGTAGGACAGGAAGTCATGCTACAGTCATCTTTGGAAAATGCCATCAGTCCTTGATTCAACTGATGATAAATAAGGAGCAAATTATTTGCTCTTTACTGATGATTCTAGTTAGTTGAATTGGCTTTTGGGTTTTCAACAGTTTCTGGGCATTCTGAGAAACATCTTTTTCCTACTTTGGAAACTATTCATTAAACAAAAAGGAAATTCTGGTGTAACATAACATAATAAGGGAGTCTTTTTTTTTTTTATTAATTTTGCATACCAACCACAGATCCCCATATCATCCCTCCTCCCGCTCCTACCCCTGCCTTCCCCACCCCCACCCCCTCCTCCAACAGGTTAGGCTCTCCCATAGGGGTACAGCTAAGCCTAGTACATTCAGTTGAGGCAGGACCAAGCCCCTTCCCGCTTTATCAGGGGTGAACAAGGTGTCCGACCATAGGTAATGGGATCCGTAAAGCTGGCTCATGCACCGTAAAGCTGGCTCATGCCAGGGCCCCTCAAATATACTCAGCTATACAACTGTTTCCCATATGCAGATGGTCTAGTCCAGTCCCATGAAGGCTCCGCAGCTGTTGGTCTAAAGCTTATGAGTTCCTTTGAGCTTGGTTCAGCCGTCTTTGTATATTTCCCCATCATGATCTTGACCTCCCCTTGCTCATATAATCCTTTTTCCCTCTCTTCAACTGGACTGGCAGAGCTCAGCCTAGTGCTTGGTTGTGGATCTCTGCATCTGCTTCCATCAGTTACTGGATGAAGGCTCTGTGATGACAGTTAGGGTAATCACCAATCTGATTACCAGGGTAGGCCAGTTCAGATACCCTCACCACTGTAGCTAGTAGTCTAATCTGGAATCGTCCTTGTGGATTCCTGGGGCTTTCCCTAGCACCAAGTTTCTCCCTTATCCCAAGATGTCTCCCTCTATCAAGATATCTCTTTCATTGCTCCCCCACTCTGTCCCTCCCCCAGCTTGACCATCCTGTTTCCCTATGTTCTTATCCCCCATCTCCTATCCTCTATTGCACCCCCACCTCATCCCCAGTTTATTCATCAGGATCACCTCTGTTTCCCCTTCACAAGGTGATGTGTGCATCTCTCTTAGGGTCCTCCTTGTTTCCTATCTTCTCTGGAGCTGTGGATTGTAGTCTGATTATCCTTTGCTTTACATATAATATCTACTTGTGTGTGAGTACAGACCATGTTTCTCTTTCTGAGTCTGGGTTACCTCACTCAGGATGATATTTTCCACTTCCATCCATTTGCCTGCAAATGTCATGATGTCGTTGTTTTTTACTGCTGAGTAATACTCCGTTGTTTATATGTACCACATTTTCTTTATCCATTCTTCAGTTGCGGGGCATCTAGGTTGCTTCAAGGTTCTGGCTATTATGAATGCAGCTATGAGTATAATTGACCATGTGTCCTTGTAGTATGATTGAGCATTCCTTGGGAATATGCCCAAGAGTGGTATCATTTTGTCTTGAGGCAAATTGATTCCCAATTTTCTGAGAAACTGCCATACTGAATTCCAAAGTGGCTGTACAAGTTAGCACTCCCACCAATAGTGAATGAGTGTTCCTCATGTTCCACATTCTCTAACATAAGCTGTCATCAGTGTTTTTGATCTCAGCTATTCTGACAGGTGTAAGATGGTATCTCAGTGTGGTTTTGATTTACATTTCCCTGATGACGAAGGATGTTGAGCAATTCTTTCAATGTCCTTCAGCTATTTAAGATTCTAGTGTTGAAAATTCTGTTTAGATCCGTAGCCCATTTTTAAATTAGATTGTTAGGTATTTCACTGTCTAGTTTCTTGAGTTCTTTATATATTTTGGAGATAAGACCTCTGTCAGATGTGTGGTTTGTGAAGATCTTTCCCATTCTGTAGCCTGTCGTTTTGTCTTATTTACTGTGTCCTTTGCCTTACAGAAGCTTCTCAGTTTCAAGAGGTCCCATTTATTAATTGTTGCTCTCAGTGTCTGTGCTACTGGTGTTATTTTTAGGAAGTGGTCTCCTGTACCAATGCTTTCTAGGCTACTTTATACTTTCTCCTCTATCAGGTTCAGTGTAGTTAGATTTATGTTGAGGTCTTTGTTCCACTGGGATTTGAGCTTTGTGCATGATGATAGATATAGATCTATTTACGATCTTCTACATGTTGACATCCAGTTATGCCAGCACCTTTTGTTGAAAATACTTTTTTTTAATTGTACAGTTTTAGCTTCTTTGTCAAAAATTAGGTGTTCATAGGCATGTGGATTAATGTCAGGATCTTCAATTCAATTCCCGTTGGTCCACATGTCAGTATTTATGTCAATACCAAGCTGGGTTTTTTTTTTTTATTACTATAGCTCTATAGTAGAGCTTGAAGTCAGGGATGGTAATGCCTCTAGAAGTTGCTTTATTGTAAAGAACTGTTTTAGCTATCCTAGGTTTTCTGTATTTCCATATGATGTTGAGTATTGTTCTTTCCAATTCTGTGAAGAATTGTGTTGGGATTTTGATGGGGATTGCATTGACTCTGTAGACTGCTTTTGGTAATTGCAAAAACTGCCATTCTTATTATGTTGGGTCTATCTATCCATGAACATGGGAGATCTTTCCATTTTCTGATATTTTATTCAATTTATTTCTTCAAGGACTTAAAGTTCTTCTCTTACAGGTATTTAACTTGTTTGGTTAGAGTTATCCCAAGGTATTTTATATTATTTGTTGCTATTATAAAGGGCAATGTTTCTCTGATTTCTTTCTTGGCCCATTTATCATTTGTGTATAGGAGGGCAACTGATTTTTTTGAGTTGAGTTAATCTTGTATCCTAGCATATTACTGAAGGTGTTTATCAGTTGTAGGAGTTCCTTGGTAGAATTTTTGGGGTCACTTATGTAGACTATAATATCATCTGTAAATAGCAAAAGAATGACTTCTTCCTTTCCAATTTGTATCCCCTTTTGTTGTCTTATTATTCTAGTTAGAACGACTACTATATTGAATAGATATGGGGAAAGTGGACAGCCTTGTCTTGTTCCTGATTTTGGTGGAATTGCTTTGAGTTTCTCTCAACTTAATTTTATTTTGGCTGTTGGCTTGCTGTAAATTGCCTTTATTATGTTTAGGTATGTTCCTTGTATTCCTGATCTCTCCAAGACCTTTATCATGAAGGGGTGTAAGATTCTGTCAAAGGCTTCTTCAGCATGAGATGATCATGTGATTTTTTTTCTTTCAGTTTGTTTATATGATAGATTACATTGACAGATTTTAGTATGTTGAGTCATCCCTGCATCTCTGGGATGAAGCCTACTTGATCATGATGGATGATTTTTTCCATGAGTTCTTGAATTCGGTTTGTCAGTATTTTATTGAGTATTTTTGCATCAATGTTCATGAGAGAGATTGGTCTGTAATTCTTTTTCTTTGTTGCTTCTTTGTGTGGTCTGAGTATCAGGGTAACTGTAGCCTCATAGAAAGAATTTGGCAATGTTCCTTCTGTTTCTATTGTGTGGAACAATTTGAGGAGTATTGGTATTAGTTCTTCTTTGAAATTCTGGTAGAATTCTGCACTGAAACCATCTGGCCCTGGGCTTTTTTGGGAGCGGGGGACTTTTAATGACTGCTTCCATTTCCTTGAGGGTTATAAGTCTACTTAAATTGTTTATGTGGTCTTGAATTAATTTGGGTATATGGTACCTATCCAGAAAATTGTCCATTTCTTTTAGATTTTCCAATTTTGTGAAATACAGATTTTTGAAGTATTACCTGATGATTCTCTGGATTTCCTCATTGTCAGTTGTTTCTAATTTTGCTGATTTGGATTCTCTCTCTGCCTTTTAGTTAGTTTGGATAAGGGTTTGTCTATCTTATTGATTTTCTCAAAGAACCAACTCTTTGTTTCATGGATTCTTTGTATTGTTCTCTTTGTTTCTATTTTATTGATTTCAGCCCTCAGTTTGATAATTTCCTGGCATCTACTCCTCCTGGGTGAGTTTGCTTCTTCTTGTTATGGTGCTTTCAGGTGTGCTGTTAAGTCACTAGAGTGAGATTTCTCCAACTTCTTTATGTAGGCATTTAGCTCTATGAACTTTCCTCTTAGTATTGCTTTCATAGTGTCCTATAAGTTTGGGTATGTTTTACATTCATTTACATTGAATTCTAGGAAGTCTTTAATTTCTTTCTTTATTTCTTCTTTGACCCAGTTATGACTCAGTTGAGAATTGTTCAGTTTCCATGAGTTTGTAGATTTTCTGTTTGTGTTTTTGTTGAATTCTAACTTTAAGGCATGGTGGTCTGAAAAAAAAATACAGGAGGTTATTCCAATTTTTTGTATCTGTTGAGATTTTCTTTGTGACCAAGTACATGGTCAATTTTAGAGAAGGTTCCATGGGGTGCTGAGAAGAAGGTATATTCTTTTGTGTTTGGGTGGAATGTTCTGTAGATGTCTATTAAGTCCATTTGAGTCATAATGTCTGTTAGTTCCCTTATTTTTGTTAAGTTTCTGTCTGACAGACCTGTCCATTGGTGAGGGTGGGGTGTTGAAGTCTCCCACTATTCATGTGTGGGATTTGATGTGCAATTTAAGCTTTAGTAATGTTTCTTTTACATATATGGATACCCTTGTATTTGGAGCATAAACGTTCAGAATTGAAACTTCATCTTGATACATTTTTCCTGTGATGAATATGTAATGTCATTCTTGATCTCTTTTGATTAATTTTAGTTTGAAGTCTATTTTGTTAGATATTAGGATAGCTACACCAGCTTGCTTCTTAAGTCCATTTGATTGGAAAGACTTTTCCCATTGCTTTACTCTGAGGTAGTGTCTATCTTTGAAGTTGAGGTATATTTCTTGTATGCAGCAGAAGGATGGATCCTGGTTTCATATCCATTCTGTTCACCTGTGTCTTTTTATAGGCAAATTGAGGAATATCAATGACCAGTGATTGTTAATTCCTATTTTTTTTTTAGTGGTAGTGTTGTGTGTTTCACTTCTTTGGGATTTGTTGGTGTGGGATTATCTATTGCTTGTGTTTTCATGGGAGCATCTAACTCCCTTGGGTTGGATTTTTCCTTCTAGGACTTTCTGTAGGGCAGGATTTGTGGATAAATATTGTTTAAATCTGGTGTTATCGTGGAATATTTTGTTTATCTATGATGATTGAGAGTTTTGCTGGGTGTAGTAATCTGGGCTGGCCTCCATGGTCTCTTAGTGTCTGCATAACATCTGCCCAGGACCTTCTGGCTTTCAGAATCTCCATTGAGAAGTCAGGTATTATTCTGATGGGTTTGCCTTTTTATGTTACTTGGCCTTTTTCCTTTGCAGCTCTTAATATTTTTTCTTTATTCTGTATGTTTAGTGGTTTGATTATCATGTGGCAAAGGGACTTCTTTTTTGGGTCCAGTCTATTTGGTGTTCTGTAACCTTCTTGTATCTTCGTAGGGATTTCCTTCTTTAGGTTGGGAAAGTTTTCTTCTATGATTTTGTTGAAGATATTTTCTGTGCCTTTAAATTGGTATTCTTCTCTTTGTTCTATCCCTATTATTCTTAGGTTTGGCTTTTTCAAGGTGTCCCAGATTTCCTGTATGTTTTGTGGTATTTGACTTTAGTATTTTCTTTGACTAATGAATTTATTTACTGTATTGTATCCTCCATGCCAGAGAGTCTCTCTTCCATCTCTTGTATTCTGTTGGTTATGCTTGCCTCTGTAGTTCTTGTTCATTTACTCAGATTTTCTATTTCAAGCAATACCTTGGCTTGTATCTTCTTCATTGTTTCTATTTCAATTTTCAGGTCTTGAACTGTTTCCTTCATATATTTAATTGCTTTTTTGTTGTTTTCTTGGCTTTCCTTAAGGGATTTATTGATTTCTTCCGATTTTTTGTTTGTCTTTTCCTCAATTTCTTTAAGGGAATTTTTCATTTCCTCTTTAAAGACATCTATCATCTTCTTAAAGTCATTTTTAAGGTCATTTCCTTCTGCTTCTTTCATGTTGGGATGTTCAGGTCTTGCTAATGTAGAACTACTAGGTTCTGGTTGTGCTATATTGTTCTTTGTGTTGTTGAATGTATTCTTGCACTGCCATCTACCCATCTCTTTCTCCAGTTGGCACAAACGTTGTGTGTGTGTGTGTGTGTCAGGGAGCTACTCTTGGTCCAATTGGAGTTGGTGGAGTTTGTGTCTCAGGGAGCAGCTGTAGTCTCAGAGGATGGGTGGGTTTGGGGGGTAAATTGGGGCTTGTAAGTTACAGAGTCTGGGGTGGGGGTGGTCAGGCCTGCCTGCAGGAGTCCTACCTGCTGGCCTGCAACTGGAGCTGCAATGGCATAAGCAACATTCTTAAATTATGCTCAGGAATAGATTAACTAGGGACATTTTTGTAGAAAGAAACTAAGAAGTATGTGTTCTATGATTTTGTGTCTGTGTCATGGCAAGTGGGTAATCAGGCTTCATAATTCTTCATCAGAACAGCTTTGAGAGCATCTATGTTCCTAAGTGACATAGAGCCATTTCTTAAGCCAAGGCTGAATGATTATGACTGTAAGAAATGATTAAATTCTTCAGTTATAGATATGCTTGAACATGAACCTGTGAGACAAGTATATTAAAATACTTAACTGTCAAAAATATACACAGATTCCCTAAATTATTAAACATTATTTGTCCTGAAAGGAAGCATGGCTTTATATCATTACTTATTTTAGCTAAATTGTGTAATTACCTATATTTTCAAAATTATGTGATAACACAACCTAAATGTCAGTACTTTCACTTGTATTTTCCATAAATATACACCTTATAAAGTAACCAATGAGGGAAGATTGAAGGAAATATTCTTCATTTCAAACTCATACCAAATGAATAAGTAGTTCAGAAACAAAAGTCAACTTATACCATATCCTAGTAAAATGTTGCCCTGTAAACTGCTCTACACCTTCAATTAAAAAAAAAATCTATCTTCTTCATGAAGGGATATTTAGTTAATGGAATTATAACTCTTTGCCTTGGCTCATGAATTCTGCTTACTAAGTGAAGCTCTCTCACAAATCTAAGCAGCATTTACAGGGCTTTTAACTCCAAAAAGCCAAACCCTGGGTGGGCCCACTAATACCGATCACATTTTATTTTCATGCACTTCCATTTGCGTGTGCAAATACCGATATTTGCTCATGGAAATTGCACAGGCAAGCAGATGTTAATTTAGAAAAAGGACAGCCTTATTCGGCATGCACCGATGCATGAAGAAGCACATGCTTTCAGAGCATGAAAATTTTCCAATCTCTGGGCAGTTCAAGAAGAGAAAAAATTAATGTTCATGTACACATGGTGAGTAAATTGACAAATAATAAAGGTGCATTTGAAGAAACCTGATAAAAGTTAGCATTATTGCATCATTTTACAGCCATGCTATTCTAACTTAATTACATAATTCACTATAATTTTTGCTGCTTTGAACAATGACAATAACCCTACTAACCTAAGGACAAGAATTAAGCACTTTATTTCCTCCTCTTTAATTCCTAGTATCATTCTTCCTGTTTGTAGAAACAGAGGAACTCTGGTGAATACCTGCATGTCCATGCCTTTGCTTTTTGCTTGACTACAATACTTGGTAATGTCAAAACTAAGTTCTCCTGCATCTGCTCCATTAATTATTTTTGTTAATTCAAGGGAACCTAGCTAAAACTTTCAAAGGCTCCCTGCTAGCAGACTCTATCAGCTAGATCCCACTCCCTTCCCAAAACAGTGCCACTGGCTGAGGGAAATATGCCTTTAATCCCAGCACTTGGGAGGCAAAGCCAGGTGGATCTCTGTGAGTAAAAGGGCAGCCTGGTCTACAGAGCGAAATGCAGAACAGGAACCAAAACTACACAGAGAAACCCTGTCTTGGGACAAAAAAAAAAGAAATTAAAGCACTCAAAATATGAGCATAGGAGGGGCATTTCAGGTTCAAACCGTAACAGAGGTTCTTCTCACTATAGCTTGTGGATTCTGCTCTGGAACCCCTACAGGATTCTAATAATACAATATCAATTGATAGAGTGAATTTGCCAAGTGACTCTGGTTGAGAAGTGCCCCAACTCTCCAAACCCCTCAGCTGTCCTGGGTGTTCTTATTTGATCAGTCTTCTCAAGCATGGCAATGTCAAAATTTAAGCTGAGTTGTCTACTAGTAAGACACACACACACACACACACACACACACACACACACACACACACACACGGCATTAGGAGGATGTATCTTCCCCAATCCAGATAACAGGCTTAATGAGGATGAAGCTCAACACAACATGGTCTATAGCTAAAATCTCTTTGAGTCTTTCTTTAGTGGCTCTTTAGTAAAGACTGATTACTTTGCTCTAAACTGATTTGTTGTCAGATGATGGTAGCAATATTAGCAGAAGAATTTGCATAAAAACTTTTCATTTTACAAGTCAGTGGTACTTTTGATCTCACTGAAAAGAAAGGGGCAAGGAAAGAGAGAGACAGTAGCAGAGAGAAAATAGACATATAAAATAGTTGACCATATAAACAACTGGTGTAGACAATGTCAGGAGCAGAGACCTCACATGCCACCTTGACTGAAGAGCATTTTTCAACAGCACAATCACAAGACATTCCAGAGATAGACAAAAGGAGGAACCCTCTGAATGTCACTGTCTTCATTTGCAAAGGACTTACATCACCCTGCTGTGGAAAGGAAGACTTGACATAATGGTTTTGAAAAGATCTAATTAGATAAGACTAACAAGACACCTGGCTTTTCAAAAGAAAATGAACATGAGAGAAATGAAAATATTGAAAAGTTAGAAAGAGAAAAGGGGAAAGAAGAGAAAGGAAAGATAGAGAAAGGTGTATCAATATTTCTCTAGTAAGCTGTCTTCTCAAACAAGTTTTACATCAGGAATACAAAAAAAGTCATAATTTTGTTTGGTAATTGAGGTTCAAAAGGTGCCCCAAATAGGTTAACTACTAGACATCCCACATTAAGAGAGATTAAAAGGGAAATGAAAACAAATGATGAAAGAATAATGAATTTAAAATTATTTATGAAAATAATCTAAGCTTGCAATATATAAATTTTAGCTCCTTCATGAGGTATTATAATTATTTACCTAGGTGGTAATGAGTGATTCCTAGTGGCAACAAAGTTCTTAACCCAACTTTTTTAAATTGAGGTTCATTTAAAAGCAGTAAAAAGAAATTGCCTCTTTATGTTTTACTCACTATGCTTAAGTTAAAGAATAACTTTATATAATTTAATTATGACTTTCTTTTTACAAACTGCACATATATATAATAGATAAATATTATAATCTGCATTGCAGCCATTTCAAGTTTATAGTAAGAACAATAGAGTTATTTTAGATGAGCAAAATTCATCCGAGCTTCAATGATGTGTACTTTTGTATGTGTGCTTTCATAAAGTCTGTAACACAGATATAGTATATGATTTAGATCAGATTGATAGTGGATATGGCTCAGTAATAGAATGTATGCTTTAGATGCATAAAGTCCTGAGTTCCAGCCCCAGTAACAAAAGAAAATTTCAATTTTGGACTAAAACAAGAAAATTTGATTAATAAATATTTATGGACAACAGGAAAGCTGTTGGCACATGAGAAAATGTTTTGTGACTAAATAATACTTTTAAAGTTCCTAAATGAATTATGTCAGTAACTAATTTTGCAACCACTAAATATTACATAGTAATATAACATTTAAAATACTTATGGTTACCAGCTTAGTAGGAGTTTCACTTCTGATGAAAAAATTGAAATGTGAAACAGATTTAACCATGTTGGATTATTTGTATACATTTTCTAAAACATAATTTTTTGCTATTTTGTAATTCCTCATTGTTTAATACTCAGTGTACTTCTTTAGTTTTGATTGACCTTGTTCATTCTGTGTTAATCTAAAAAATGTTTTAAATAATCAGTCTCTGGTCAAATTCATTTTGTAGTTAATAGGCTGCCATATAACCTAATTACTGTGGTCTAATTATTCTGTATGTTTGTTAAGAGGTCAATGTCCTGTTAGTAAACATTTAAATTTTTAACAGTGTATTTTTTTTATAATACAATATAATCTTTGCTGCTTTTCACCTGGAGCATATTCAGCATAGGTTAGAGGTTAATGCCAGTCAAGATGAATAGTGAGTTAACATCAGCTAGGCTGTAGAGTCTCAGGTCCAGGAGCAGGTGCCCTTTCTGCTCTGTGGCTATCTTTGTAGTAGAGTTACAGCAGTAACAATTCTAATTAGTTGTAGAACTAATCTGTCCCAAGACTGTTTCTTCTTTAGACACACAATTCTCTGCACTTTATGAGGTACCATACATTCCCTTATTTGCCAAGATACTGCCTTACTTACCTGGCACTGACAGCATTAGCTAACATTAATTACATGTAAAACTGATGAGAAATGAATCATACATAGTTCTGTTTCAAGAACTGCTTTCTGAGATTCGAGCCAAATTCATTGGATTGAAACCTCTTCCTACTGAATGACTGATGATAACTGAATCACGTGGCAATAGCAACTCTGGAAACACGTTTGTACTATCCTTAATAATTTTATGGGAGCTTCCTTAAGCATTAAGTCAAATGTTTCCCCAATCACAAGCCATGTCCTCTCCCAGGTCAAAAAAAAAAATCCTGGCTCAATAAGAACATATTCTATGTCCTCATTTATTCCTACAGCTTCATTTGTGAAAAGAAACAAAGTCATGTGAGAAATATTAATTAGTACAGATTCTCTTTGAAGAAGGAAATATATAACTATGATTAAATAGTTTCACTAATTTACTCTGTATTAGTCATGATGGTGCATACCTTTAATCTCAGCACTCAAGAGTAAGAAATAGGTGGATCTCTATAAATTCAAGGCCAGTCTGGTCTACATAGTGAGCCCCAATCTAGCCAAGGACACAAAGTGAGATTCTGTCTCAAAAAAAAATCTACTTCATGCTTTCTGAGTCTTTTCTAGAATTACAAACATAATATGAAGCAATTTAAATAATAAAATATTACATTTCATCCTTTTACCTAGAATTATCAGTTATCAAAATAACTAATATACTTAAATGCTAATATTTTTAATGCAGGTTTGAAAGTCTTGCTTTCAAAATAAATGTAAAAGTGTTACAGTATTTTTTTTTTTCAAGAAAATTCTAGGGATCCTACAAAGGAGACATTTCCCCATACATTGCATAAATAAGTGAAAGCAGGTCATGTAGTTTAACATCACCCATTAGCAAAAATGCATCAAACAAGCAAATCCCCACTGTTTAGTTCCAGGATCAGGACATGAACTTTGCATGACAAACTAAAGAATCCAAAAACAAAGGGATTAAAAAGACAAAAGGTTACGCAAGGTTATGGCCCACTACTGTAGTAGGGGTGAAGAGAAGGGCTAAGGCCAGTGGGAGCTCTAGGGGTTGTCAGGGGAATAGTGTCACTAAGAGAAAGAACTCCAGAGAATTCTGGAAACACTCAATGAGTGTTGCCTCAGCTGGCCTCAAATTTCACCAACCTGGACTCCAGGCTCAGATTCTTTACCTAATGGAGATTTTATGAGCAAGAGTTGTTGAGACCAAGATTGGAAAAAACACAGGGACAAACAGCCAAAATAGTGGAAACACATGAACTATGAACTAATAGCTGAGGAGCCCCCAAATGGATCGGGCCCTCTAGATAAGTGATATGGCTGGTTAGCTTGAACTGTTTGGGAGGCACCCAGGCAGTGGGACTGGGACCTGTCCTTAGTGCATGAGCTGGCTGTTTGGAGCCTGGGGCCTATCCTCAGCCTGAGAGGAGGGGACTGGAGCTGCCTGGACTGAATCTACCAGGTTGAGCTGAATCCCCAGGGGAGACCTTGTCCTGGAAGAGACAGGAATGGGGGTGGGCTGGTGAAGGGTGGGGAGGGAGAAGGACAGGGGAATCCATGGCTGATATGTAAAATTAAATCAAATTATGAAATTTTAAAAAAAGTTACCTTGCTTGGCAGACATGTATGTCTAGTTCCAGCAAATCTACTAAACCTGCTATTTGGAGATTCATAAAAGTTGAGTAAGTCAAATCTGTTCTGTGTTTTATCCCTCAATCAACCTTCAGGATTGTTTTACTTCTTCTCTTGTTTGAATATGTTTAAAGGATAGAGAAGAAATGAGATCTTTTAGGTGTACTATTTAGGTCTTTCTCTTCTCTTCTCTAAGAAACTCATAAATCAAAAAGGAAACAAGCATTCCCTAGATTTTTCCACATTCCTGTCCTCTAAGCAATTTTTACTGAAGACATAGCCTGTACAGGAAGTACAATCACCCAGATATGATAAAGAGAAATGGCAGAATTATTTCCTTCCACAAGACATTTAGAGAAACAGAAATGCATGCCCCACAGGTTTTATGCAAAAGAAGCTTCTAAAATTAAAATTAGTTGCACTCTGGGTGGGGGGTTTGTATATCCCTAGTTTAACACAATGGAAATTCCTTAGAAGACAAAATGCATGCGAGCTCCAGATAAAGTGTCATTTATGATCTGGTTTCTTGAGGTAGGGGAGCATCTTATACAGAAAATAAACAAAGAAAATGCAAACAGTGTACACTTGGTACCAAGCATTAAATTGTGACATATAAAAACTAAATCTCACAGGACACAGAGCAGTAAAGTAAAACTGAGCTGGAAGGTTTCTGTTTCCCCCTTCCCTCTTTCCCTCTCTCCCTTCCTTATTTTATTAGGGTTTAGTATACATATAGTAAAATAAAGGAAATGGTGAGCTGACGAGCATACAGCACAATTGAGTTTCACACCCAACTGCACCTGTGTCATCCACAGCCACATCAAGTTCTAGAACAGTCTAGTACTTTCTTCTCATCCAATGTTCAGACCGTTCTGCTTTCTCTCATAAAGGGAGACCAATAAAACCCAAACTCTATGAACTGCAGAAGGAAAGAATACAATGAACTAAAGCCTGAAATGCAAGGAACAAGGTGTAGGAAAGACAGCAGCACTAGGGCTGTTGGGTTTTTTAATTTTGTTTTTTTGAATTATAACATAATTAAATCATTTCCCCCTTTCCTTTCCACCTTCCAGTTCCTCCCACGCTCCTCCTTGCTCTCAAATTCATGGCCCCTTTTTTCTTTAATTGTTGTTACATATATACCTAGACACATAAATACAGCTTTTTCAGTCTGTTTGTTACTGTATGTTATAATCCTGTATCTATATAATCTCACACACACACACACACACACACACACATATATATATATATACATACATACATACATACATACATACATACATGCATAACAGGGATGACCACTTGGAATCAGATAGCCTACTGAGGGTCTCTTCCTTGAAGAAGATCATTTCTCCTGTTGGTCTAAGATCAAGGACCTGCAAGCTTTCCCTCTTCAATATTAGCATGTCCATAGGTGTCATCATTGTTCAGGTTTTGTTCAGACAGACACGCTTGTGAAACTTCACGCGTGTAGCCCCTCTCACATTCCTAGTAGACACAATCTCACAGCAAACTTCCTGTTTCTCTGGCTCTTACAATGCCCCACCCCTTTCCCCAAACCTTAGGTATAGGAATTGTCTTGTAGTTGTTCTCCAACTCCTAGTAGCCATATGTAAACTAATATGTATAACTTGTGACATATTACACTTCAGAACTAAGCCTATGACCCAGTGAGTTTCTCATGTTCTTCCTATTATTGCTCTTGACTAAAGACGTATTATTACTTTCTAACCCATTCTCTAGCTTTTTAATGGCACCCTAACAGTTCTCTCTTTGTGAGGACTTTTCAGCTTGTGTTAAAATCTGACCTTAAGTCATTTCCCCCATCCTATCTCCATTTATCTGCACTGTTCTTAGATTCTGATTCCAACTTTCAGTCTCTCCTTCATTTGGAAAATTATTCCAGCCCTGTTCAAATAGTTCTACCAACACTTTGTTAGTTGGTACCTTCCTCTCCTGATCATAGAAAACTTTTCCTAGCACACTTCCATCTGAGTCCCCAGAATTCTGAGGCTATAGTCAGATTCAGAGGTCTGTAGCTTAGGTTGTTGATGTAGAAGAATGGTCTTCCCTTCTCCAGTTCCCTGCTGCTAATCCAGGACCCAAGATCCACCAACTTGTTTTGTCTTGCCTTACCATTCTTGCTCATCTCCAGTCTACCTTGTTATTGTAGTGATCCAAGTTTGACCTCTGGACAGTATCTCATAAAGCTCACACATTGACACACTTGAAGCTTTATAAATGCATGGTGATTGATAGATAAAGTATACACAAAGAAGTTAGCATTGATAAGGAAAGAGAGAGAGAGAATCAGGATAAAGGTAAGGGTATGGGCCAGAGTGGGAAGAGTACAGGGATTCAACAGCCATAATTGACAAGAAACTATTAAAGTTCCTGGGAGAATGATAGAGCATTCCATAAGAACATAACAGATGAAGGGAAAAACTTTTATGGAAGTCAAGAAAGCCACAATGGCATGTGTGCCAAGTTGCCATCTTCAGATGGTCATAAATTTATTGTAAATAGGTAATATTGAGTAAGATCAGGACCATGAATAGTCACCCATAGTTAACCAGAGCAGTTGTTAAAGATGGAGCCTTCACCATCAATTTTAAAACAATTCCTTCACGTGTGCTATTAAATGTACTTATTTCATCTACAAGGTTTGCCAAACTAACAGCTCCACTGAGGATGCCAAACTCCCAACTGCACCTGAAATTACTTTGAATTGCTGGTGGCTGTGAACTTCCTAGAATATTAAATAAAATAAAATTGAATAAAATGTTAAATTTTTTAGGCATTTAATTCCCACAGTTAGAAATTCTTCCCATATTTCCCACTGCCTGCCTGTAGCTAGAAACTGCAAGTTCACTGACAAGCAGATTTCTGTCAGAGTTGCAATTTGTTTCTGGCATAAACAAGTTAGAGGTGTTTTAACAAACTGAAATATAAACAAATGCACCCATTGGTAGTTGGTTTTCTTGGAATGAGACTTTTTAATTATAGCAGTAAGCATGACAAAAACCCTGAGAGTCATGTTTTAAATGTGCAAATACTACACATAAACACAGAACCTATTCACGTGAATTCAGTGCTTTTTTAATGTGTTTTGAGCTTATGGCCAGCATTCCTTAAGATACTTAAACATTGTAATATAAATGTGTTTGTGTTTAGTTAAGGCATTGATTTCCAAGATGCTCAGATGCCTAAGAAATGACTATTCATAAATGGCACTCAATAAAAAGGAAAAGATGATCAGGCTACAAGCATGCTAAGCACGGTCTTGTCATTGCTTTTCAGAAATGCTAGGAGCAGCCTAAGAAACATGGAAAGTACATGAGTAAATAAATGGCCTTAGAAAATAATAAATAAAACTGCCATTGCTTAAAGGTGCTGTGATTCACTATATAGAAATGTGAAAATATTATATGAAGCTATTGGAATTAAGCATGAGATTAAGAAAGTCAAAATTATTGTCACTGTTGAAGTTGTGTACCTGAAACATGAGTACAAATTTTTACTTTTTGTGTTTGATATTTTCATAACAAAATCGTTAAATTTATATTTAATTTTATGTATGTGTGTAGCAAGTCTTTCTCTATACTGCCAACTTCCAAATAATGACACAGAGACTTCTTATCAGTTATGGAAGCTTAGTCTTAGTTTAGGCTTGTCTCACTAGCTCTTATAACCTAAATTAACTCATTTATTTTAATCTACATTCTATTGCATGGGTCCTTACCTCATTTCTCTGTACTGCTCATGCTGGTTTCTCCACATCTGGCTGGTGACTCCCCTTTCTTCTTCCCAGAGCTCTCTCTATCTGGAAGTCCCACCTATACCTCCTGCCTAGCTATTGGTCATTTAGCTTTTTATTAAACCAAGTACAGTGACATATCTTTACACAATGTAACCAAATGTCTCACAACATATGTGAATTGTATTTACATAATTTCCCCATCCCTCTCCTCCCATCAACTCTATGTCCTTTTCCTTCTCAAATTCATGGTCCTTTAATATACGTATATACATATCCAAAAGCTATTTCCAGATTCAATCCTGTTCCAATTAAAATCCACACAACATTCTTGACAGAAGTAGAAAAATCTATCCTAAATTTCATATGAATCTGAAAAAGACCCCAGGTATCCAAAGCAATCTTAAGCAAGGAGAACAATGCTAGAGTTGTTCTGAAGATTTTAAAATATATTATAAAGCTATTGCATTCAAAATAGTATAGTACTGGCACAAAAGCGGGCATGTAGACTGGTTGAACAAAGTAGAACACACAAACATGAGTGCACATGACTGCTGATATTTGACAAAGAGGACAAAAAAAAAACCACACTGCAGAAAAGACAGCATCTTCTACAGATGGATATAGGAAAATGGTATGTCCACATGTAGAAGAATGAAACTAGACTGTGACTTTAAAATTGAAATATTTCACTGCAAGTCTGAATTTCCAGTTTCTAAAACTTTGGAAATTCAAGCTGTAGTGAGCTGACACTTTACTGGCCCTGGCAGCAGCTGGCAAGGCTGAGCAGCATGTTCCCTTCTGAAGAAAGCGTATAGTCCCTGGTCTCCATGCCTGGATCCTGCAGTAACATGCACCATGTACTGCCTTCCCCTGCCTCACTCTTGCATGGCTGGCCCAGATGCTGTGCACTGCTTCCGTGAAAGGAATGATATCTGAGTTTCATTATCTCTATGTAATATAATGGCGATAACAAAACCTAATCATGCAATAATGCTTCCAGGAATTAATTCAACATCATGCTAGAAAAATGCTAAGCATTCTATAAATAATGACCATTATTATTTTATTGGTAAAAGAATGAAAACTATGTGAATTTCTCAGCAGAGGGGCCAAATTTAGATTCATGGTAAAGACAGCATTTTATATTGTAGCTGCCAACTAACATTGTCAAAACTTTGTTGATTTTTTTTTTTGATACGCACTTAAAGCTAACTTACTACAAAGCAGAAACCAGAGAAGCAAATAAAAAGTTTAGATCTATAATACTCTGTATTTTTTAATATATTCAAAATCCCTACAGTTTGTGTGTTTAGTTGATCTGGTTGATTGGTTGAGATGATTCTGAAAATCAAACACATTGTGATGGTTTCGAAGAAAATGGCCCACAAAGGGCACTGTTAGGAGGTGTGGCCTTGTTGGAGGAAGTGTGTCACTGTGGGGGTGGCCTTTGAGGTCTCCTATGCTCAAGCTACTCCCACTGAGACAGTCCACTTCCTGTTGACTGCTGATCAAGATGTAACCAGCACCATGTCTGCCTGCCTGCCTGAACACTGCCATGCTCCTCACCATGATGATAATGGACTGAACCTTGGAACTGTAAGTTGAGATCTCAAATGTTTTCCTTTATAAAAGTTGCTGTGGCCATGGTGTCTCTTCACAGCAATAGAAACTCTAACTAAGACACCCATACAAGCACTCTACCACTAAGCAACACTTCCAATCCTCCCAAGAAGCTTTTAAAAGTGAGAGGTAGAAATAGACATCTAAACAGCTAATTCTAGACAATTAGCTGTGGAAGTACAGAAAATACACATTAAGTATTCATACTTAATCCTGTTCCCAAACATATACTTATATAAATATCTCATCCTAAAATAAGTAATGAGGAAATCAAAAGTAGCTGAGGGTAAAAAAAAAAAAATGAAAACTGAGTAAAGATTGCTACTACCTATCTTACTACTGAGGACTGCAGTGCAGGCCCAGGATGTTTTGGTAGCCAAAGCTTAAGGGATATTGTGAAGGTTAACCTCTATGGTCAACTTGATGACATCTGGAATCAGTCTGGTGATAGGCCTCCGAGGACGTCTGTAAGGAAATCTCTTTATTGGGTTAATTGAAATAGGGAGCCCTGCCGACTCTGGACAGTAACTTTCCCTGGATTAGGATCTTGGGCTGCATAAGTAGGAAGGAGTGAGATGAACACATGTAACCACTGCTCTCTTCTTCCTGACTGTGGATGTGAACAGCTGCTCCAGGCTCCTGCTGCCCCACCTTGATGGTGTGTACCTTCAACTAACTATGAGCAAAAGAAACCTCTTCTCCCTTAAGTTGCTTTTGTGGGGGCATTTTATCAAAGCAACAGAAAAAGAATGTAAGCCAGTCACCCTACCCATTACAAGATTTATAATACACATAGGATTGTAAATTCACCAGAGGAGCAGGAAGAAGCTAAGTTTTTGTGGTAATAAGACCTTGGAGAAATATATTCTCATAGTTAGACTTTTGTCAGAACTGAGTGTTGATCAGCCTGCATTAATGGTTTCTAGGGAGACTCCCAGTTGCTGTCAGGTATAGACAGACTGCTGTGAAGGATCAGAGAGAAGATATCTTAACCTTACTTGATCATCCCATTTCTCTCATAGTTCTCAGCTCTGTTTTTAAAAATGAGAGCAAGCACGAACTAGTTTCAAAGAATTGTCAGAGCTGTGTTCCAGTAAATGTAATTTAGGAAAATAAGCAACAAGATATGGAGCAACCTGGAGCTTGCACAGGCTCCGCCCCCAGAATGTGCTGCCCAGTCACATGATCACCCTGCTTCTGGCGGCAAGATATGTAAGATGAAGAATGGTTCATTTTCATGGATTAAGCCTCCTTGAAATAGCTGTATGGCCTGTTTCCACCAGATGCCATGTTGGTGTCTGTAGTCCTTGCTGCTGCTGGGGGCCATGCTGGTGTCCATGTTCTATGCTACAACCAGAGGCCATGTGGATATCCATGACCCATGCAGCCACCAGGGGCCATGTTGATGTCCATGGTCCATGTTGCTACTAGAGGTCATATGGTTGTCCATGGTCTGTGCTGCTGCCAGAGGCCATATGGATAGCCATGATTTGTGCTGCCACCAGGGCCACGTTGATGTCTATGGTCTATGTGGACATCTGAGACCATGTTGATGTCCATGGTCTGTGCTGCTGCAGGGGACTGTGTTTATGTCCATGACGTTTGCTTGCATGGTGGGGCGGGGGGAGGGCATGTTGGTGTTTATGGTCATACTGTCACTGGCTGTTACGGGCAAGGGAGCTTCTTTTGCTGTTGTATTGATGACTGCAGATCCATAATTGAGAAATAGAGATACTGAAGGCTTCTCTGACAGTCTTTTACCCCTCCCCCAAAAAACTAAACAGTCCAGACAGAAAGCTATTGAAGAGAATCCTTAAAAATTGTGACAAAGATGCTGAAGTGGAGCTCTTCACAGTCGATAGCTTCTGGTGAGGGGAGGGAGAAGGACTCAGTTATCTTTAAGGGGCTGGCCACTGGGAGTTTGACCATGCTCCAGTGAATATATGGGTAACACAAATTGGACTATATATATATATATATATATATATATATATATATATAAATATATAAAATTTTCACTTGGTGGGGAGGACACAAGGGTGAGAGGGCAGACCTAGGAGGAATGGACAGTGAGGATGATCAGGGTGCATTGTATGAAATTCCCAAATAATCAATAGGGATATTATGTTGGGGGGAAATTTTTTTAAAAAAGATTCATTTGGTTCATAGACTGTTGCCCTGTGTTATCAACAAATAAACAGGACTGTCGGTTTCAAAAGATCTTGGTTATGGTAGGTGTATTAGTAAAAACAAATAAAGACTGATTTTACTATTAATGTTTTATGGAATTGACCACCTACTTACTCCTCATGGCTTAGAGCCTTATATAAAAAGTGAACCAAAATTCCTGTAAGCAAGTATAGTAACAGAGCTTGCATTGTGCATCCATAATGTTAACCAGTACTTTTTTAAAAAAATGCCTGAGACCTAGTCCAGGTAGAGTGTGTAAGCTGCTCGCCCTGAAGACCCCTGAACCCACCGTACCTGTATTGAATAATGCAGCTTCTGGAAAGGTCTACGCAACACATTATTATCGATGTATGCCCTCCAGGGATGAGGATCAGCTGCTAGAAGCATGCCTTAAAATTTTCCAGAACATCTTTCAAAAGTTCTGAGGAAATCAGGAACCTTAAATAACAGGATTTTGTTTAGTAAACAGTAATTAAAAATGTGCCTCACCTTTATGGTCATCCTATTTTTTTTTTAAAGTGTCACCAGTTTAATAATATCAGAATGAAGTAATAATCCATCTCAACCTAAAGAAATCATCTTCACATCGCCCTTGTAAAATTTATTTTTAAAATGCTATGCATAAAAGTGATCTTTTCAGTGCTGGGCATTTCATAGTTGCTCAGGGAAAAGCTGTTGAATTTGAATGTGTGTATACATAGAAAAATATAATTAATTACAGCTGGACAATGTCTTCCAAAAGTGCAGAGACTAAAGTAACACAAGTTTTCAAGTTTGGGAAAGGCTCCACGGAGGAAGTTGCAACTCAGTAATAATAGAAGTACAATGCACCATTTAGGTCAGAATCACGGAAGGCATGAGGCACAGGAGGGTGGCACCAGCAGAAGGCGGTGCATCTACAAAGGTGTGCCGACTGAAGTTACAGGATGAAAGGTGCTTCACTTTGTTGAGAACATGATGTGAAGAAGACACAGGAGAGGAAGCAGGGGAGGCGAGCTGAACACTGTGGCGTTAAAACGTTGTTTAAAATAAGACCACCCATGAGAGCCTCCGTCAATAGCTAAGATCCTACAGGAGACCTGTCCTGGGGAAATAAATTGTGCGCTGGCGACTGGGGTCCTGACCAGAGAAACAAAGAGAATGGATGTGCAGCAGGGGTCTGCACATCACCTTGGAGCACCCACTGCACTGTTGTCTCAGCTCTGGGAAGGACCAGGTTTCCTAATTACATGAAAAGATACCCTGCAAAGTACAGAGGGAAGCGCGTGTTCTCCTGCACTAAAGATCTTAGACACCGCGTTAGCCACGAAGCCACTCAGGTGCAGGTCCTCGGGCTCTCCCTGTCCTCTTGAACTCTCACCAGGTTTGGGAGCGAATTACAGTAAATTGTGCTTTTCTTTGCCAAGAATGAAAAGGGAAGAGGATGAAAAAAAAGAGAGAGAGAGAGAGAATGTCTCCCTTTGTTTTCCTCACTTCCCACTGGGTTCTTGATTCGTTAGGAATCAGTTCCAGTTGCTAAGGCTTCCCTGGAGCTGGCTGCTGTGGCTTTGCCTGCTGGCCTCCAGTGTAACACAAGCAGCCCGCAGCCTCACTCCACACCCAGCCTTTTATCCATGGGAGCAGGAGCGCCGTCTTGCCTTCGGAAAGCTCGCACAGCTGCCTGATCCAAATGAGAAGCTCTGCCTTTTAAATAATGCTGAGACTTGCTGACAATAAGCACTCGGAGGTGCTTGAAAACTGGATGCTTGTTTCGTTGTGATCTCTTCATTGGTTCCTAGACCTCAAACTCCCCAGGGAACGCCACAAATTCGCATGCTGTCTCTGAAATATATATACATATAGCACCTGCAGCTCTGATTAGCCTAGAAAGGGTGTGAGAAAAAAAATAAAGAAAAACATACTCTTGTTGCCAGACAGCTCCCTGTTAGTGCCATAGGTGAGGAAGCTTAAAAACTAAGTTAGTCTATTAATAGGGCAAGAAAAGTATATTAACCATCTGCCTCCACAATATCTTAAGTAGCTTTAGAATGACTTTTTGCCCGCTTCCTTTTTTGATAATGAAATATCAGCAGGGAAAGTGATCATAAAGTAGCAGTGAATACAAACCAGAATTCTACAGAGAGGTACGATGGGAAGGATCAGTGGGACACAGGAGCAGAAACCTGTCTCCAGTCTGCTGGGTGATTCATGAATACTTGAAACTCCCTAAGTCTCGGTTTCTGATCATCGTAAGTAGCTCCTAAGGTTGGCAAGGCTGAATTAGACGCTGTGCTGATTTACCACCTCTGGTAAAAAGGCATCAAAAGTGTTCATTTGGGGAAACACCTGTGAAGCGAGGAGGGCGGGAGCAGGGAAGCTGGCAGAGCCATCAGATGGCATGGCCATCTGGCCTCCGTGAAGGGAATAGCAAGCAAAGTTCAGTTTCAGTGGAAGTCTCTGGGTTGTGGGTCTAGGAAAACTGTAAAACACAGCAGGTGCTTCTCAAGCTATGCCGTCATCAAAGAACCCTCCATCCCCCAGGAACAGACCCACCAAAGCATCCATGCTACACTCGTTCATCAGCTAGAGCATCTTGTGGGACTTGTGGCCTCCTTACAACACTCATGATGGATCTCCAAGCACAGCAATGATAGCAGACAGTTACATTTGCTGCTAAAAGAGGTCTTCAAGCTGTGCTCTCAACAGGCTGGACCAACATACGTGAAAAACACTTGACACTAGTAATTGGCTTATCAAAGCTATTCTGTAAAAGTACCTTTTCCCCTTAAATGTCACATATTTTGTTGGTATGAATGACAAACATAGTACATATAGTTTAAATTAACTTTGCATTGCAAGTTGATCGGTGTTTAGCTAAAGAAAATTGAGTTTGAGAATAACATAGTAATGGGAATATTTGTTCATTAGTAAATTGTGCACATATTGAGAGAGGTTGGTAGCAGAGGCTAGCTATTTGTTTATTTTAGAAAAAATGGAGAAATTCACATAAGCAACTTGGGTACAAAGTCCTTCAGTCTTGGAGAATCAAGGTATGAGTTAGCATCTGCCTTTTAATGACAGGCAGGATCTTCTTCTGAATCATAGCAGTCTTAAAGAATGTGAAGGATTAATTTTGTGATGAAGATGCCTGTAAGCTTGCAAGCATGAGATCAGAACTCCTTGTCCTCAAGCTTGCATGAAAAGTGTTTTTGTTGTTTTCCCAGTAGAGTAAGACTTTGCCAGGATAGCTTGTGATCGAAACCTTCTGAGTCATTCCACCCCTACAGGAAGTCTCTTTCCCTTCTTGAAAACTCTGAAATAGATCTTTTTAAATAAAAAATTAAAATTAAAAAAGAAGAAATACAGCATCTGGTAGTGAGCTGGAGAGTGGATAACAGCAGAGAGGGGAAAGATTCTGCAATGACTTGATCTTCCATGCAGGCACAAATTTCTGAGGAGAGGCCAGTTGGTTATAAACTCTCCAGGGAATAGCAAGATGGACCAGCAGTGGAGTGCTGACTGTCTGTCAGAGGGGTCGAGGACACCAAAAGGAAACGGCCCACAGGATCAACTAAGCAGGGCTCACAGGGACTCACAGAGACTGATGCTGCAATCTCATCTAGGTCCTCTGCAGATATTGATGGTAGCTTAGCATTCTTGTGGGACTCCTGACAGTGGGAGTGGGGGATGTCTGACTCTTTTGACTGCTCTAGGGACCCTTTTCCTCCTATTGGGTTTTCTTATCCAGCCTTGATATGAGGGTTTGTGTCCAGTCTTACTGTAACTTGTTATGGGGTGTTTGGTTGATATTCCTGGGAGGCCTGCTCTTTTCTGAAGGGAAATGGAGGAGGAGTGGATCTGGGAGATGGGGAGGGGGAAGACTGGAGGAAGAGGAAATTGCAGTTGTGGTGTAATGTATGAGAGAACAATAAATTTTAAAAAATAAAGTAAAAAAAATTATATCCCACCTGATCTTAAAAAAATAAAATAAAATACTGGCAGCTTTTTGGGCAGCTTTTGCAAAGGACCCAGGTTTAGTTTCTAGTACCCACATGGTGACTCACAACCAGCCATAACTCCACACTCTTCTGCACTCTTCAACCTCCATGGGCTTCTGTGTGCACATGCTGCACAGATATCAACTCAAACACATAGGTTCTCTCTCTCTCTCTCTCTCTCTCTCTCTCTCTCTCTCTCTCTCTCTCTCCTTTACAAAAATAAATAAATAAACTTCAGAAATTATTTCATCTTGGTATTCTGGCAATTTTCATACATTAAATTTCTGGAATCCCATATAGAATTAATAATATCTCATTTTAATTTGGAAAAGGGGATATTTTTCCCTACTCATCTTCCAGAGCAGAGTTGCCATAACATGTCAGTCCAGATTTATAGGTATGAGGGTCAAATGTGTCCACCAAGATTATATAATACTTATATTATGACTTACATGATTTCCTGCAATAAATGCCTATTCCTGTGGGTTCCACACACCACTAAAATATTCCATTCCTTCATATTCAAGGAAGTCATCTATTGCCTCGCATCTTTGTTGTCCAAGCTTCTATATCTTTCAACATTATCCTTTCCCAAATGATCAAAATTGTCCTATAAAAACAGAAGTGTAAAATTTTTCATATATGTTGCTTTTTAATCTTCATACAAATATCTTTATAGAGTACTGCATAACAGATGCATACATATTTCTAGATATTTATTTATTTTTATTCAATGTGTATTGGTGTTTTGGCTGCATGCGTGTGTGTGCACCATGTACATACATGCCTGTCACCCTCAGAGGCCAGAAGAAAATATTGGATCCTCTAGGACTGGAGTTAAAGATCATTTTGAACCAACATGTGGGTGCTGGGAATGGAACCCAGATCCTCTGGAAGAGCAGCTAGTGGTCTTAGCACTCTCTACATTCCCAGATGTATTTCCAGGTATCTAGGAGTCTAGGCTGTTACTAACTTTTTGACCTTGTAAACATCACTTAACCTTGTGACTCTCAATAACACACACCTAGAATAAAGCCTAATACATAATGGATGCCTACTCAGTTATGGCATGCAATATATTTCCTACATATCAGCCATAGGAAAACACATAGGAAATGTCTTACAACTTGTCAAAAGCAAACTTGACAAAGTAAATACTTATAATAATTAAAGTCATTAAAGATGATTGTAAGTATACAGCTATGGATTGAAAACAAGCAAAAGACAGGAAACAAACAAATAAATCCAAATGAATCTCATAGTGCAGTGCTCTCTACTGTCAATAAAGTCCCAAGAGGCACACTTAGCACTGCATATGTAAAAGAAAAGGTAAATGTGACCAAATATTGACTACCAGTTGCTTCATAACAGCCTTCAAAGAGCCACTAATCTTTACAAACCAGGAGCCCGTAGTCAGTATTAGACATTTTCCCTATGTCTTCTTTAATATTTTCTCTGTTTATTTCATACTTTGATTTTTGCATGCCTGGGTCCAAGTATATACTCCTTTTCAAGCAAATTGACATATTACATCCCCTAGGAAACAGGGTCTTCTCTGAAATGTATGGATCTTCTCCTGCCAAGAAGAGAAAAGTCTTCCTGTCTTAATCGGGTCAAGGCCCCTCCTTGTTAGGCCCAGAGGTTGCTCAGCAGTAGCTGGTACAGAGAATGATTCCTGCTCTGCAACTGTCTGTTACCATGGAGACATGCTAATTAGTGAATGATGAGAAAGCCAGAGGAGTTCAGGGTCTATAAAATCAGGGGAACCAAAGGGAAATGAGTGGAGAAATAGAGATGGAGAGAAAGGAGAAGATGTTTGTGGGACAATGGCAGGTTAGATGTCTTCAAATGAGAGGATCACCATAAAGAAGGAAAGGAGTTATGAAAGGGAAAGACTAGCCATGACAGAGAGCTTGATGAAGGACAGAGACTGTAGCCTGAGAAAAAAAAATGGGACACTCTGTTGTACACAGTATTAATTCCTAGGGTCATGGATGTCACAAATATGTATTTGAATGGTATGAAAGACCTGCTTTTTTTCAAAGAGAAAACCATGTGACGTTCAGGACCATTAAAAGAGATTGTAGATTTCTACAGACATTTCTCTGCTGTAAGTTGGGTCCACATTTGCCGTCATAATGTTCTGTGTGGAGTGTGAATGTGTAACACTCCTGTCTAACCTCTGAGCCCATTGTGTCCTTAGATTTCTGTATCCAGACCTCTGAGGAACACAAGTGACAACTTCAGTTGTAATGCTTTAAGAAGATAATATGTATCTGAAAGTGCTATACTCATGAACATGTAAGTGTATGTACCTAAGGCATTTTTTGAATCTTGACTAGGTGATAAAAAATCAATCTTCTAAAAAGATAATCATTATATTAATAATATAAGTATTTTCTGACTCATCCAGATATCATATATTATGTGCTAATACTGTATTATATTTGAGTTTTGCATATCTTAATAAGAAATGTTATGAAAATATAAAAATGTGGTGCTAATAAAGAGAATGAAGGGCCCGTTATTCTATTTTTTTTAAATCTTCAATTTTTCTTTTTATTGTGCATGTGTATTTGTAAGAAGGTACACATGTGTGTAGGGATGCAATGTTCACCAGGGGGCCAGAGGACAGCAACTTTGGGTATCATTCCTTTGATTACAAACTGTATGGCTTAGGCTTCTTGCTAGCTAGATTGTATAACTTAACTCAACCCATTACTATTAATCTATGTATTGCCACATGTTCCATGGCTTTACCTGTATCCCATTACCTGCTGCTCCCTGGATAGCGGGTTGGCGTTTCCCCACTCTGCCTTTATTCTCTGTTTATCTCTCTTGTATTTTCCTGCCTGGCTCCACCCTGCTCTGCCATTGGCCAGTGCAGCTTTATTTATTAGCCAATGGGAGCAACACACATTTGCAGCATCCAGAAAGGCATCCCACAGCACTTCCCTTTCTCTGTGTAATCAAAAAGGAAGGTTTTCACCCCAACACAGCAAAACTCTGGTATTCCAACCAGAATGTTTCTAGATAAGAAGAAGAGAATCAGTCCATTGTGTTAACTAGTGGGGAGTTCTGGAGGTAGATGAGTCACACTCACAAAGTTCTCATCTGCCCATGCCAGTAAGTAAATTCACAGCACCCCACACCTTGGAAATCCGAGTCCTGGCCTTTTCATCTACCAACACTGTCCTCCACCTTTCAGATTCTCTCATCTGTCAAATCTACACCAAATACCACTCTCCTCAGGAGAGCCCTTGAGGGATCTTCTTAAGTAGATGGTTGTACCTTTCTTTTTGCTCCCAATGTTCTTGGTCTCTCTATGTCCATTATACATGGATATTTTAAAAGATAAACATTCCTCATCAAGGAATGCTCCTCAGAACTGACAAATGCCATCTGTGAATCTTATGAGACTATGGACATTTCCATAACTACTTAGCTTCCATTAATGTCTGGGCTCCACATTCATCTAGAACCAGTTCTGCTGTCTCTTTCCCACACACTGACTTTATTCTGTTACTCTGTTTTCTCCAAGAATTTTTGTTACGTGCGGTCATTGCCTCTGCCTCACTGTGACCATAAAACCAGACAGAAACAACTTAAGAAAGGAAAGATGTATGTGGGCCTCATGGTTTCAGTTCACTACCGTTGGAAAGATGTGGCTGAGCAGCCCAGTTCCTGGCAGTGGAGACTTCACATCATGGAGAACCCGGAAGTAGAGAGATAACAACAGGAATCGACCCACCCCCAGGGACTACTTCACTAGCTCAGCCCCACCTCCTTCCACAACCTTTCAAATCAACACTATTGCCTTGGGAACAAGTATTCAAACAATGAGCTTGTAGGGGACATTTCAGATTCAAACTACATTATCATGGTGTTAAATATCATATAATAGTTATTACACTAAAATGGGATTTTTTGTGATTTTGAATGTCATGTGTTTCTTTTACTGTCTATCATACTTCTTCTTTTTGTTTTTTGAGACAGGGTTCTCCTTGTAGTTTTGGTGCCTGTCCTGGATCTTGCTCTGTAGACCAGGCTGGCCTGGAACTCACAGAGATCCACCTGGAGTGCTGAGATTAAAGGCATGCACCACCGCCGCCCAGCCCACCTATCATACTTCCAAGTTAGCCAAATATATATAAGTAAATACATGGATTACAGACACCATATGCACAAACCCAAATCACAATCTAATCACCAAACATTTTTCTCATGCAGGACTATTTGAAAAATCTCAGATAGCAATCCCAGCAGGTTAATAGTTTGATGGTATGCATGTCTATAAAAACCATGTTAGCTTCCATCATCTAGGAATAATGTCTGTCTGTGGGACTCTGTGTTCCCTTTCCATCTAACTTCATGTTCTTTCTCTCTATCTGTGTTTCAGAAAATAAATCATAAAAATACAAAAATTAAAATAAAAAAAACAGTGAGACAAAAAATTCCAAAATGAAATATAAAATTCAAAACAAAATTCCATGGGGTCTGTTTTGTGTTGACCAACTCCTGCTGGTATGGGGTCTGTCCTGGAGTGTGATTGATATACCCAGTGACACTCTATTGGGAAAAAACTTATTTTTTTTTCTTTCATCTGGTATCAATTGCAAATAGCCTCTTGATTACGGGGTTGGAACCCCATATCCATTTCCTCCTCTCAGTGCTGGGACCCCATCTGCCTTGAACCTATACAGATCTATTTTCATAGACTTAGTTTCAAATCTACATCTGTTCCACTATCGTTTGCTCAGCAGTTTGGTAGTTTATTTGGTCACAAATGCACTGTCTCATATAAGAAAACATAAGAGGTCCGATCAAACCCTGTACTTCAAAGCATAAATATTGCATCATCAGTATCACAATATTACCATCCTCACATGCATTAGGAAGCATACTTAATATTTGTGAAATGAGGTTATCATTTTATCAAATTTTCAGAGATATCATATATTTTCCATATAAATTGAGGAACTATCATTAATATCCTTTAGTCCTAATATTTTAAATTTACATTAGATTTAGATATGCCACATGGGCCTATGTCTGAAATATAAATCATAAGTTGCCTAGAAATGATACTTTGGGAAATATCCAATGATATAAAGAGGTGATTAAGCCAATGGGTAAATCACTGGCACCAAGTTAGTCTTCCAACACCTCTATGTTATGGCACTTGGTTCCCCAAATCCTCCTTTTCTTTCCCAGCAGTCTGTTTGGTGTCTGCACCTATAATGTAATGTTGCTGTCTCAGGGACTGGCTCCATCTCCCCATTGCCACTGTCCCTAAGCAGTTTCTGCAACTTTTCTAGGCTTCCCCCTCCCCTTTTTCCTTTGTTTGCAGATTGGGTTTTGAATTACAGAAAGATTGCACTGAAGAGGGGGGAAAAAAAGCAAATCCAAGGAAATTTTGCCAACCCCCAAAGTCCTCCTCTGATAGTGGAAGACATTATCTCGTTTCTGACTGACCCCACTGAGAGAAAGGAAAATGAACTGATGATAAGGAGTTCAAAGTGCAAAGTACAAACTGGAAAGAAAATATGTGTGTGTTTTGCAATGTGTTCTCTCCAAGGATATGCCGATCAGAAATGATCAGAGGTTCTTATGAGTAATAACAGACTAGTAAGTCAATAACATGGCACCGTCCCTTAAACAAAACAATTCAAAATTCAGACAAAAACAAATTCCCCAAACTAACCAGATCATTATGGGATAGTTCTGTGCTGTGTGTAGTTCTGTAAGATAAATAGAGGAAGGTAGGGCAGACCCAGAACCTTGACACAATGATGATGAAAATGCCAGCAAAAGCAGGTATGTAAGGGGCTCCCATGTGGAGTATCATGTTTATGGGAGAAGAAAATTGAAGCCAGATTTTAATGTAAGGCATAGGATTTACATACAAGAAAACATTTGGGGGCCATTATTATTATTAAATAATTGATTCAAATAATTAGATATCTTTTAAATTAGATATTTTCACATCTCTAAGAAAGAAACAGGCAGGAAGTCTCTTCTAATTTCTCTAACTATGTATTAATTGGTTCCTCGTGATTTGAGATGCTGTACTGATTTGCAAACTATTTAAACAATTGGTGGGAGGGAGCAATGCCTGTCCTATAAAGGTGAGGATATGTAAACATGAGATGGTCAATACAATGGCTTAGTTTTGTTTCAAGGGCTTTTCAATGGAATGGTGGCAAAATCTGAAATGAAACCATAAACAATGCTAAAACTAACCTTTTAAGATTTGTTTGTGTGTGTTTTGTGTGTATGAGTGTTTGCCTGCATGTATGTATGTGTGAAATACCTTCGGAGGCCAGCAGAGGACATCAGATACCCTGGAACTGGAGTCACTGTGGGTTGTGAGCCTCCATGTGGAAGCTGAGAAGTAAATCCAGGTCCTCTGCAAAAGCAGCAAGTGTAAGTATTGCTAAGCCAGCTCTCCAGGCCCCTAAAAGGAATTTTCAGTTTTGCTAAACACATTAAATCAAGTTTGTCTTAAACTAGAAAAATTATCTAAATAAAGCCAGCCAAACCATGATATTCTGGTCCCAACATATCATTATCCCAAGCTTATTGAGTTACTTTAAATTACTAAAGTTAGTAACTTTTAAGTGACACAAATAAAGAAAAATCAAAGGATTGAGGGGAGGGGTAAAATGGCATGTCTTGATGGAGTTTGTCCTTTACAACTTTTAATCCTTTTTTTAAAACATTATCAAGGGCAAAAGCCTCAAAAAATAAGCTCTTATTCCATTGTAATTACAATGAAAAGTTGCCCTTTGAAGAACTCCGCTTGCAAATTTATAATATTAACCCCACACTAGGATGCAGAGTTTGCAAAAACATGTTTGTTAAAAGACAGACATCTAAAAACAAATAGAAATGTCTCCCAACTCAATCGTTAGAAGACGTGCTGCTGATGTTTTTTAGTGGAAAAAGAGCAATTTACCAAACAATATTTCTGGATGATTAAAAAAGATCACATGAAAAAGATGCTTGCCACTGTGGTCAGTAGAAATTTAAATCAAAACAATGAGGAGATATGACGATAGACTAATGAGAATGGAAAGAAAATTTAACTGAGAGCAACTGAGACTATCTCCTGCTGCAGAAAGGAAACAAGCTTTAGCCTCTTGGAAAACAGCATGGCTATTGTCTCAAGTCTTGTAGTGCCTTACCAGCGCTTGGCGAGATGGCTCAGCAGCAAAGAGCACACTCTGCTCTTGCAAAGGACCTGAGATCACATCCCAGCACCCACTTCACCTTACAACCACTTGTCACTTAAACTCCAGGGAGATACGTTGCTTCTGGCCGCCCCATACAATGGCACTAATGTGCACAGACACACAGACAGACACATAAATGCACATAATTTAAATGAAAATAAATATTTTAATTGTGCTTACCTATTAATCATGCTTTTGACCTATGGATCATATTTATAGGTGTTTTATTCAAGAGAGATGAAAAGATATGTCCATTAAAAGGCCTATAGACAAATTTTAATAGCAGCCTTATTCATAATTTAAAGAATTTGGAAGCAATCCAAATTTGCAGGAACCATTGAGTGGATAGGCAGAATAGGATGAAATTGAAAAATAGAATATTACTTAGGAAATGAAAAGGGAACAAATTAATAATACATACAATAGTGTGGATAAACCTTAAAAACAATGCGCAAAAATAGAAATCAGGCACACACAAAAAAAGCTATATGCCATTCAATTTGCATGTATTCTAAGAAATCCAATGATAAGGACATAAAAATAGTTATAAGAGAGAGGAAGGGCAGGTTGTACAGAAGTATGGCAGACCTTTGGAGTGATGGGAACACCTTATAACAAAATTGGATTTAAGCTATGTGGGTGTGTACTGTTGAATTGTTTGTATAACTTAAAAAATTATAAAGGGGAAGTTAAATAATTTTTGCTTTTTGTTAATTATACTTTGATATACCTGATGATATACCAGATTGCTGTTTCAGAAAAGTTCTCTGTATGTGAATAAATGTGCAACTTTGTGCCTGCAAACACACACACACACACACACATACATACACACACACACACACACACACACACACACACACACACACACACACACAAATAAAGCAGTCAAGCAGCTGGCCTTTCATTAATGATGGGAATTCAGAAGATTCACTCATGTGCTATGGCTGCATGGCACATGACTAGTGGACTTTAAATAACGGGGCATTTTACAAACAAAACATCCACAACCACCATGAATTAGCATCACTCATCAATAAGTTTTTCTCATCTAATTTTGTTTCACTTCTTGTTTATTTTTTCCTCTAAGTGAAAGGAAAGTTGGCAATTGACCAGTTGGGAACCCAGCCACCCCCCAGCTCTCCTAGCATGTTCAAGCACCCTTTATAGGATCTTACACTTAACTGGCATCATTTTCAACAGGGCAATAATGAAAACGTTACCATCAGATCTCAGTGCATACTGCAAGGTTATGCTTTTTACTTAAATGGTTAAATGGTTCCTACCCACAAAAGTAAGAACCTGACGTCACCACAGCAGGCCCACAGCAGTGTTGGGTATGTGAAAAGCCATTACCAGAAAGATTCATTTCTACCTCACTCTAGACCTTTTGTTGTAATTCCTTATATAAAAATCCCCTTTTCCCCTTGACCATTAATACTGATAATTATATCTGTATTTCTTAAGAATATTATGAGTTGCCATTTCTGCATAGTAGCAGATTGAATTTATTCACCTTACGGATATATTATTATCACAGATAATAACTGCAGCATGATAATTATCATTAATTATTCATTTGGATTAAGAGGCAAATAGGCTTGTATTCAAGGGTCTTCCAGAGCACTGTTCATTGTTCCTGAGCCCTGTGTGCCAGTGTGACTAATTCATACTCTTTTCTGAGCCACTGTTGACATCTGACGGGTCCCATATGTATTTATTTGAAAATATAATAAAAGGAGTGAGGATACCATCTCAAGATGGAGTCACTAAAACAGACATATGGCTTCTTCGCTGCCCTTTAAGTGAGAGCATGTGATTGTCTGTTAGAGCCAGACTGCTGTGAGCATTGCATTAGTAGATGTGTATGTATTCCTTTCTCTGCATCCTGGACTTGGACTATTTAAACATATATAAGTCTGTACATTTACATAATAGCTTTTTGTAAAATAATAATAATAATAATGTAAGTGATACAATTTATCTTTTGTTGAACCAAGTGCTTTGGTACAGTTTGCTTGTATTTCCATTTTAAAATAACTTAAGTTTAATATGCAAAATGCGAGTGCAAAGTTTGGAAATCTGGGATGACATCAAGATGAGAAAGGAGCAAAGCAAAGGAGGCACACAGCTTGTAAAAATGGTTCTGGTCCTGGTTTAGTTAACACACACTAATATGGAGATGGATATATTGGTAGCATCTTTTTTCTCTTGGTCTTAGTCCTTATCTTTTCAATCTGTAACTTAGATTTGTGCTTCTAAATAGAAATAAAGAGGCAATTGGTAGTATGTCGAATTATATCTGCAAATCTCAAAGGCTTAACTGACTGAGGTTTGCATATTGAAATGACTGCATGGTTTTACCCCCGCCCCTCTTTCTGCCTAGTGGAGGAATGAAGGGGACGACACAGTATTGACTTGTATTTTAAGTCGTTTTGTGCTTATGTTAGTCAATACGCTGCATGTCATCACTCCTTTACTACTCAGTATCTTGCCGTGCTGGTGGATGGCAGCTCATGTCATTCCCATTTAGACACAAGAAGCTAAGCTAGATTGGTGGTAGTGTTACTCAAGCATTGCTACTTTAAGTAGTAGTACTTAAATGGAGAAGATTAAGTAGTAGCATTTAATTAGGAGTACACAGTGGTGGAACTGCATCAGGAACCTACATCTCCTGACTCTTAGGCCCTGTTTCTATGTCTCCCTGAGCACATCTGTCTGTACACAGTCTAATAACGCTGAGGGGGGAAAGGAATAGAACTTTGAAAACTCTATTCCAGATGCACAGAATTTCAGAGGAAGAAAACCTCAGGATGGTGGTGATGCCGTTCCACGCAGCTTCTCTAAGAGGAAAACCATCACGGTAAGCACAGTTTACCCTCCTAGCAGATTTTTCCAATGCTTGGCACAGTCTTGTGGTCAATAGGCACAATGCCAGCATATCTCCAGAACTTATATTTATACAAATGAAGTTCTATGCCCCTGATCAGCACCACACTCCAGCTAGTCACTCTTCCTTTCCTTCCATTTTACACACTAATAATCCTAGTGTGTTCATGTCCCCATGCATAGAGATACACTTGTGAATAGTATACCCAATTCTCATTTGTTAGTAGAAAACACACTTTAAGCCGGGCGGTGGTGGTGGTGCACACCTTTAATCCCAGCACTCGGGAGGCAGAGCCAGGAGGATCTTTGTGAGTTCTAGGCCAGCCTGGTCTACAGAGTGAGACCCAGGAAAGGTGCAAAGCTACACAGAGAAACCCTGTCTCAAAAAACCAAAAAAAAAAAAAAAAAAAAAAAAAAGAGAGAGAGAGAGAGAGAGAGAAGAAAACACGGTTTAATCTATTATGCTTATAATTATAGTCATTAATATATGTTTAGCATATGCATTATCCTGCACTGAGCAAATTCTGTACATTATCTATAGAGAAGACTGGTGACTAAATATCTCCCTCTGACCATGGAGCTGTTCAGAAAGAAGTTTTAATCTACAAGAAACAAGATTATTTAACAATTAACAAAGTAGGAGAATGACTTTGAAACCTTTCTTAGGAAAGATGGAGATATAGCCATTTCCTGGCATGCAAAAGGCCCTAGGCTCTATCCCCCAAGTGACTAGGCTGGAGAATCCCAAGTTCAAGGCCAACCAGTGAGTCATTGTCAGACCTTGTTTCAAAAAGATTGAGAGACAGGGTCACAATGCTTACCTACCATACACAAGGCCCTTGGTTCTATCTCAAGAACCAAAAATTCATTCATTACTTCTCGGGAATTTGGACCTTCACTTTGTTTCACAAGCATTCTCCCAATATAAAATAGTCTAGGCTCTAGCCCAGGAACCAGAGTTGTACCTCCGAGCAGCACAGGGGCCCTGCACTTGAACAGTGTCTGTCTTGTTAGAAAACATACATAATGTACAAACATTTCCTAGGAGTGAAACCACTACACAGAAAAAGAATGTAAAGAGAGCAATAAGAGAAGTGGGGTCTGGTACATGAGATGGCTTTCTGGATCCCATTACCGATGGTTGGATACCTTGCTCATCCTTGACGCAGGTAGGGAGGGCCTGCGTCCTGCCTCAACTGAATGTACCAGGCTTTGCTGTCCCCCCATGGGAGAACTTACCCTTTTGGAGGAGGGGAGGAGGGGTAGATCAAGGAGGGGTCAGGTGGCGGGGAGCGGGGGGGAGTGGGAGGAAGATGAGAGGGGGATCTGTAGTTAGTATGTAAAATTAATTAAAAAAATTTTTTTTAAAGTAAGGTGGGTGTAAACTTGGTCAAATTCTTAGGATTGGATAGACAGAGAAGGCACTGTGAGTGAAGGCAAGGAGCGGTGTGGATAGAGACTGTGCATCTCAAGCCAGCCAGAAAATACAAAGATATTCATATGAATGCATGTTTTGAAAAAAAAATTGAATCAGAACTCACAAAGCACCTTGCACTGGATAAAAATGTTCCTGCTGACTATATTTAATTTGTTGTCAGCCTCTTTAATTTTTCTGAACACTTTTTCTCTCTTGCTCTGAATAAGATTCTTTTCTGGCTGCATCTCTTTGATCTGATTGTTTATGTATTTCTTTTGGGCCATGTTATGTTGACAATTCTGTCGACTCCTTGAAATCAGATTCTAAAAATGGAATACTCTTCTAATGGTGATGATCACTTGAATATAAAATAACTTGGAATCATGGGGGAGAAAGCCATGAATTACAGTTGCTTTATAACTGGATTACAGAATGCATCGATGGGCTGGAGGAAGAAACCAAATGACATGGATTGCTTGTCCTGATGCTCTCTGCTTTTCAGAAAGGAAAACTGACTTTAAATCAATCATATCTATTTAAGAGAAGGTTAAGAGCTAGGATTTCTTGAAAGCTGGTGTTGTGCAAAGGTTCCCGCTAAGTATTTCCCTTGTCATTCCTGACCCTCATGGTGACCCTGCAGTACTCCACAGCCAGATCAGGAAACTGAGGCTGAGACACAGTAGCAGTCTCGAGTTTTTCCAGCAGTTCCCCTCCCCCCCCCCCCCCCCCCCCGCTCCCCGCTCCAAAGTGTGTACTCTTAATTGTCATCTCCTAATTACAGCTGGGTAACAACAGAGGCTTTTCAACAGTGTACAGTACAGTCACATTGCTGTTTACAATAGAGAATTCTGGTAGCAGTGAAGAAAGTGTGGGATTAGGAAAAGTGGGAGAAATTTTCAGTTCAGGAGAGAGACACGTAGGATCTTAAACTAAAGTTAACAGTGACTATGGAACACTTGGTCACTTGCCAGAGGATGCTGATGAAATGTCCTTTCGAAAGTCAGGTGATGGAAATGCCTATTCAAATAAGCCACAGGATAATTGTGTTGCCATGGTTTATGTAATTTTCCTGTGGCAGAGGAAAGCCAGCTTTTATTTCTCTTTGTCTCATGGCTTTCCAAGGTAAAACGTTGTCCCAGAATGAGATGGTGTATCAATATTATATGTCAATAAACAGACACAGATTTTGCATTTGAAACATGTCACTGGATGACCACTAGAAGTTACTACCATTATAAGGATTTTCATTAACCTCACTGGAAAAGACCCTTGCTTGATGGCTTCTTTAGATCTTTAAACAGTTTGTCAGTGATGGCAAATTCTGTAGGAGAGTCTATTCTGAGCCATTAACTTCCTGAAAGGGGAACATGGGCTGGTTACCAGAAATGCTGTAACTGAAGCCGATTGGGCTGCAGGTGAAGGCTGGGTGTTTGTCTTGAGAATTAAAAACTATGAGACAACTTCTTTACATAACTGATTTTTAAAAAAATAACACATTTTTAAAGGTGAAAAAAGAGAGAGAAATCCCAACTAAACTCCCATCACCAGGTCTCTGAAATACCTTTCTGTCCTTTTGAAACAAACATGAGCTTCAGCTCTCTGCTCTACCAGAAGTGGGAAAGATGCTTTGATAAAACTGGATGCAGTGACACATATCTATAATCCCAGCAGTTGGGAAGCTGGGGCGAGGGCAGGGGGCTGCCTCAAGTTCAAGGCATAGTAAGGTTCATGCTATCCTTGGCTACAAAGTGAGATTCTGTCTCAAAAAAAAAATCAAACAAACAAAAAACAAGATGCTTTGGTACGTTTGCACAATTGCATGCTTGCATGATTTTCAAACTTGATTAAAAATATCAGTAACTATAATTCATTTCCCTAACCTAAACTGCTGTGCAGAAAGCACTGGGTACATGTTCATTCCTTGCTTTTAAAAAGAGGGAGTAATTATTCACATAAATGGCTTCTGTTTCCTTCATGTTAAAAAAAAAAAAAAGACAGCATACACACATAAGTCAAATAGAGTATAAGGGAGAAATAGATGCAGTGTAATAATGATAAGAAACCATAATAGCTGCATGGAGGTAGATAGCAAATTGCCACTCATTACTCCAAAGGGGAGAAAGTTAGTGGGTAATTAGCAACATCAAATGCCAAATGGAAGGATAGTCTGTAAGACAACAGTAAACATATTCTATGTTCCGTGAGAAAGAAAAGGCTGGCAGAAATAACAGCAGAGCAGACACAGCAGCCACGGGAAGAGGGTTTTTCGTGAAATGAAAAAATAAAGTGGATCTTTCCATCTCTCTTTCTCACTCTCAGTATTGTCACTTTTCAGCTTATTCTAGACTAGTAGAAGCAACAGCCTAATTCAGGAAGTCAACAACAATGAGCCTCACAATGTGAAAAAACTTGCACAGCCTTGATGCAGTGAGGAGGGGCGCTTAGACCAGCCTTAACTGAATGTATAAGGCTTTGTTGACTCCCCATGGGAGGCCTTACCTTTTCAGAGGAGGAGATGGGGGTGCGTGCGTTGGTGGGGGAGGCCCAGGGGGAGCAGGAGGAGGGATGAGAGGGGGATCCGTGGTCAATATGTAACATGAATTTAAAAAAAAATCTCCTAATAAAGAAAAAAATCTTGCTCTCGGTGAGCTAAAACATTTGCTGGGCAAGAAAAATGCTTTCCAAAGGGGGAGCTATGAAATAGAAAATGGTGATTCAGCTGTGGAAAATCAAAGAATGCATAATTATGCTATTGTGAGGAAGGACCTAAGGGATGTGAATCAGTCTGGTCAGCCACATTCATATGCACGGGAAGTAATTAAGAGGAAGAACTTTCAGAATAAAGACAAACAATGATTGGAAGATGTCTACATATCGACTAGTTTTCAGTATTCACCGGAGTCAAAGCTCCCTAGGCCAACTTAGATGCCTTCATTTCAATGATCTTTAGAGAGATTTTGGTCTTTTCTCTCGGTTATCTATTAATTGTGCAGGGAAGCTTTCTGCACATAAGTAGATAAAATGTGTGAGAGTCATATGTACAAGGAGGAAGCTTGCAAATATTAACAACTGTTGATTCATCTTCAGTGATTTCAGAAATGTTTAGATGTATACAAAGTTCATTTACATCATCCTGTTTGCTCTGCATACTCCATACTTAAGGAACTGTTATTTCAAATCTTAGCCACGAGAAATGAAGGCCCAAAGCTTTGTCTTGCTCAAAATAAAGTCAAAGCTTGAACTCAGATCTCTCAAATTGCTAAACTTGAGCTCTTGGCAAAGAATAAGCAAAAATATACATTACGGTTTAGAAGAACATTATAGAAAACAAGACTCAGACAAAGTTAGGATCTTCCCTCATTCAGTCTTTACAACCGACCTATAAGGGAAAGGGGGCGGGGATGAATGTGAGTGGTAAGGATGGTGATAAGGAAGAAGAGGGTGATGGTGGTGATAAGCGGAGGGACTGTGGTGATGGGGTTGTAGTGATGGTGATGTCTGTTCTGTAGATGAGAAAAGATGAGAGGTTAAGTGACCAGCTCAGAGTCACATAGCAGAACTACATGGAGAGATGACAGGAAAGCCTGTGTTTCAGCTTCTTTACTGGCATCCTGGATCCTTCCTTCTGCCATCCCAGTACTATTTTGTACCTCAGCTATTGTTTTAGATTGTTATTGCCATATGATAAGTATCCACAAATATGGATGTCCAAAACATACATTTATTTTCTCACATTGTTCCTAGGTCAGGAGCCTGGCTCCACATAGCTGGTCCCTCGGATCAGAGTGTCTCAGTGCGTTGACTTTGGAGGTAACTGGTTAATGCCCCTTTCCAAAAACTCACGTGATTGGAAAAAATTAGTTCCCTGTGATCATAAAAGTTGTGGTTTCTGCTTCCTCACTACCAGGGGCCTCTTGCCTTCTGGGGGCCCTTACAGTTCTTTGCCTTGTGGTCCATTCACAGACCCTCTTAAATTATGGCTGCCCACTACACTGACTTCAGAAGGCAGCATTCTCTGGGTTGTTGGCTTTCCAATAGCTCACCCAATTAGGTTGGCCCTTCTCAAGACAACTTCCCATGTGGTCAAACTGATAAGAAGTCTTAATTATATGCACCAAATAAAACCCTATACTTTTTCCATAAAATTTAGCATAATCACAGAAGTGATACCATATTGTTTTTGCTAAATTTTACAGGTAGAAGCAAGTTACAGGGTCTCCTCACACTCAAGAACAGAGGACTATAAACAGTCATTAGACATTGAGGATTGTCTTGGAACTCTGCACAATACACCTATGTCAGCATGACAACCTTTAGGACTCGTTTTCTGACCCCTACAACTGAACCACTCCCTGCTCCCAGGTACTTTCCTGTATTTACATAGCGTATCCCTCAGTGTGGTAATGGCTTGTCCCCCAACTAGAGGTTAATCCCTTCCAGTCAACAATGTTATATCATCCACTGCAATATCTCCAACATCACTTGCAAGCCCTGACACTTCTTCAGCACATGATAAATGGCAGCAATTAATATTCAAATGGCCTTTCTTCAGAAGTAGTAGTGCTTGTCAATAAATGAGGTTTACCAGCCATGATATCTTCGTGGGTTTTCAGCCAGTCTCGCATTCAGGCACCTATGACAACTCAAACACCTTCATCACATTAGCAAATGCGGCTCGTCACATTTCCACTAGTGGCATGTTTCTGATCCATTATATCCTTGCTATTTTTCCACTAGAGATCAGTTCATGCTAATGCTAGCCATGGGAATTTATCTTTACAACCCAGCTGATGAGCCCAGTCTTACTGTAACTTGCTATGCTGTGTTTGCCTGATATCCCTGGGAGGTCTGCTCTTTTCTGAAGAAATGGAGAAGTGGATCTGGTGGAGAAGGAAGTGGGGAGAGGGACTGGGAGGAGAGACTGAGGTTGGATATATTATATGAGAGAAGAAAAATAATAATTTTAAAAAAAGAAAGTGGGGGGTTGGGGATTTAGCTCAGTGGTAGAGTGCTTGCCTAGCAAGCACAAGGCCCTGGGTTCAGTCCTCAGCTCCCAAAAAAAAAGTTTGAAGAAATAAAAAAAAAAAATTATAATTTATATTTGGGCTGGAGAAATGGCTCAGAGGTTAAGAGCACTGGCTGCTCTTCCAGAGGACCCAGGTTCAATTCCCAGCACCCACATGGCAGCTCACAACTGTCTGTAACTCCAGTTCTAGGGCATCTGACACCTTCACACCAATGCATATAAAATAAAGTTAAATAATTTTTTTTAAAAAAAGTGGAACTTCAAACTAACTCATTTAGAATTACATAAATGAATAAAAATTTGATTTATCTAGTTGAAGACTGAGATATGGTCTAAAAATTCAGCAGCATTAAAACAAAAAAAAATGCAGAACAAGGGAAGACTATGACCACATATTTTTAAATGCAAGCAAGAAAGTCTATGAAGAAAACTAAATAGAATATTTTGTAAGAAAGCAGAGGGAAAAGTTGAGGCCATAGAAAACAGATCCATCAGAAAAAAAAAGTGTTTCAAAGTCTAAAGCCATAAACTAAAGCAAGCAATTCAAGAAACTCTACAATGGAAACTAAACTGATGTGCACGGTTTACTGAAATCTTCACAACATCACATCTCTGCATCCACCGGCAACTTACATTCACATTGTTCTTGAAAAATATATCTAGAATTTATTTTAGCATTTTCACAAGTCGAGGTCACTGCAGTTTTTGTTTGTTTGTTTGTTTTGCTTTGTTTTTCTTTTTTCAGGTCACAGTTGAAAAGCTTCGATTATTTTATCTCCTCACTCGTTTTTAGTCCATTGTGTAAGGCAGAGTCACGGTGTATAGCTCCGGCTGTCCTTGAACTTGAAGCAATCCTTTTGTCTCAACGTCCTGAGTGCTGGGATCCCAGGCCAGTACCACCAAACCTGGATCTGTTTTATCCTTTTTCATATAAAGACTCACGATGTGGATATTTTAAAAAACCTTTACTCTGTCTACATAATGGGTCACTGAGATAACCACAGAATGTCCCACCTCAATAATTATTAAAGACTGCAAAAGGTATGCTTTGAATTTAGAAGACATTTAAACAATTGGCTACAGCAGTCTTAAAAAAGATCTAAGGCAATTCCATAACTGGTTCATTGCCCCATTAAACAAAGGCATACCTCTGGCTGCCATGAATTCAGGATTCTTTACTGATAGAAAAACAGAGTTTCAAGATGCTCAAAGCAAAAGCATGTGAATTATGTATGAAAATAAATGTACGTGTGAATATTATGGGTAGCTCAAAGTGAGGAGAGAAGCAAGAGGCAGAGAAGAAGCATTTGATAGTTTAAAAACTCAGATAAAAAACAAATGAAGACAAGAAAATAACAGAGGTCGTCTGTTATTTTATGCTCTGAGTTTGAAGACAGACTCAGGTCTTCTCTGTGCCCAGCCAATTATCTGCAGTCCCTGTACAAAGACCAAAGGAAAGGGGTGTATGTGGAGGCCAGCAAAGCTCTTGTGGGCTGAAAAGAAGTCAGCAGTGTAACGATACCTCAAATCTATATTTGTCAGGCTCTTACAGTAAACTCTGCTTTCTGCCGTCTATTAATAGCTGGCACTTCTGTAAATCTGTATCTCAGCAATGAGAGCCAATGTACATAATGGTGACCTGAGGGCTGCAAGAGCTTCCTGTGCCCTCAGGAGAGGCCCGGTGCCCTTTGCAACCTTAAACTCCCGTCCAGACAGGCTCGCCCAATTGTGCACCGTGTGGAGAGAGAAAGCCCATTTCCTTCATTTGTTCTGGCAGCTTGGAAGCCATTCCCTCGGATGTTAGCACAGCATGATTCCCAGTGTAGGGACCTCTGTAAATATTGTCAGTGAATGAATGGAAGTCAGTGCTACAGGAGATTTTCTCATGAAACTTTCTCATCTCCAGCACCAGGACAAAGTGGTTTTTATTTATTTATTTGCTTTTGTCAAGTATCTTGGTGATTTTCCAAAACGCTCATGAGCTACCCTTCTCTACCTAACCTAGACCAAGAAGTCTCTGTCCATAAGCTTCTTATACTTTTCCCACTATCCTCCATCTCTTCCCTTATCCTACAGCAGTGCCTAGTTTTCAGACTTACTCACTACATTTTCCTTGTCACGATGTTTTTCCTGGTTTACTATGGAGAGTCCTTCATTGAACCTACAATCTGGGCTAAGTCATTGTTTCTCCAACATGCTGAGATTTGTTCCTATTCTTCTTTCCTTGCTAAATGCCTTAGGTAATTGAGTCCATCAGTGGACATTTTTTTAATAATATATCTTTTTAATTCTTTGATAATTTCAGACAATGTATCTTGGTCCTATTCATCCCCATTCCTCTCCCAACTCCCTCCACATACACCCCCTTCTCCCTCCTCCCCGACTTTATGTCCTATTTTTCTGTGGTGGTATTGTGTTCACCAAAATATTGTGTACTCTAATAAATTTATCTGGGGTCAGAGAACAGACAGCCACTAGATACAAAGGCTAGAAAATGGTGGCACTCACACCTTTAATCCTAGCATTCCAGAGATAGAAATCCCTCTGGATCTCTGTGAGTTCAAGGCCACATTGGAAACAGCCAAGCATGGTGACACACACCTTTAATCCCAGAAAGCCAGCCTTTAATCCCAGGGAGTGGTTGTAGAAAGCAGAAAGATATATAAGGCGTGAGGACCAGAAACTAGAAGCATTTGGCTGGTTAAGCATTTGGCTGGTTAAGCATTTGGCTGGTTAAGCATGTGGCTGGTTAAGCTTCAGGCTTTTAAGCAGCAGTTCAGCTGAGAGCCATTGGGATGAAGACACAGAAGCTTCCGGTCTGAGGAAACAGGACCAGCTGAGGATCTGGTGAGGTGAGATAGCTTGTTCTGTCTCTCTGATCTACCAGCATGGACCCCAAAAACTCGCCTCAGGTTTGATTTTATTAATAAGAACCTTTAAGATTCATGCAACATTTTTCTTTTTAGATGAGACTAGGTTCGCTAGCCCTTAGAATCTTTCTATCCTTTTCTTTAGTGTTCCCTTAGTCTTAGGCTTAGAGGTTGAACTGCAAATGTACCAACTGCAGGCAGGCATTTTGGTCAGTTGGGGCTTGCTGTAAGGGTCTCCATCTGCTGCAAAAAGAAGCTTCATGGATTAGGGGTGAGAGCAGAGCTTTTCTGTAGACACAAGACTGAGGATTCAGTATGCACATAGAATAAGCTGCTTAGGAAGGGAGGCAGTAGCATCTTCTCTTGTAGCTTCTGTGACCAGCTGTCGGTGGTTGGGTAAGTTTGGTAGACAATTGGCAGACATTCCTTTTAGCCTCCAAAGCCAAGTTCAAATTCAAATCTCCCTCCAAGAAACCTCCTTAGGTACCTTTGTCCACCTGTGGTCTACTATATTTTATACTACATCAGAGGCCGATCCCCTCTTTCTCCCCACATAGACCTCTTGAAATTCTTAAATCTAAGAATGCTACCTTCAAGATAGAATGATTATGTCTAATCATAGAAATTCAAAATATTTGGTATAATATTGCTCATTCCTTAAAGCTGAACTCTCCTCATTTACCCAAAGATGTAATATTTACATTAATATATACATAATACTTTAAACATCATATCAGTGAAGATAAATATAACTCCATATGTAAGAAGGAAAACAGAAAAGAAAGAGGAGTTAATAAACCTTTGAGATGATTTAGTAAATGGGTTGTTTTAATTATAAGATAGCTTTTCCAGTGAAAACTAAGGAAAGCTTTGGATTCCCAAATAGTACAATATTCCATGATTTTAAAATCGCCAAAATAATTTGATTAATTCATCTTTCTTACAGGATATGTAAGTGACATGCACAACAAGAGCTGCTTTTAGCTGGGCAGTGGTCCACACCTTTAATCCCAGCACTCAGAAGGCAGAGGCAGGAGGATATCTGTGAGTTTGAGGCAGCCTGATCTATAGAGTGAGCTCCAGGACAGCTATGGCTGTGTTTTATATCGCAGATAACCCAGTTAGGCTTGGTAGCTTACTGACAATAGTACTTGGAAGGAACCTTCTAGATGCTTAACTCTACAATATAAAAATTGAGATATAAACTCTGGTCCTAACATTTGTTTAACACTTAAAATGTGATGTCTTGTTAGAGTTCCTTTGTATGGTCTTAAACATTATGAAAAGAAGGCATCTTAAAAATCCTACCTCAATGAGTATATACTACTCTGGAAGCTGGAGAGGAATTAATAGACCCCAGCAAAGAGAAAGACAAGGACCCAAAGAGACACAGTGAAGACAGATGACAAGCAGTCAACACCAACTGTGAGAGATGCCAAAAGCCCCAAATGGTCTTCTGCCAAGACATACCCTTCCCTTGCTATATCTGAACCTCTACCCTTAAAAACTCATGCCTTTGGATCGAAAGGTCTCACAGGTAATTGCTGTTAAAAATAAACACACACTGAGGAGATGGATTCATGGGTAAGAACATTTGCTGGGCAAACATGAGGATACAGGTTTGTATCCCAACACTCACAAAAAAAGTCAGGCATAGTTGCACATGTACCTATAATCCCAGCCCTGTATAGGAAGAGACTGGGGATTGCTGAATCTTGCTGGTGGCCAGCTAGCTACAGTTCCAGGAAGTGACCCTCTGTCAATGGAATAAGATGAAGATTAATAGACTAGGACCCCAATACCATCCTCCGGCCTCTCAGAATATGCCTCTACACATATGTGCACATATCACAACAAGAGAGAGAGAGAGAGAGAGAGAGAGAGAGAGAGAGAGAGAGAGAGAGAGGGAGGGAGGAGGGAGGGAGAGAGAGAGAGAGAGAGAGAGAGAGAGAGAGAGAGAGAGAGAGAGAGAGAGAGCAGTGGAAGCTACAGATCAGCTATTTTCATCACAGGGATGGCAATATCTCTGGAAGCCTACATAGACTGGGTGTGTCTAAAGACAAAATAGAATGCTTATAGCTCTTGCCACAATAGATCCCACCCACTTTGGAGTCCTTTGAAATAGCTCTGAGAATTCCTAAGTGTGGTGTTCATCTAATATTCTATAAGTCTTAGAATGTAGGTGCCAAGGTGCGCCCAGCATTGTGGTCACCCTTTAGTAGTAGCTGCAGATAACCCAAAGAACAACTGTGCTAAGAGCGAGCAGGGCTACTTGCTGAAGCGCTCTGTGTCCAGAGGCTCGGATTCTGCTGTCAGTGCCTTCAACGCCGCTGCTGCTGACTCCAACACTGACCTCGTGCGTTTCCCGGGAAGCCATCTTTCTTCCCAACCAAAGATTCGTCAACTAATGCTCCTTATGTCTTAAGCCTCCTGTCTCAGCATTTTAGAACTTTGCCCATCGTTTTCTAACCATTTCTGTGTCCTAGGACTGTGGTTGAAATAATTTGAGGTAACTTGTTTGAACAAATTTAGTGAAAGCCATGTGGGAACCCATTCCACCCAGTCCTCTGACATTGATCCTTCCTGTCTGGTCTGGGACACACCTCGTTCCCTCAAGAGACAAATGGGCTTTCTTTTCTTTTTTTTTTTAAAGTAGTACTTTATTAAAACACATCATTAATCTTAACCTTTCTTAAAAACCAACTAAAACTACAATAAAGTAAAATTGTTTAAAGTACTTTGTCTTCTGGCTTCCCACACTGCTGTTTGAAAGGGTTGCTCTACCCCGAATTCCCTGTATGTGACCAACTATTTTTGTCTTTTTCCTCTCTGAGAGAAAATTCTGAAGAAATTTGTGTTTCATTTCATAGGACCAGAAAGATCCAAGCTGTATGAAGTGTGATGGAAGAGAGAAATTTTTAAACTGAGATGTCTCCAAAAATCATTTCCTCAGAGACTTTCTCTGGAAACTTTGAGAACACTAACTACACCAGTCAAGGTAGTCATCAGAAAGATAAGAAATATGAGAATCAGGAATAGGCATTATAACTCAGAGACACAAGGAACCCTGGGGCAGAGAGGTGTTTGCAGGAGTCCAGACCATCCCAGTCAAGGAGCAGGAGGTTGTGGAAGAGACTTTTAAAAAAATGGAAGTACTGGCTCATTACAACAAAGTAGAGTGTTGAGAAGAGATTTCAACTAGCAGGACTGAACTTGTGACAAGAGCATGAGGGAACTAAGGGAACAAGTAATTAGGATTGTCAGAAATAAAAATTTAAATAGATAGAAAAACAAAGGTAATCTGCAACTATCCTGTTCCTTATCCCTGAATCACACAGCATCAGAATGATGCCCATGCTAAATCAATCTCATCACAATTTTAAGTAACTGGTTCAAGAAGACCATGCACACAAAGTAAGGATTTATATATGTTGCAGATGAGGAAATTCTAGATGCTTCTAGAAGGTGGATCAATTCAAAGTGTTACCTAAAAAATAGAGGTAATGGCCAACAGAATTGGATCTAAATGGTAGAATGGTTATTTCTGAAGACAGGCAAGTGTTAGTGGTTTGGAAAAATAGTTAATGGAGCCAATCACCAACAAAACTGAGAAACACATAACCCACCTTAAAGTCTATGCATAGACATATTTAATAAAAATAAATATTCAAAACTTTTTAAGGGACTGTAGATGCTATCTTGGTCCTGCCTATCCCACTGCTCTCTTGCAGCATCCTCAATAAACATTTGTCTTTTTCTATTCTGGTTTAAAGGGTGAATTCATTCACTACCTACCAATCCTGCCAATCCCTTCCCCAACAAACTAGAAATAAACAGGAGAAGCAGCAATCAGGACAATGAGCCCTACAAGAAATCTGAGTTTTAGAATGTACCTAGATCTGAAGCAAAGTTAAGGCAGATGACACTGTACTCCCACAGATACCACAGGCCATGTGCTCCTAACAACATTCATATGAGGCCAGGCACTGCTATTACCACTTCACAGACAGAAAACTGGTGCTTGGTGAAATCAAATCAGTTGCTTGCAGTCACAATTCACTTATTTATTCAGTAGCTATTTATGGATCAATGCTTTTCTACCTGCCAGACTAGAATTTTACCAGACTGCTCAGACTTGTAAACTGCATGTTCTTCTCCCTTTACTATTTTGTCTCCCATGAAAACAGTCTCAAAACTAAAAGAGATCTCAAGGCAGACTCTGTAAAAGAATATGTTTCTATGGGGAATGGAAGCCCTTAAAAAGATGTAATTCTGGCTATGGCCAGTGAAACTAATTTAAATGAGAAGGAAATGAGTGAAGGTCAAAGTGCCGAAAATAGATACAAAATTATCTCCCTCATGAACTCAGACTTTTTAATATACTAAATGAGCCGGAAAGAGATCAGAACAAGAAAAAGTAGAGAAAATAGGCACAAATCTGAAAGGCTGAATCCACGAAGTTTCCCAGGGAAAGCAAGATGGTTTCACAAACGTCCAAGATTTCCAAGACAGGCCATAATAAACCCAGAAAGGAAGGTATGCATTTGCTCCTCAAAGACACTGTGTGATATTAACAAATACTAAAAAGGGCCGCGTTGCCCTCTTCCTTTGTCTTCATCGAGAAAATAAATCATAACTAAAACCATAGAATAATTAATGCTAAGTTGATTGAAAACAAAATCAAGAGTGGAGCTGGTGAGTAAATGTTTAAGAAACTTACATGAACATTGAAAGTTTGCTTGTGTGCAAGGATTTTGAAGTTCCTTGTGTCATTAGTCACGGGGTCATCTGAAAACTAAGAGACTCATGAAGAAACAGAGTTAAGTGTCAATACGTGAGAAAAGACCGGCTTTGGAAAATGAGGACTACTGACACAGAGAAGGTTCTCAAACACATTGTTAAGCTATTTAGTAGACATTCAGGAATCGGGTGTTTACGGAAGGGCAGGGGAGCCAGGCTTTCCTGGACTAAAGCCCTGTAAGGACCTGGACCCACAGTGACCACCCATCTCACATTGTGCCGCGTCCTCCCTCCCCCCCTTTCTCTTCTCTCCATACATCTGGTCTTTGAGCAGAAACGCATTTCCAAACTATCCGTTAATCCAGTCCTCCCGCCCACCGCCACAGCTGGATCAGAGCCCTGTCTTGTCTCTCTGAGGTCTGTCACTGCTGGTTTTTCATATCATCACGAATGCAGTCTTCATTCAGCCAATTGTCCTTCCAACAATGCAAACTTTGACCATATTGCACCCCTAGACAAGATACCTTGGTGGCTTCCCAGCCTTTCCTCACTTCACTGACTAAGGCCCTGCCTGATGAGACACTCTTTTTCTTCAAAGTTTCATTCCAACCTTAGTCTCCTTTAACACAGCCAGCTCCAGCGCTGCTGACTTTGTGTGAGTATGAGCTACAACTCCCTTTCTTACTTCAGAGTTTTAGCTATCACCTCTGCCTGGGTGATCTCCCCAGTTCTCCTCATGGCTGCTGCCCCTCATCTTCCAGGTGTCATTGTCCAGTCTCTCAAAAGGGATGCCATTCTTGGCTCTTTTTAGACATTTCTGTGTCATTACCCTGTTCCTTCATAATGCCAATCTCAATTATAACTTGGGTGTGCTCCTCTTAGTCAGCTGCACAAGAGCAGCAGCCTTGTCTAGTTTGATCTCCTTTCAGTTCTCAGCACTTAATATATTGTGATAGTTGAAAGAGACTCAAACAATACCAGTGGTCAGGGAGAGGGAGAAATAACTAAATCCTGAATATTTTTATTTTAAAATGGAAAGTAACAAGTGGGTAAGTTTTCCAATATAGCTGTGGTAGCCCCATAAGTTAGGAGCAGGGTAAAGAGAAGGGTAGATCAAAAGATTGATAAAGATGCTCTAAGGACAAATCCTACTCAATACTTTTGACAGTAAATTTTCCAAAGAATAGAAAGCACGATTTTCAAGTATGCAAGTGGGATATGACCTGGAGATGCAGTTGGAGCTCTGAAGGACAAAAAATGACATGGCTAAAGTGACAGGAGAATTGAAGCTAAAAAGAGGTTGTCCAGGGGCTAGGGAGATGGCTCAGTGGTTAAGGGCACTGGCTGTTCTTCCAGAGGATGTGGGTTCAATTCCCAGCACCCATGTGGCAGCTCACAACTGTCTGTGACTCCAGTTGCAGGTGATCCAACACCCTCATATGGAGATACATGCAGGAAAATAAATACAATGCTCATGGAAGAAAAATAAATAATTTTTTTAAAAAAGTTGTTCAAGCTGGTTAAGTGTAGATAGAAATGTAGTAGGGTTCAGTGAATTATCTAACTGCACATAGAAGGGAAGTGCTAACTTACCAATGGTGTGTGAAATGTGGTCCTGATGGTTAGGGAGAGCATTTACCAATTCATTTACTGTTCAACCTTATAAAAAAAAAATTCCTGTCTACAAGGAAGATGAAATACTATATATTAGCTGTAATATTCAGGCCAGCAGGATCTAGATACAGGATGTGAATGATACCAAGGTAACTTATAATTCCATGAACCTCATATGATACAAGGAACCCTCTTCTGTAATCATATGTTGGGAAATAGGGCATCATCCTGAAGGAGGTAGCAGAAATGAGACAATGTAAATGTCCAGAATTTTAATAGTTATAACACATGATAAATAATAATTAAGAGAAGTGGAGTTGTATACCCTTAGCATATAGAATTTTTGAGAATTAAGACATTATCTCCATTTATTTTGAAAGTGGTATGTGATGAAAATTAGAATTCATTAGAACTATTTTCAACATGGCCGGGATGTACAAGTTCATGCCAAAGGATGGAGGTGAGTTCTAATGGGTAACTTTGGTCTCTTTGGTCTAACAAAATCAAATGAACTCCCTAGCAAACAGAGACCACTGTTTCTGGAAAATACATGTATATCTAGCATGATCTTTTGAAGTACAGACCAGGGACACATGCAGTGGGAGATTGTTACCTCTATAGTCCCTTCCAGTTCTAAGCATAGTGTTGCTAATCTGCAAGTGAGCCCACAAACTGCTGAGCAGTGTCATCTGTATTCAAAATCAATGTGGAAGCTACAGTCGGTGAATGCACCCATCCTCAGAAGGTTTCCTTGCTACCATTGGACAGCCCAACTGGCTAACAATCATAAATTAATAAGCAGATATAAATTCCCAAATAAGAAGACACTAGGTTCTGCTTATATATTTACTGAACACATTTTTTCTCTCCTCCATCCTGTGATGAAAGGGAAAAGTGGTGAGATTAAATAATGCAAATGATTAAACTGAAAGCCTTTTTACCAGTGAAAGGAAGTTGTCATTATTATGTACTTGTGTTCTTTTATGTCATCATTTAGCACTTCTCACTCTTGTCCCTTCTCTCTTTCAACCTTCACAGACACACACACACACACACACACACACACACACACACACACACACAGAGGATATCTTTTAGGACCCAACTGACTGTAGAGCTGGAGTACAATCACTGATATCTTCATCCCAAGTTTACACTAAACTTGCTCTGATAAAAATGTTTTTATTAATAACCTAAAAATTTAATGAAAGGCCTATCTTTAAAAAAATATCCATTTCTCCTTTTACACTAAATTTATAATGAACCTTTGGGAAATTTCTGAAGTTCTTACACACATATTAATTCCCATTAATTAACATAAAGGCTAAAATGCAAATAAAAGTAGTTTTAGTCCTTGGAAAGGGCAGGGCTCCAAGCAGAAGAATCCCTGACTCAGGATGTTCTCCATGCTTGAGTGAGCAGCTGCCTGGCTCTGGATTCCCAGTCCTTGGAGCAACACAGGACTACAGCAAAACTGGAGGGACATGCCAAGAGCCCAGCACTCTCTCTCCACAGCCACGTGTCAGGAGCTGCGCAAGATGAATGAAAAGACCATGTGCCGGCTGAGTTCGAACCCCGTCCCCATGGTGTTGTAGATAACCTCACACAACTTTTTCATTACAACATGAAAGTATGGGTGCACCCCAAATGCAAAGCTGGTCAACAGGTCATGACGTTTGTAAGTTTCCCGATCCTACTTCCTGCACTTTTAGAAGTTTCTAAGGCAGCCTCCCTGAGCCTCTTTAGGAATTGGGGCGGGGGGGGGGGGGAACAACACATTTTCACCCATTTTTGAACTGAAGAAAATTCAGGAGAAAAAAAAATAGTGGATTTATCCCAAAATGTAAAGGTCTTTTCCACTTAAAACACAGATATCATATAAGGTAGCCATGGAGCTGAGCGTGAGCAGCATGTTCAGCATGCATGAACTGTCTTTCATTACTGGCGTCAATACTAAAAGGAAGAACCAGAAAGTTCTGAGATGTGGGAATATTGTTTCATCAAAACAAAACAGCAAGCCGGCTATTACTGCCGTGACAAAGGCGTAATTTATGTTTCCCTGAACACCAAGATACTTTAGAAGAGTAGGGGCAGTAATTCATGCAGGCAACACACCCCTTCTCGAATGCACAGGCAGACAGCAGCTCTAAAACATGACACGAGAACAAATGGCCGAGTCAGAATTTGAACCTGCCGTTTTAAAGCTGATGCTCAAGTTGCTAAAGACTTCCTCCAGAATAATAGCCCCATGGAAGGAGGCTGCTGGCAGGCATTCTTCATCATCTGGTTTCTGGATGCTGTGGCTGTCTGATTGTCCTACAGGAAGCCCTGCCACAGGAGGGGAAGTAATTATGTGTCCAAGGAAGGAAGGAAATGTACCTGGTACGCTTGCAGAATGCGAAGGGATCACAGCGGATATTGCTGTGCTAAAACAAGTCTCTGGCCATCTACTCTGTCATGATGCTGTGCCTCAGTACCTGCTGACGGCATGGAGCAAAGAGTCGGAAGGTTTCCGTTGCTTTACTTTGGGTACACAGAGAACACAGGCAGAAGAGAGAACGGTGAGGAAGGGGAAACCGAAGTGTGTGTGTGTGTGTGTGTGTGTGTGTGTGTGTGTGTGTGTGTGTTAATTGAATGTAGCCACAAGTTGAAAGAGTACTTCAGGAACACAAGGGAAAAAGAAGATATATACAAGCTTAATTAATAGAATTCAGATGAAAGAAGGGGGAAAATTAAATATTCATTATAGATTCCATAAAACTGTGAAAGAAAATAAACTCTCAATCAAGAGATACATTGGAGATACAAAAACTTCAGAACTTAAGAATTGAGAAGGAAACATGGAAAGACAAACTGTGTAAATTACCACGTGGGTGTGTGTGACTTTATTTTTTTTTATTTGAATGACTGGTAGATGGCAGAGCATAAATTTGTGAAAGGAGACAGTAGGAGTCACGGAAGATCTTAGAGATAACAGTGGACAATGGAATATGTCTGTGACCAGTTCAGGTCACTCCTTGATGAGCTCAAGAGCTGGGGCTTTTGTTTTTTAAGTCTGGAATAGAGAAGAGACAGAAGCAGAGATGGGAATAAAAGTAGTGGTGCTGATTACAATCACAACAGCATCCGCAATCACAAAATGTTCAGAGGTGCCTGAGAGCAGGTCAGTTATTTCTGGCTTGTCATCCTACTGTCTGCATGTAACAACACTAAAAAGCAGGCACCATTGCCGCTTCGTTTTATATATAAAATGAAGAGCCAAAGAAATAAATTTCTGCAAAGTGACATGAAAGAGATATTGTTCTCATCCAACATCTGCTTGAATCTCATGTTTAACCAGGTAAAATTTAAATAAAATGTCAAAAGTCTTGTGTGTGCACCCTGCATGCCAAACTTCTCTGTAAAACTTCTCTACATAAATGTATGCTTAAAATAGTTGACTGTTCATTTTTTTCACTTTGTTCACTTTTACTGAAAATATATTCTTTTCTCATACACTATATCCTGATTATAGTTTCCCTCTATTCCTCTCGGTTCCTCCCCACCTCCCCTCCTCTCCAGATCCACTCCCTTTCTGTCTCTCATTAGAAAAGAGCAGGCTTCTAAGACACAACCAAACATGACAAAATAAAATATAATAAGATGAATCAAAAACTATGATATCAACTTTGGACATAGCAACCCAATAGGAGGAAAAGAGTCCCAAGAGCCAGCACAAAAGTCAGAGACCCCCTCATTCTCACAGTCAGGAGTCCAGTAAAAATACTCAGCTAATAGGTATAATATGTACACAGAGGACCTGGTACAGACCCCCATTGGCCCTGTGCTTGCTGTTTCAGTCTCTGTGAGTTCGTATGTGCCTTTCTTAGTTGATTCAGAGGGCCTTTTTAAAAGCCATTTCTGAAAATGGCAGGTGAAATGAAAACCAAAATCTCTCCATGTTTGTAGGGGGAGCAGAGGTGGGAGCACCTAAAAGATGGGCCGGGAAACTGAGTTATGAGTTTATATTTTAAAAGATTGAGAAAGTTTTTCTTTGATTTGCATTTTTATCTGAGCTAATTGACGCTTTGGAAAACTCAAAGCATTTCAAAGAGCCAGGCTTTTTAAGTCCAGGCCAATCCTCCTGCGTTTCTTCCCTCATCATTGAACCAGGTCTCTTTAGCTCTAGCAAGACATTAATTTGTAATATCCACCAAGCAAAGGGTCTGGCCATACAGGAAGACACAGTACCACAGAAACGCAACTGATTATTGGATAGAAGGATTGATCACTCTTTCCACTTTCCTCACAGTTACACTCTGGGACTTGCTATTTCTTCAAATCAAAGTATATGTGAACCATGTGGTATTCTCTGTGTGCCTTTGATTCTAAAAAGAAACACTCTCCCTTCCCATAATAATCATCAATCATCTCAAAGAAACCACAGAAAGACAGAGATCCATAAAGAAGAGAAGGGTGTTCCTGCTCTAGGGATGCAGACCATTCTGTCAAAGGAGCTGCATAGGAATCTTGAGTGACTCCTTTGATGTGACCACGGAGCTCCTCCTGCCTGCCTTACCGTCTTTCTATCTATTGAGATTGGGGATTGAAAAGCAGTCACTCCACATATTCTCAGCTAGAAATAAATCTCTAAATCAGCAAGACTGAACTGGAAGCTTTAATTACTTTCATCTGATCATGATGTGCTCTTGAGGGTAAAAATGAAAGCATGTGAAATCAGCTTAGATTCAATTCAATTCAATCAAACATTCAATAGCACAGTAACTATCATATACTATAACCTCCATGCTAGGCATTTGTTCACATGCCTCTTCCAAACTCATAACCGAGGACTCTAAATGGCCATCAGCCCTTCATTGATCTAACATCTCCATCCTACCCGTGGATTCATCTGCACAACATCCTGCTTATCGAGCACACTTCTCCAAGTGCACATGTATTAACTACTTGCAGGAATCAGGACATCAAAAGACTGAAAGAATTCGATCTGTTTTTGGATGATGACAGAGTGCCCCTCGGCTTCAGTGGACCAAAGAAAGCCACTCACTTCAATTGCATTTTTCGCCCTGATAACATGGCATGCTTTTCCAGGAATCCATTCCACGGTCCTTATCCATGGTCACTGGAGAACCACATTCCCCATGACCACCCAGAGATTAAGAGGATGCATTTTTCCATATATAGCCACAGAAAAAAGAAACACAATTAACAATCAGCTGCTCCCTCAGAAACTCTACTTTTACCTGTTGACAGTCTCTCCAGGAACCAAAATAAATGACTATGCTAACCGGGTCTGTTAAAATAAGCAATGAAATGTATTCAAGTTTCCCTCCTTTGGACTGAGCCTGTGTTTTTCCTTAGGTATTCGCCTTTAGTTTCCTTCAGTGCCTTAAAAAGAACAAATAAACAACAACTTTAAAAAAAAACACAAAAAGAAATAGCTACAATAGGAGAATATTTTTCCTGCTATTTCAGAAATTCTAAGTTTAACCTCTTTGATGTTCCACCCATGATGTCGAATAGTTCATCATAACCCCTTTTTTTCCTTATTATATATAGTTTTAATACCCCGAGAAATAAAAGTGCTGAACTCTATCTGATATTTTACTGAACTCCTGAACTATTCTGAGCTAAGTATGACAGATGCCCTAATGCTCCAGCGAGAGAAGATGTTCTTTTAGCTCAGGCTCGGAACATTTCCATTAAAAACCAGAGACCTCAGTCTTAACCTTGGCAATGCCTCCTCCACATGATTAATTATTTTTATGTGCACTGCAGTCCATTAAGGAAGTGTCAGTATGCCTTAGGATGCTGACTCCTTCACAGGGATCCCTTGGCCGATTTTGTTCCCTATCTTCTTCCAGGAAAATAAAGAATCATAGCTCCTGCACTTTTATTCCAGATTTTTAAAAAGATTTTGTAAGTTTTATATTTTAGGTTGTGGTTCTTCTTGGTGCTATTCTCTTGAAGAATTCTTTTGGTGTCACTGGGCTTATTTAAATTAAAAAATAAAAAGTTAAGACAGAAAGAGGCAATCAGTAAAAACCTACAATGGTCGTTTAGCAGCACCTTGGAAATGAATGACACATGTGGTCTTTGTCATTTAAGGGTCACGGTGATGTTAGCATTTGAATAAACAGCATGACCTGCTTTAAATGTGCCCAAGGTCATTGAGGTATACGCTTTACAACATTTGCCTGTTTGGTCCCAATGTTTTCTTAACACAAGAATGGTATTGTTGTGTGGGACTGAAGAGAGGTGACTCCTTTGCACTTGAGTATCTGAAAGTAAGATGTGTTTCTGCACATCTGGTAAGATATTTACAAAGAAATGAACAAAAAAGCAGAATATTATTGTAAGATTTTATAACTGAGTTAATGAATAAAATTGATGCATTTTCTCATCTAATTCTCACTTTGGAAGGCAAAATTGCATTTTAGGCAGCAGGCAAATATTAAAAATTATTTCTTTCTCACTCTTTAAAAATAAACCTTCTCTCTTGATCGTTGAAATTCTAGGAATTGACACTCAAGTAATTTGATTTTCTTTTTTTGTTTGTTTGTTTTTTTTGTTTGTTTTTGTTTTCGAGGCAGGGTTTCTCTGTGTAGCTTTGCGCCTTTCCTGGAACTCACTTGGTAGCCCAGGCTGGCCTCGAACTCACAGAGATCCGCCTGCCTCTGCCTCCCGAGTGCTGGGATTAAAGGCGTGCGCCGCCACCACCGCCCAGCTATGATTTTCTACCCATAATTGTGTACAAGAAAAAGAAAATTCCACATGTGTACAATCATATTTTTCTCTTGATCAAGGTCCATAATTTTTAATTATTAAAATGCTTGTTTCAAGTTAAGTTTTTGAAGTTGTTAGAATAATTACAGCTCTTAGCTGCATGTAAAAAAAAAAGAAGAAGAGAAAGAAGAGCAACATAGTATCATTTATTAGGAAGGGATTAAAGTATGTTGGGTGACCATAAATTATCTCTAATGCTTCCATAAACCTACAGACAGCATTTCAGAGGAAATACAGACAATGAAGAACTTAATTCTTCATTAACTGTGATAGTTTTCGACCCATAGAAGTTTATTTTAAAACTTTCACTCTTTCCCATGAATCAATCAGACATATTATTAGCAATACATATATAAATATCAATTTTCATTTTTTATTCTTTTTAAAGTTTATGTATATTGATGTTTTGTCTGCATCTATGTACCACATATATGCCTGGTGACCTCAGGGGTCAGAAGAGGGCATCAGATCCCCAGGAACTGGAGTTACAATGATGGTGAACTGCTGAGTGGGTGCTTGGAAGTGATCCTAGGTCCTCTGGAAGAACAGCCAGTGCTCTTACCATTGAGCCATCTCTCCAGCCCTTCATTATTGTTAATACCATCCACCTTTACTTTGTCCAAAGTTTTCTTGTTTATATGTGCCACAAGGGTCATTTTTCTCACTTTGCATTCAAGGAAACAGTATCTTCAGATAGTTAACCACTATGGTGGAAGCTACGAGCAACAGTTGAAACAATCTCCCATTATGTTCTGGTTAGATTTTGTCTGCTTTTTCTGAAGTAGCTGTCAGAGGTCACTGAGAGGCCCATGGGCATCTCCCAAACCTACATTAAAAAAGCACAGCCACCTACTCGCAAAAAAAAGTAAATATTAGTCCTTAATTACTCAGCTTTGATAAAGATGAAAATTCCCATGTGTTGCGATGAAGGCAAAGTTGGCACTAACAGGCGTCACAACCTTGTATACACCAAGCCTTGACATATATTGTCATTTTATACTCCCCATCCTCTAGTTCAGGGGCATTTGAGAGCCTTCTATCACAAAAATAGCCCCACAGAGCATGATAGTGTTTGCAACAGCCCTTGGTGAATAAAGGGTAGAGGGTATTAAAAATAGTAATGAAAATAACCCCAACTGAGAACTGTCGTCAGTTCATGAAGGTTGAGGGAGGAGTAGTTTTTTTCAGGGGTGTGGCCTCTGGTCAGTTGCCCCTGACCCAGGGGATGGTCCCTCACCCATCACATCACCCACTGCACAGCTCTAATTGGACTCAGTGTGCTTTAAAGAAATAAAAGAAGATGACATGAGGTTGGGAGTGGGATATGGAAAAGCCTAGGAAAAATTGGAGAGGGTAGGATCAAAATACATTGTATAAATGTATGCAATTCTCAAAGTACAGACATATAAAATAAAATTTTAAGAATATTGATTAAAACAAATATTTACATAATTATTAATAATTAGTACAGGTCATTTAGAGAAAAGAGTAAATGGGTGACAATAAAGTTGTCCTCTCACTTCCAAACATGTGATATAGCATGTGCATGAACATATACACACATACACAGAGAAAGACAGGCAGACAAACAGACAGAGAGGTAGAGGGGACACAATAATTTCCTAAATATTGATCTGCTATTTTAAGTGCCCTATAAGTAAACAAAATTAATTTAGACAGCATCATATATTTGAAATCACTAATGCCATTATATTATTTTGCTGCTTATTCTATATTCAGAAAACTTAATTCATTTTAAAACCTCTTAAGATATCCTAAAATAGTGGTCCTCCCCATTAGTATAATGGTGAGTATCCCCGCCTGTCACGTGGGAGACCAGGGTTCGATTCCCCGACTAGGAGACACGTTATTTACTTTGGCCAGGCGGTGGTGACGCACGCCTTTAATCCCAGCACTCGGGAGGCAAAGCCAGGAGGATCTCTGTGAGTTCGAGGCCAGCCTAGGCTACCAAGTGAGTCCCAGGAAAGGTGCAAAAAGCTACACAGAGAAACTCTGTCTCGAAAAACCAAAAAAAAAAAAAAAAAAAAAAAAAAAAAGATATCCTAAAATAGTGGCTTACACCTGTAATCCCAGCACTTTGCGGGCAAAGTCAGGAGGATCAGTTTGAGTTCAAGGCAAGCCTGGGGTATATAGGAGTTTAAGGCCAGTCAGAACTACACAGTGATATCCTATCTCAAAAACTTCAAAACCAAGATGAAAAACAAGGATCCAGAACAAGCTATTTATCCTAGATAAGAGTAACTGCCACAGGGTTTAACACCTCCAGACTGAATTCTGTTTGAAGGGTTCATTGGAGAGCTATTTATTTTTATTAGAATATACTAACAATGTAAAAGAATGGGTGACTATAAAGTAGACAAAAATAAACTTTTGAATTGAATTACTTTTAATCTTTGAGTGGTAGCAGAGACGGTTTAGTGTAGATATTTAGCCACTGGGGAGGCTGAAATAATGGTCCTCACTCAAGGCAACTCAAAGGAGGGCCTCTTTGGGCTGGAAAGAAAACAAGAGTTTTGGGAGATTTTTCAAGAGAAACTTTCTTATTTCAGACATGGTCTCCATATGTAACCCAGTTCACTCTTGGCCTCACTGTGTAGCCCAGGCCGGCCTTAAAGTTGCATTCTCTTGAGTGGTAAGTGACAAGGCCACAGGACCACACCTGGCTCAAAATGTTTGTTGTTTTTAGTGCCTTGGAGTTGAGAGCAGAGAAAGCAGAAGAAATAGATAATGTTTTTGTCATGCAGAGATGGGAGACATAGAAGGTATTGGATATGAAATGTAATGGGTCTTAGGAATTATTGCCTGGCCCAACTTCCTCTCTCTTTCTGCTACTACTCCACCAAGATGAGAGGAGGTGAGACGTCCTAGACACACACACACTCCTATCACAGTGAAGCCACTGGTCACCATGCCTTGCCCATCACCATTGACTGAGTCTCCTTAAACTGTGAGCCAAAGTCCATCTGTTCTCCTTTAATTTGCTTTAGGCAGATATCCTGCGACAATGACACACAAAAAGGTAACAAGTACAATCACATTGGAGAAGACGCCATGCATCAAGTACACCATGTCTGCCTCGGCTGCAGCTTGTGCTGGTGTAAAGGAGGCTGTACAGCAGCAATTAGATGTAAACAAAACAAAACAAAACAAAAAACCCATGGAGCTGAAACTATGTTTGTGTTGAGATGCTCTGAAGATCTCAGCTGGGGCTGGAGACTTGGTTCAGAAGTTTAGAGCACTGGCAGCCTTCCCAGAGGACCTAGGTCTGACCCTCCCTGCGCCCCCCCCCCCACGTAGCAGCTGTTTGTAACTCCAACTCCAGGGGATCTGATACTCTCTTCTGGCTTTTATGGGCACTGGGCATGCACATCATACACAGACATATGCAGGCAAAATAGCCATACACAGAAAATAAAATTTTAAATGTTTTTTTTTTTTTTTTTAGAAATTTCAGCTGTTCATAAACTTGTTTTTAAGGGGGTAGGGCTGGGGCTGAGGCTTAGCAGTTAAGAGCATTTGCAGCTCTTCCAGAGGACTGGAATTCAGTTCCCAGCACCAATGTCAGATTGCTCACAATCAATTCCAAATCCAGGTACAGGAGAATCCATTGCCTTCTGCAAGCACTGTACTCATATGGTACACACTTACACACACACACACACACACACACACACACACACACACACACATTTTTAAATAAAATAACAAATCAAGGATAGCTAATTCTTCCCATCTATTATCTTGAGTTCACACCACATTCTCTTCCAAATACTGGCTCAATCAATATGCCAGAAGATAACTGGTTCAACGAGACCCTTTCACAAGCAGCTGGAGACTGAGGACTAAAAACATCTCTGTATTTAAGCATCTGTCAGAGGACCTATTGTGGTTTGAAAGAGAATGGCACTCCCAGGCTCATATGTTTGAATGTTTGGTCCCCAATTAGTGAGACTGTTTGGGAAGTATTAGGAGGTGTGGCCTTGTTGGAGTGGGTGTGGCCTTGTTGTAGGATGTGTGGCAATGGGGCAGGGGAGACTTTGGGGTTTCAAAAGCCCAAGCCAGGCCCAGTGTCTTGTCCTCTGCCTGCTGCCTGCAGATCAGAAAGTAAAGCTCTCAGCTACTGCTCCAGCACCATGAGTGTCTGCTTCCTGACACGATACTCATGGACTAATCCTCTAAAAGTGTGAGCAAGCCCCCAATTAAATGTTTTCTCCTCTGAGTTGATTTTATCATGGTGTCTCCTCACAAGACTAGAACTGTAAGTAAGACAGGGCCATTTTGAAGTGCGTATATTGAAATATAAATATACTTCAACGGTCTGTGTGTAACAATACCATCTCTTCCAAATATGCATGTCTGGGTAATTACTATGTGCCTAGCAATGTGTTAACACTAAGAATACCATATTCAAATTGGACATAGCTTTGCGTTCCCAGTACGTTTTTTCAGATACTCAGAAATTCAGATAAAGACCTTTCTGGTTACTAGCAGTAGGTAGACATCGCTTAAATGAGTACACAGGTGACACTGAGCACTCTAAGAAGAAAATCGTCTGTAGTTCTAATAGCACAGAAAAGAAAAGAAATTGTCCTGGAGATAGCTCCCCAAGAAAAAGATTTTGAACCAAATAGTGGAGAGTGACTGTGAGGGGGGCTGTAACCCTCAGCAGGGAAAAGGCCTGTGCTGAATGGAAGCATCCATTTCAAGGGGCTAACTACACACAGAGTGGCTATAGAGAAGACTGATAGAGTGGGTGCTAGCTAGAACGTGCTGTGAATAGATCTTATGGAAAGTATAGCCTTTAAACCAAGATAAACGGGAAGCCATCAGGGGCTTTGAGCTGAAAATGACATGATTGCATTCTCCCTTCAGAAAGTTTTTAATCTTCAGAAAACTAAGGCCAGGTCAGCTCTCTGGTGGCCATAACTAGAATGTCACTCTACACTACTCCTTTTCCAGATTTATTTTCTCTTTGTCTTTACAGAAGGCTTAGCATCATGACTGAATGGAGCTGGGAACAGCTTTTGTGTGTCCATGTAAGGTTCCGCTGTCTATGCCCTTGGTAGGCGGGACAAGCACTGGGGAAGTGATAAAGGTAAGAAAGAAAAATACAGGCAAGCCATGCCTACTGCAACGTGCACAATGAGACAGGCTCATCCAGGCCGACATTGTCACTGAACTATTTTCTAGCAATAAACCCATGGAAAAATAATTCAAAACCCTTCTGTTGCCAATGCCCACATGAAGACAGAACAATGGGGCCGGCTCCTTTGACTCTCTGATTCTATCTAAACAGGTAATAAAGAAAGAATAACTCCCATGTCATAACACTGTATGTTTTCATAAGCAAAGAAAAATGTGTTAACATAATAAAATGTAAATATTAGGAGGCAAACACATATACGCTAAAATTTAATTTGTTTTCCTTTTATTTTTAAACTACTATTTAAAATTGAACTCTCCATGAAAAACTAAATATATATTTATTTCCTCTATTTATTAGCTTGCTTAATGTTTTGAAATTTGTCTTTGAACTCTTAAAAATTTTCTGAAATCAGAACCTTCTCCATTTAGACCAGGTATGTAAATGAGTCACTGAAAGAATCACTGGTAGTTTTTTTTTTTTCCCCACAATCTCAAATCCTTAAGGAATGTGTCTCTGATTTAAGCTTCTTTCTATTAAACTCGTGAATACACCATAAAATACTGGTACTACAAGTTGCATCAAACAAGTAAACATTTGTTATGGGGACAGTAAAATTTACTTTTCACAAAAGGAGCCTACAGTAATAATGCATTCCATTCTATTTCCCAGAATGCTTCTTAAGTATGTTAATAAAGTCTTTATTGTGTCTGCTTATAAAAGTCGCCACCATTTCCCATTAGAAAGTCTCTGTTTATTCATCAAACATTTACTGACAGTGACTGCTGGGAGCTGCCTCAGATTTCCACTCCATTACACGTTTGTGGCATAAAGCACATTAATTATAGATATATTACAATATTCAACTCATTGAGGAAAAATTAGATGATCAAGGCTCATTTTCCTTGACAATAAGCAAGTTAATGAAAATACTAATTACCTGGTGATGAAGTGGAGCCTTCAGGATTGAATGCTGAGCATCTGTAAGAGAATTCTGTGGATCTAGCTCAGAATATTAAAGCCAGAAGCATTGCGAGTCTAAGAGAGGGCCCAATGGTCCAGTGCCCTTTAATCTGAGTGTGAGCGATATGGATAGGTCAAGGTGAGGTGGACTTGTATAAATTGTTAGAGGGAACTCACTGAAAATTGACAGCTTCAACAAAAATTTTTTTAATTAATGTTATATGGATGACAAATCAACTTCATTACAAAATGTAATATAGAAAATAGAATCATTGTCAAAACATGCCTTCTCTTCCTTACCCATTTTGTAATTATATTAGAACTCTTTTCAGCCATTGTGAATTATATGCTAGCAAGCATCTCAAAAAAAAAAATCTCATCTCTCAGTTTCTACAACTTCAGACTCAATACTGATAAACTCCCAGCACAAGAACATGAACTCATATCAGGAAAGGCTATTGGCACCCTGTGAACTAGGTCCTCTGGGAGCTGGGGATTAACCCACTCGGCAGAATATCTAGCACCCATGAAACTTAGAGTTCCATCCTTAACACTGAACACAGTGGGCTCAGTGGCATGGGACTGGACTGCATAGCACTTGAGAGGGATAGGCAGGGTGGCCAGGGATTCAAGGTCATTTTCAGCTACATAAGATGTTCCAAGCCAGCCTGGGAGTATAAGATTCTGTGTCAAAAGTAAAAATAGGTTCTTTCTAAATAAGCATACAAAAAGGTGATCTATATTATCTGTATCAAAAAATCAAATTAAAATAAACCTTTTGGAATGGCTAAAATGATAGTTGGAAGCACCAATTACAAACCAGGGTGTGAAATAACAGAAAGTCATATATTGTTGGTGAGGTACAAAATGGTTCAACCAATCTGAAATATAGTCAAGCAATATTTTTGCAAACACTAAACATAATCTAAATACCATACGTATTCCTTTCCATTTACTCAAGTAATCTGAAAACTCAAGTCCACATAAATCCTGTACATAAGTATGCATTTCCACTTTCTCATAACGACTCAAAATTAGACACAACCAAGATCAGTGATTTGGATTTGTTTCATAATTTTTTTTTCTCGGAACTGAGGACTGAACCCAGGGCCTTGTGCTTGCTAGGCAAGCGCTCTACCACTGAGCTAAATCCCCACCCCCTCCTATATTTTTATTAGTGGTAATTTTGTTGCAGTTCTGGGGCTCAAGCAGGACATCATATTGTTAGGAAAGGGCTCTACCACTAAGTTATACTCACAGCCTTAAGGTGTCTTTCAATAGGTAAGTATGTCAAAAATTGTATATGTTCATGTAATAGAACACTCTGCAATAATAAAGTAATAATCTATCAAACCATAGATAAATATTAAGTGCATATTGCTAGCTGAAACAAGCCAGTCTGAAAGGTTGCATACTAAATAATTTCAGTATGACACTCTGTAAAAGGCAAAGCTATAGTGAGGCTACCGTAGTCAGTGGCTGTCAGAAACAGGGGGCATGAGTGAGGACTGCAGTGATGAAGTTACTCAGTTATTTAGACAGTAAAACTAATCCATGTGATACTGTAGACATGAATTAATGAGTCTGTACCTTTGTCGAAACCTTTGTACTGCTAAGAATAGACATAATTATACATTTAAAAAAATCATTCTGGGGACTAAGAGAAGATGGGATAAGATGATGAATGTAACCAAAAGAGCCTAAGCACAACTTAACCAAAGGAGACAGAAGACCTGGGGGTGGGGGTGGCTATGCTAAACAACATTATGAATGAATAAACTACACAATACTAAAGGAAAAACATATTACATAAGTTCTTCACTCTAACTGACAAAATTGTTTCCCACAAGGGCATAGGTTAGTAATTTTAAAATTGCTATGTATACATGCTGTAATTAGACAGTTGGGTAAATGATAATTTATAGATTTCAAATGCTTGCTGTTAGAATAAATGTTTATATATAAGCAAGAAGAGGATTCAGGTGGTGATTCAATCAGCCACCAGTATATGTTCAGTTTAAACATAGAAGCACAGCTACATACCAAATACTACATAAAATCCTTTGTTTACATATGTGTGTGTGCATACCTATATAATACATTTGTGAAAACAAAACCACAATTATGGGGTATGTCAAAAGCACACAGACATAACTCAGGAAGTCTCCCAATGGCCACAGATAGAATAGCTTGGGCAAAAACTAAAGCATTATTGAATCATATTCCAAAAGTGTATAAAATAGTTATCTGTGAATACATACTAGATGGATGGACAGATAGATGATCAATGGATGATATATAAACAGATAGACAGATGATAGATATGTATATAAATGATAGATAAATGATAGAAAACGGTGATGAAGATAGATATATAGACATATATGATAGATCAATAAAGATAGATAGATCAATAGATTAATGGATAGATAGATATATACATAGATGATGATGGATAGATTGATCAATGATTGATAGATAGGTAATAGATTGATTAATGGTAGATGATAGATAGAGATAGATGATAGATAGATACATAGATACATAGATATGATAGATAGATACATAGATACATAGATAGACAGACAGATGGGTAGATGATAGATAGAAGATAGAAGACAAATCGCCTGTGAAGAAGAACCTCAAATAATTACATAGCTTTTCTACTCTCAAAGAGATAAATATAACTTCCTTTCCTTATAATGAAGTTCAACATTATTACTTCTTTTGAAAGAGAATAGCATTGAAAGAAAGAGAAAGGAAAAATTACAACAGTAAAGAAATCTGATAAATATTCCCTTAATGAGGTGACAAGCTCATATCAATAGCAAGAAATCAGACTGATAATATGTACATTCCATATACAAGGAGAGAACAATACCTCTGTAGTCACCCTTCCAGAAACATATTACTATAATCTAATCATGAAAATCCCAAACAGGAAACACTCAACAACAATGCTGACAGTTTTCTTCAACACTTCCAAGGTCATGAAAAAAACAAGAAAAATCCAAGAAGAAGCTGTCACACTAAAAAAGAAACCAAAGAGACATGAGAACTAAATGCAAAGTGGTATTCTAGGTAGAAAGAGAAAAGAAGTACTAAGTAAACTAAGGAAACACTAACAAAACAGGGGATTTAATAAGTAAAGATAATATACTAGTGCTGTTTCATTAACTATGACAACTATGCCGTACTAATATAAGATGCTACAGATGGGGAGGATCGCTGAGGGGCAGAGGGGACTCTGTGCAGAACTATTTTTCTACAGACCAAAAAGTGTCCGAAAATAAAAGTTTATTCAAAAAAATACTAGAAGAATGCCTTAACATGTTTGAATTTCATCCCTCAAGCTGGCAATCTAAGAGTAAGCACACTGATGGGCACATCTTTTGGGTTGTATCAACGTGTGTTTCCCATGCTTTTGTGGATCTGACTGATAGAGATAGACAACTGTTCCCTCTTCCCCTGCACTATCCACAGAATGTGTTCCAGACAGCTCTATGGCAGAGTGGTGGGAGATCCCATTTGGTGGATGGCTACTTCACACATCTGTCCTTAGATTCTTGATTAATGCTCTACATGCATCAGATACAACTTCTTCTAATGTGGGGACGAGAAAAACATACATTTGTGCAACCTGCAGTTCAGTTTGTTGCTCATCCAAGATGCTTAATTTAGAAACAGTTACTTAATAATTCAACATGGGCAATTCTTTGATTTCCATTGACTTTCAATTCAATCAGCAAAGCTGCCTTTGGATTTCCCATTATTATGAAGACTGATGTATTTTATAAGAGCAAACAACTGTTCTGGCAGATTAATATTCCTTCTTATTACCCTCCAATGAAAGTTTACTTAGATTTTTTTTCTTTTGAGAAGCAGTTTGGATCCAAAGAACTTAATCCACTGACCACCAATAACTTTGCCACACTCTTCTGCCCTGGGTCAGTTCTTATAACCCTTGCCTAACTAAATTCAGTGAGCTCTTCATCTGGGTGTTCTCTCCTCAGTTCCTCAATTAAGTGTCACACACAGTGAAATGTGCAAACATTAGGAGACCAGTGAACTAACTCTCATTCTCTCTCTCTCTCTCTCTCTCTCTCTCTCTCTCTCTCTCTCCCTCTCTCTCTCTCTCTGTGTGTGTGTGTGTGTGTGTGTCCTCATTTACTCTGCACAAGTGACTTAGCTTCTAAAGGTTTTGTTCTGCTTCCACTGGTTGCTAGCATTTTACTGTCTTATATCAGAGGCAGATGGGATGACCTTTATCCCACAATTTTTTTTTTACTATTTTACTATCTGCTGTGTTGTTGACAATAGAAAAGGAACTAGAGATGTAACATTTAAGATGGGAGAAACCCAGAATTGCTGAAATTATGGAACTTGCATTCTAGTAGAAACAAATAATTTAAAAAATAAAAAATAAAGAGTACATTGATGATTATAAATAATTTTAAAGACTAAGTATTGAAGCCAAACACACCCAACTATAACTGAAATGGCACACAACTATAATTCTAGTTTTAGATCGGGGTGAGGTGAGGGTCAGAGGATCAGGAATTCAAGGCCTGTTTTGCACATATAATATATTTGAGGTAAGCCTAGACTACCTGAGATAAGCCTGTCTTAAAAGGAAAACAAAAATTTAATTAATCAATTAAGTGGTATTAAGATAGGAAGTATTAGGGGAAAGGCAATAATTTTAAGTATGATCAAAATAGGTTTTGCTGAGCACTGACATTTGAGTGAAGACCTGAGGGAGAAGAGACACACAATGGTGAGAACAGCTGAAGAAAGAGTCTCTATAGGAGAGAGCTCAGCACCGTATAAAGACCCTGAGGCAAAAGCAGGCTGCAAAATTCCAAGCACATCTTTAAGGAGAATGTAGCTGAAACAGGGTGGTTCATGGGAAGAGTAGCCAAAGATAATTGATACAATTAGCACCAAATTAATAATTTTTGAGAAAACAAACCACTGGAGTCTTCTGTGCTGTCCCCAGAACTTTGGGTTTTATTCTGGGTGGACCCACGTCAGTGCAAACAGAGCAATAGTAACAATCTATTTATGTGTTGACAAGACCACTACAGGTGGAAAGCAGATCTGGGCAGGGGCAGAAGCAAGGAAATCAGAAGTGAAGCTGTAGTCTAAGGAAGCAACCGCAGTAACTTGGGGCTGGAGTCCTGACAGAGAAGGTACTGAAGAATGACTGGACCCCAAATGTGTTGTAATGAGGCTGTTACTAGAATGTTCTGAGATATTCAATGCAGGACATGGGGAAAACAGAAGCATCTTTCTCCAGTGTTTCTATCTTTCACCATTAGAAGGCTGAAGTTGTTATTGACATACATAGGTCATACAGTTGGAGAAACAATTTGGAAGTTTCATACTTAATATCTATTTTAAATATTCAAATAAATGTTAACAATGCAGAGCTTGACTTTTGAGCCTACTGTTAATGGTGAAAAATTCCAACTAAAGTTCAAAAATATGAAAGTGATCGGGGCATAGGAGGTGTTGAAAACGATGAGTGTTGTAGGGAGACCAAGGAAGAGAAAAACGTAGGAAAAGAGATGATGCTCCCAAGGACTGCTCTCTGGGAACTCTTGTGTTAAAAGGTCAAGGGATTTATAAACAGCACCGAGAGCAGGCATGGGTTGAGACTAGGGCAGGAGGAAGAGTGGGGGAAACCTGGAAAGCCAAAAGTTCCAAGGGAGAGAATCTTCAATCACATGACATGCCATGAGCAGGTCAAATAAGGTGAGGTCTCACATGTGACCTTTTGATTTGATAATGTGGAGATCATCACAACCTTGTTTGCAGGCAAAAGAGTGAGTATAACTGAGTTTAAGAGTAAATGAGAGATCTCCTTTTTTAAAATTGCTGCATTATGGCTACATGAAATATTAACACCAGAAGAAGCTAATTACAAGTTTTCTGAAAGTCTGAAGTTGTCAGAATAAAAAATTGGAAAGTGTACACGAGAAGAGAATAATTGAAGGCAGTAGTCTAGGCAGAGCTTGCATAGAGTTTTCTTGGAAAGGTAGGGGAGAAATGAGCAGTAGCACGAAGAAATGGGGTCAAGAAAGGTTTTGGATTGTTTGGTTTGGTTTTCTTGCTTATTTCAAGCTGAAAGAAACAGCACCACATCTGTATGCCAGTGGGACTCAGCTGGTAGAAAGATAAAGATTGCTGATGCAGGAAGGAGACCACTGGAGCAGTGTCCATGGACTGGGGAGGAATGCAACCTGCTGCTCCTGTGGAAGTGCTGACTACAGACAGAAGGGCAGGGCACTCATGCAGATGCTATGTGCAGGCAGACAGGCAAATCCTCTCTGATCGCTTTGTATTTCCCAGCAAGCCAGAAGCAGCTTCATAAATGAGGGCAAGTGTGTTTGAATTGCAGGAGTGTTAGAATTTTAAAGAGAGAGGAAAGAGTGAAGGTGTCTCATCTAGAATGTGGGAATCAGTGAGGGGATGCTTAAACAAAAACAGGATGCAGGCAAAATAAAAAAAAGCAGACTGGAACCTAGGAGAGTGAGAGTGAACTGGCTGGTGTCCTCCTTTTTCTCTCTGATCATTATCAATAGCATTAACTTGGTTTGAGACAGGCCACTAAAGAAAGCTGATGAATCAATAGCACAGAAACCTCTGCTGTCTGTGTGATGTTACAAAATGACAACAAGCTTCCCATGCATTTTGTTCAATCTCTTCTTTTTAACAGCTATTAGGCAAAAGTCAGATTATCCTGAATGTTCCCCTGTTAGGGACGAGATTCTGTTTCACAGATAAGCATCTAGTTCTATGCATTGGTGTGTCTGTCTGTCTGTCTGTCTGTCGGTGTGTCTGGTGTGGGCGTATAGTACCATTTTTCATAAATGGAAAACCCAGGAAAGTCCAAAGCAAAGGAAAAGACCTTAGTTTGGCAGAGCAAGTGCTGTCCTGTGATGTTCACATGGCCCTGCTAATTTCAGAGGAAGGGAATGGCTCCCCGCCTCCTAGGGCTCACTTCAGAAGTCAGGCTGAAAAACAGAAAAGTCCCAAGAGAACTCTCTCTACTCAGCAGTCCAAGGGGAGGCTCCTGAGTGACATTTCAACCAAAAGCAAAGGACAGTGTTACCACCTACCTAGTAAATGAAGATGCTTGTGCTTCAAGCCAATTCCTCACCCTTGATGGGAAGGGAGAATAGTGTCGAGTTTTAGGGGCTACGAGCCCAGTTCCTCTCCTGCAGAAGAAAACAGATGAATGACTAAGATTAAAACCTCATGGACAGGATGAGATCGAGAAGCTAAATAAAAATTTTTGATTACTTGGGCTAGATCTATTAATGAAGGGGGAGGGGGCTGGGTGGAGTGCAAGGACTCTCAGAAAAGAAATCAGGTTTCTAAATGACGGAAATCGACTGCTTCACTGCCATTGCAGAATGTCCCTCTCCCAAAATTAACGTGGAACATGTTTCTACCCAGAGATTTCCTACACATCCCCCACACTGGTACCCAACAGCCTGAAGGAGCCCAGAACTCTCTCTCCGTGGTACACAGCAAGTTTATATCCCACAGATATGATTACAGGCAGAGCAATTTCTTCTTGGTTGTTTAATTTTTAACTCCTGTCAAATTCTGTCAGGCCTAATGCCCACTTCTAGATATTTGTTGATGTTTCGGTTTTGACATGAAGATTTTTCTGTCATTTCACCCCTCCAGTATGGCATGTTGCATTTAAGTTTAAAAGACTATGAGACTGTTATAAAGAAATTACCGGTCCAGAGTCTCAAGTACAGTGCCAACAGTTATAAGGAACAAGCTGGCCAGGAAGCCCTAATGCCTCCATTAATGTAGCTATTAATTCTGAAAAGCCTTGACAGCTATAACATCTTTTTTTAAGCAAAAAAACACTTTTCCTTTATCTCCAAAATGCTCCCTTCTTTGTACGTAGCAGCTGCCTCAAGCCCCCTTCTACTGACTGTTTTAATTTGTCTTTAATATCAGATGTGCCTTATCGATTTTTTCTGTGTATATTTTCATTCTGAATAATTCAGAGGCATGAATTTTTTCCCCATTATGGTCAATAGCAGGAGCAAATTTTGAGGATAATCAATTGAGCCCTGACTGACAATTCCTGCTGTTGATATCCCCAGAAGTGAGGGAGGGGGAACAGCAGGGGATAATACGACCCAACAGTCAATCACAGCCATCAGCAAACGAGCCAACACGGATTTGTGTGAGGGATGGAGATCCATACAGCGGGCCCGAAAGGCCAGCTAATAGTTGGCTCTTTTTACTTTTCATCATACAGCACTCCAGCTGTGCCAGGGAGAGTTATGGTCTATTCTTCTATACATTTTCCTCTTTACTAATGTAGTTTTAAAATCATGACTTAAAGGTGTCATCTTTCATATGAATATGTACATCATGGAGGCATCAATTCTTAATGATTTGTTCATATTTTAGCTGTGCTTTTTCCAAAATAGGATAAGAAAATTGGACAGCTTCCAGGAAGCCAGTCTGGGGAATAAATAATTGTCACATTTTAATTCAGATAATATGGTTAAAATTAATTATCATAGAGCTGACAGAAACAATACAAGTTGGTCTAGTCTCCCTCACCTGCAGGAAAAGCACATTTTCTGTGTCTGTCTCAGGGTTGGCTTTCATCCAAGTCTTTGACACACTCAATTTACTACAAAATTGGCAGCCCCCATCTCATAAAGGAATACAAGTGTAACGATAAATATTGTGCTCAATGCGTGATACAATTAATACAAATCAGAGGAGAACTAATAAAAATCAGACAGAGGACTTCAATGATTATAGTATTTTAGATCATCTATCTCTTTGCTAAGACATTTTTATAAAATCCTGAATTATCAGGATGCACTAAAGGCAGATGGGCTTTTTCATCCTCCCAGAGCGGTTGAGATCAGAACCAAGAGAGCAAAAGAGAGTTGGCTTAACACAGCACTTCAATTTCAATTATGTAGAGTAAATGGTTTTTTTCAGGTCTGATGATTTTTGAAAACTATTTGAAGGTCTAGTGTCACAAACATGTGGTTTGTGCTGTTCTGTGAAAGTAAGGGCTGTCACAGTAATCAATCCAAAAATTGGAGAGTAATTAAGATGTCTGGCAGTCACAGATAAATATTTCTGAAGCGACATCTAATAAACAACCAAGATCCTTAACAAATTGTTGGTCATAAAGTAAAGGTCATAGAATTAATAATTTCTGTAATGGTTATCTGGATTTGCACATCTCCAACAGAGATCTATAAAATTTAGAAAACATCTGTAGTTAATTGCAAAGTAGCTTATAGTTAAATAATAGCTCAATGTATGCAAAGAAAAGGGGGAATTTAGAAGTCTTGGTTTAGTTTACCATAGATAACTTATTTATAAATCTCTGTAATTTATTATTAATGTCCTTATACAATAATCGCTCATGCATATAAACACAGTTAACCTTAAAATTTCATTCTGATTCTTGTTTCTTTACAAAAGAGGCGTTTTGGCTTTAGAATTCATTAGTCTTAAAGGTTCTTGAGGACATTAAAGACATATGTTACCATTATATTTTATTGTGGAAAATAGTGATTCTTTGTCCCCAATCTCATTTTATTCATCAATAAACTTCATGGAGAAAAGAATTACTCTCATTAAAAACTTTATTTTCTTGGAATTAATTTTATGACTGTAGTTTATATACTAAAAATAAAGTATAAAGTATATGCAAAGTTAGAATTGATTTTCTGAATATCAACAGAGATTTCCTCAAGCATAGTATATCAGTGCTCACATGTTCCAGTGTTCTCTTCAGCAATGATTCTCTGAATTGTTTATGTTCTTAACAGGAAAACACAATTTTGGTGTGACAAAATTCTTTGAAAATCATGTGGTATATCAATGTGATATGCTACATGGAGAATAGAATGTAATCCCAGATTTTTTTGGTATATGTAGCAATGAACATTTTCCAAAATTGATCAAATGCTGATGTAAAGTTGAAACAATAAAGTGGCAAGCATTGCCATTACCAAGCAATGACTAAAGATATTTAACAAAGCTAAATTAGTAAGATGATGCTATCAGTCTGGTTCTCCTGGTCAGCTACAAATGTTTTAATAGTTGATGTTAATGTTGATATTGAAATACAGATCTCTCTTCTTGAAATAAACAAGAGGAATTAGATTTGTTGAGACAGAAGAACTGGGTTCTAGCACTACACAGTTACTTGTGTCATCTTTGTTGGACTAATAAATAATAATAATAATAGCTACAATTTATAGAAGGTTTTCTTTCAACCAGAAATTATTTCCATTAACACACACAAAGATACTAAAAGACAGCCATCATTATTATCCCCGTTTTGTAAGTGTTGAATTTAAGGACTATGGAGGTAATAATTGCCTGAAGTAACAATATTGTACGTGACAGTGTCAGAGGACTAAACTCAGGTCTAGTAGACTCTTATCCCCTCCCAAATGTGTGTTTCTGTATAAATATCAGAGGTGAAACAAGTAATTGCCTTCCACTTCTAAACTCTGTTGTTAAAATTTATAGGCACTCCCAAGCACAGAGGATTCACTAACTCTTCTTCTCAAAATGTATCTTAATTTAAATTTGTTTGTTTTGAGTAAGAGGTTTTTGTTTTCTAAATGCTTCTATTCACAAGGCTCAGAAGAAAGTAACTGAAAGAAACGAGGAAAGGACCCCATGGCTGACTCATTGCCCTCCCTTCAAGAATCTTGGCAGATCAAGAGAGATGGTAAGGGCAGCTGTTGACCAAAATTGATGCTGCCACAGATAGAACCTCTCCCATCATAAAAGACCTAGCTAAGCACTTGCTGGACTGTGACAAGGGGTGGCAACATTTAGTAAATGCATGCCTGGAGGATATGCTTCATTTCTGAAAATGTTCTTAGCTCAAGCTCCCTAATTAGTAACCATGTTATTATGGGAGGAAAATCATTATGGTGTCTATATAAAATGCCCCTCTGTTCAAAGAAGTGTCACAGCTTCAGAGAGTCACTAGAGAGAGCTCAAAAGACATTCACTAATCTTGGGTGAAATTTGGGGTGAGGGTTGTAAGTGTAGGTTCAGGTCAAACCCTTTCTGCCATGTTCTGTGTGGTCCTCAACAATTTACTCAACTTCTTTGAGCTCTGGTTTCTTCAACTGGCAAGAAAAGTATAATGGGTTGTTGTAGATAAAGACATGTGTGGGATAGTTAGGAAGAATTAGCAAAACCATGAGCAGTTAACACCAGTCACAATGAATAAGATGAGAAAGTATCAGTCCCCATAGTTAAGAATCCTATGACAAAGAGATGTCTGTGTGACTGTTACCTAGAAATTTACTACAAAGTTGGACAGTCCTTATAAGGAGGAAGCTAGTACCTAAGATTCTGAATAAAGATATGACAAAAAAGGGGGAAAAGATGAATATCCCCTTCAGAAAACTTATTTACGTGGCTGTTTGGCCAAGCCAGTCCTGAAATCTTGAATTCATTCTAAACTGCAGTCTTGGGAGTACACAATACCATGGTCACCTGCCTACTATAGTACCTTCAGGGGGGCCTTCAGGATCCCCATATACCCAGTAGAACATGTGCATATCTACATATTTCATCTTGAAGTCATTCAGTAACAGGAAAACATGTTGAAGCAAAGTAAATGATGGATTTTTATATGTGTATTCAAGAAAGAAAAATGTGTTCTGCAGGCCCTAATTGTGGAACTATGCTAAAGGAAATCCTTCTAACACTCTATTCATAAGGGTCATTTATAAATGATGTATGAATGTCCATAAATGCCTCTCTTATTTGCTATTAATAGCTAGGAGTGCTATTATTTTTACATAAGCCAGTGTTACTCCTTTCAAATGGAAGCAACAATAGTTATAATGTGTTGGAACAAGTCTACAGATAAAATAAGCATATTTTTACTTGGTTATTAACTACAATAAAGTATTTCCACTTGGGTTATTTAAGGTTGTATTTAGATTTCAACTTTAATTTGGAAAAACCTCAGGGTGCTATTTTCAATGAAATGTATCAATCATAACACTTGGAGCCCAATTATTACACTTCAGCTAAATTACTTACAGTGATCTTACCATTTAAAGCACTTCAAAACCTCAAGTGAGTTGTCATGAAAATATTTTCTTTCCTCAGCATTTAAAAAATTCTAATAATATATTTCAATCAGATTTGTTTGAGGGGAAGTTTCCATCACACCCCAGCATTGCCAGGCACAGTGAAGGGAATATAAAAACACAGTCATTAGTCTTTTGGTTTGCCATTTCTGTCAGAAGGAAAGGGTCAATTGTCATCTTGCACTTCTTCCCAACAGGGGAAACATGCTTCAAGAATAGAAATAGAAGTTTTGAATGATCTCTTGGGATTTGACAAATCTTATTAAATGTTCACTTCATGAAGTAGTTTGTTCTAAATGTAGAAGAAAAGGTAAATGCTCTCCAGGGTCATTTACCTAAAGATTATTCCATTGGCATTTTACATGGAAGAGCCATTCAGTATTATCCTGACCAGTATTTATTCTTATGTCTCTCATTCAATACTACTTGTATCCAAAAAGATGGAAGCCAACTTCGGAGAACCTGAGACTGCAGCACCATCTCTGAAAGCTGGTGCATAAGTTCCTAAGGGAGGAAATGGTCACCTACATCCTAACACAAACTTTTACGTGCTACATGAGACAGAGTGGAGAAAAAGAAAAGAAAGAATGTGCCTCCTTCATTTACCTATTTTCCCCAGCTTTTTTAATCCTTTATCCTTTCTTACTATATCAAGTTTGAACATCAAGTAAATCCAGATTAGAGGCAACACTGTATTGTAGGCCATTTCCAGAACTATGGAAAGAGTGAAAATCAATGGATGCTAGGAGTTAAAGAGGAGAACAAATAAATAGGAAAAACAGGGCATTCTAACTCCCGGTATTGTTGGGTATGTCATTATGCATTTGTCCAAGCCCACAGAAGTACAACATGAAGAATGTACCCTAACGTAAACTACATGCCTCAGGTGTTTACTACACACCAGTGTAGAATCTTCAGCTGAAGCAAGTGTGCCACTCTGGTGGGGAACATTGATGGGGAGACTATGAATGTGGAGAAGGAGTACACTGGAGATCTCGGTTCTTTCCTTTTAACTACTGTGGTCCTAAAGTTACTCTAAAAAAAAGTAGAATTGTTTTCAATAAGAGCATGCCACTGTGAAGGAAAGCACTTTTAGGCTCTTCTGGGCACCCCCAAAGGATGCTGAGCATCATGCTGTGAGAGTTGGGGAGTGGCAGAAAGTAGAAGGAAGAACTTCAGGCAGATTCACAATTTTGCCCTGGGCCAGATGTGCCTAAAAGCTTCATTTCTTTGCACAGTACCTCCCATAGGGGCATCAACTTCTTGAGAAGTCACACACTTACTTTCACCCCTGGGAAAATATCAGATCTGTGGATGCACCATTCAATTTTACTTCCATCCTTTGCCTAATATAGAATAGGTGGAGGGCCCAGAATAATACAATGAAGGTTTTGATATCTATTAAGAAAGCCAGGAAAGTCTGTTAACCCTATGCAAGGCAAGGAGCAGATGGATGAAGATTCTAGACAGAACCTTCCTTCTTATTTTGGGCTCTGAAAAGTCATTTTCCTGGCTATAATTATAGAATTTAAGCATAGAAAGATAAAACCAGTTGAGGGAGGAGATAAAACAAAGTAATACTGTGACATCTGTTGTTCTGCACTTCAGGACACCATACACTGTACCTGACACATAAGTAGGCTCACAGAAATACTGATCGAATAAACAGAAGATTGACTAGTAGAGTAGGTGAGTGGATGAAAGGATGGGTGGTTGGATGAATGGATGGGTGGTTGGATGTTTGGATAGGTGGACAAACAGATGGGCGGATGCCTTAACTCAACGTGTCTAGACATTGTTTTAGCCCTTACAATCTTATGAAGCATGTGGTATTGTACCTTTGCTTTGCTTTTCTCCAAAACTGTCATTCATAAGCAGTGAAGAATGGATTTTTAAAAGAATGAAGAAATGGAAAAGAATGCACAGGAGTTAATATGCTTACCCCAGTTTCTCTTGCTCCAATGCCTTTTTTTTTAAACAAGAGGCTTTCTCCCCTGCCATTTCTCATATACATTATTAGGCTATAATTTCAGAAAACTGGAAGTAGTGAAGCCCCAAAGGCCCAGACTATGATCCTTGTAGAGTTATAGATGTGAGGATAGGAAAACATGAAAAATGTTTTTCTTCTCTGATCAAGGAAGAGTCTCACTATACCCCACAATAGAGAGATCTGAGCACCATGGTCAGTTCTCTTCATCATCATAGCTTTGATAAATGCTGTACCACTAGAATAGATGAGGGAAGTACAACACATGTTTGTGGTTATATCCTTCAAATTTAGGGTTTTTTTTTTCCTTCCTTCTTAAAGGTAGTTGTATATTTAGGATTCTAGTGTCTTTACCTGGAGAAGGGGTTTGTAGTGGCAAGGGGCAGCACAAATGAGGAATTGAAAATAGGATGGTTGAGAAAATGGGCCATTTAATCTGAGGTTAGTCTATGGATGCCAGAGAACTGCTAAGTAAAGTTCAAGCATTTTCTCTAGTTCTCTGTCAGCCACAATAATACCATAAGATTAAGCTATAGTGGAGGTTATGGGTGAAACTACACACCCTTAACCCTTGGCAAGCTGGAAGACATCTATTTACACCTCAAGTTCCTGAGCTGATAGAATGACTTAGATCAAACCTATCTGCTACTGGCATCCCTTTCCTGCAGGAGTGTGGAACATAAAGCACTCAGTAATTCACCAAGTCTGACCCCAAGAGAGAAGCACTGAGCCCTAATCAGAGCTCAATGACAATGACAATGACCAACAGAATTCAGCCATGGCCAATGATTATATAACCTCATTTAATCTTTACAATGGTAGTTACCATGGAGCCCCATTTTAACAGCAAGTCAAGGAATGCTCAGTCATGTTGCATTACTCAAATAAATATAAATTTGTTAAAATGAAGCCTCAGTGCACTGGAGAGATGGCTCAGCTGTTAAAGGCTAGGCTCACAACTAAAAATAAAAAGCCTCAGAGAGGTTAATTAACCTAAACTCACATTGTATTTGGCAAGACCATAGTTTAAAAGAGACTCTTGTGGAGCTTGGGGTACAGTTCACTGTAAAGTACTTGATTAGCATGTGCAACAGCACCCTGGACTCTATCCCCATCAGCCCCAGAACATTTGGAACAAAAGGGGCCATTGTGATGCCAGTTTCTAACCTTGATTTTTTTGAAGTTCAGTCTTAAGGATAAATAACAGTTCATCAGCACAGTTTTGCTCCAATCTTTGGGCACATTGGAAAGAGCAAACCAAATCATAAGATAACCAGGAGTAAACTTTTAAAGCAAATAGCATATTTTGTGCATGTTCTCGGAGCAGCACAAAGCTCTGTATTATTGCTTCACTTTTTCATTCATTTAGTTGGTGAGTCACTCTGTAGGAATTCAAGAATTTATGTTTTGACAGAACAAATATCGTGAATGGGTGTTTACTATATTTATTACATTACAATTAACGATCATATGCTTCACTGACCTACTATAATTTCTTATATTAGCCACAAATGGGAAAGTTATGCAAAATGTTAAATACAGTCATAAAAGCATATATCCTTTTCAAAGGTAAAAAATTTCTATTTTTTCTGTAGCTTAAATCAGTTAACCACTCCCTGATCATTACAGATTATTGAAGTTGTACTGTAGTGTTTCATGTATCCTTAGATGAGTTGCTAGTAACAACTAAGAAAATATCCAGCTAATTACCAAGGAAGCTCAGCTATCTCTAAGGCCCTAGTTATTAAAATCCAGTGAGACACAAATCAATACCAAGACAGAGAGGAAGAGAGAGCAGAGAGGAAGATCCAGGGAGTCCAGAGAAGACAGCTTCTCTGAGAATGATGAACTACTCCTTTCTCCTTATTTTCTAGCTAATTGAGAGTAGAAAGATGTTAAGGAGATAGACCTGGCTGCTAGCCAGCCACACCACTTCCCAAAAGGGCTCAGCCATCGGGCTGGAATGACTGAGCCCTTCTTGAGGAGCCCAGGGAAGAATTCCTGGAAGTAGTATAGCATATTTGATTTCACATTATCCGACAGCATAAGATGATATATTAACATTCTCCCGAATTCAAAATGTTTATTGATTTTTTTAAACCTTAGATAATTTAACTAGGTTACATTTGCATTATGTAGTATAAAATAAACATTTTAAATTATTTCTGCTCACATCTAAAATTGAGTATTGAGTTCAAAATAGCTCTTCTTTGCCTGAATTGATGGAACAAGTGAACCAAAGGTAATCATCAAATATTTATGTATATTAAGTATTACATTTATTCATAGTCAGAATCTAAAATAATTTTAATAGGGAGATGTATCTGATAGTAATATCAAATTGAGAGAAATTCATTAAGGACAGTGTGGTATCTAATAACTAAATATGAAGCCTAATGTTATATAAAACAAAAAGGGAAGTGTACTGCTTTAAGGAAAGAAAAAAGTGGGTTTGACAATTTATGCAAGTGCATTTCTAAGAAAATATAATTATAGTGAAACTTTTGTATAAAAGTTATTTATTAATCTCACAAAACACCAAGTTTACAGTTATACCTCCCCAAAAGTCACTGGTGCTCTCCCAAAATTGTTTTCATAGTTCACCTTGTATTTAATATATTTCTTGGAATTTTATGGTTCCTTAAAGCTTTTTAAACCAGGTCTTTCTCCCTGTCTATTTTTTTTATGATCTGGACTTTTGGAAGAATCTAGGTCCAGTTGACTCGTGTCCTATGCCTCACACTCTGGATGATATGGTTGTTTTCTCACGGTGCACACTAATTCAAACTGCTATTTCATCTCCTATATTTCGTAAAACTGGCAATTAAGTTGAAGATTTGTATTTAACATTAAGTGTTTTTGGAAAATATAGCTCACTGTCCATACTGGAAAGCTTACATTTTTATATAGTGGTGCTTAAAGTCAGGTTATCTATCTAAGAGGTGAGGTGAGTTTTACTCATGGGTAAAGTGGCAACTGCCTGACCTCTCTATCATAAATGTACATTTTCCCCATTTCAGTTAGTCTATTAGTTCCCTCCTCCTCATTACCATGTCTCTCAATGACTTTATTACTCACTAATCATACTTCACATAATCAATTACTATAATTGAAACTATAGAATCATGATTTTCTGATATTAGAATATCTTCTACATTCATTAGTTGTTATTTTTCTCTGGAGAATTTTCCTGTAGTTTGTTTTTCTTCTTTCCTCATAAATCAGTAATTTTGTATTTCATTTCAGTCCTTATACTTTCTCCATTATACATAATCTCATTCTGTTCTATAATGAAGACACTAAGGCACAATATTAAATAACTTATTCAGTAAGTGATGAATGTAGACATGGAATTTGGGATTTTTCAGCTCCCTCTGGTCATGTGAAGCCTCTGATCAGCCAATCAGAAACAAAAAAATTTCTCCTGAAATCCTTAGCTATGGTACTATGGGAAAGAGTACACTGAGAAAACTTCAAGGATAGGTATCTAAATGTTTCAGTATGCACTGTAAGGTTGGAGCTATCATCAATGAAAAACAGAAAATAAAAACTGTGCTACCCTGGAGTTAGAAAGGCATCCCTCACCACATCCTCTAGCAACTAAAAGCCAGATTGAAAATCTAGGAAACTCTTAAAGGGGGAAACAAGAGATTCATTCACCCAGTATCTTAGCCAACACTTGAAAGCAGCACTTCTGTGATTCTCAGGTAATTCCTCTATCAACTTTCTCAGTGTTCTGCTGGAGAACAGATGATCAGGGGTTTTCATCGCCAAGCTGATTTTGTCTTATTATAATTAAACCTACAAATGTTGAGCATATTTTCACCTGAGTAATCACTACATTCTCCATGTATCCATTTCTCTCTCCCTTTTCTCTACCTCTTGTTATTTCTTTATCCATAAAAGAGTTATTACTTATGGCATGCAAAATTACATAAAATTATAATATCATGGTTTCCAGATAGCATGCTGGCATTTTTCCTCTTAACTCCAATTTCTTTTGCTCTTTTTCACTCCACTTCTATTTTCTTCTAGGAGTAATGAATTGTTTGGCCATTTATAAAAGACAAAATGACATAAATGTATTATTTTATTAAGGAACATTTAATTTTGGGTTCATGATTAAACAGATGTACTGCAGGATCTTAGAGACAAAGTACCAGGGTTTTGTCCTACATGATACCCATCAGAATGCATAACTACAAAAACAAAAGTACATCTAGCAGGCTAGGGAATTCAAGCAAGAAATTTCTTCTGCAAAGTGGTGAAAACCTGTCCTGGCTACTTTTATGTCAACTTGTCCCAAGCTAAAGACATCTGAGAGGAGGGAACCTCAACTGAGGAAATGCCTCCACAAGATCAGGCTTTAGGTATGGCTATGATGGTATTTTCTTGATTAATTATTGATGGGGCATTCAGTCTATTGTCTGTGCAGAGACACTCCTGGGCTGGTGGTCCTGAGTTCTATAAAAATTAAATTAAATTAAAAAACAGACTGATCAAGCCTCCTACCTCCAGGTTGCCTCATAGCCTGGCAACAAGAAGACAAAAAGGTTTTTGTGCTTTGTTTATTTTAATTAAATATGAATCTAAGGGGGAGATTAAATACTCTTGTTGTCTATGTGTGAGTGTGTTTGAACATATGTGTGGGTATGTTCATGTGTGTAGTCAAGAGATCAACATGAGATATCTGTCACCCTCCACTTCACTTTTTCAAGACAGACACTCATTGAACCTTAAGTTCACCAGTTGTCTAGGATGGCTAGCCAGAAAACCCCAGGAGTCTGTTGCCTCCACCACCACCCCTCTGTGATTACAGGTAAACCCCTCCAGGCTCATTTCTTCAGGTGGGTTCTTGGACTCTAAACTCAAGTCCTTGTACTTCAGTGTGGCAAGCACTTTTTTGATCTAATCATCTCTTCAGACCCCTAAATGGAGATAATAATAATAATAATAATAATAATAATAATAATATAATCTCAGATAATAAGCCTGGGGGGCAGAGCTTCCTTGGAGATCTGGTCAAGAGTGACCTCAAAGACCTTGGGGCCCTGGAAATAATCTTCTTTCTAAGCAGAATTTGAAAGATAACTGATCAGCAAAGGCCATAGGGGAGCTATCCAGAATTCTCCCAGCCAGTAGTGGTCCTTTTACCTAACATCTTTAAGGAATAGAGATATTTGAGTTTATATCAATACATTTGTAGAAAACTCCAGGTGAGCAACTCCCAGAACTTTGAGCCCAGCTGGAGAAAAAAGGTTCAGAGTTCAAGAGTTCCATCAAAGCTCCTGCCTTTATGAACCTGATGAACAACCTGAAGTGAGTCATTTCCATCCCCAGGTCTCAATTTCCTCATTTGTACACTGGGAATAAGATGTTGGCCTTCTTCCTGGGCCTGTTTAATGGAAGCTCACTAGAAATGATGAGTACTTCTAAATGTAAGTGCAAGGGTTTCATTCTCACTGATAGAGGAGGGCCTGGCTGGTGCTCACTCCATCACTACAGGAGATCAGAACCACTGCTGGCCAGAACACTCTAAACTAAGATCACATGCCATTCACATGTGTAAGGGCCCTCCAGGAACACTTCCATACTGTCTGCAGCTGCCTTTCAACCACAAACCAGAAAACAGGTACTCCAAGAAGGACATTCAAGCCCGTGCTTAACAGAACCTAAGGAAATCTCTGTAAGGAAGAATAATGGGCTCTTCCCCAGCCATCTAAGAACCATGTTTCCTCTGTGCTTGTGAACACTTTTGCTAAGGAAGTTTGTATCAAGCCACTTTTTCCAACAAATATTTGCTGTGCATCTAAAATGTGCACACACGGGAATGAAATTCTTCATAGCCCAGAACCTGTAGAAATAACACCATTACCCTGAAGCACAGGGATTCCTGTTACAGGTGGGAACCAGAGGCTCCAAGCCAGCCCAGTTGTGTTACAGACATAGCCAACTCTGACGAGGTAACAGCACAGTATGGGTCCCACACACATGGGAGCATCTTTTAGTGGGTACCTGGCTTTGCCTGCTCATAGATCTTTCAGAGCAGTTAGCACCAAATATATTTTCACAAAAGCAACTTTTCAACACAGATGAAACCATCAATCAGGATTTGGGCTGGATTTTCAGTAGACATAATTTAGAATATTATTAATTATGCCCATTCTTCTAATATTAAATATACTTTGAGCTGAAACAAGAGGTGATTCTTTTATTATTATTTGAGAAAGTTAGGCCATAAGCCTAAGTAGAACTATGTGCCGGGAAAAGCCCCTAGTGGGCCTTGCATTTTACTGTTTAATAGTACCACATAGAGTAAAACATGGACACTTAGAATGGTTGTATTTTCTTTCACATTTAATTTGAGTTGTTTCAGAGTTCATCAAAGGGCATCTAAATGTGGGTAGTAAGAGGGGCTAGTAAATTCAATCAAAACATTATATACACATAGGTAAAAATATCGTGATGGACCTACAGTGTTGTACAATTGATATGCACTAACTAATAAAAGTTACTCTAATTTTTATTCATTTTTACACTAGCATACAAGGTAACAGGTTTTGTTATGGCATATTTGTATATACTTATTTTTTATTTCCTTTTCCAGTATGCCTGTGCCCTCCACACACACCTTCCTCCCTTTAGTATCCCCTGCTTCTGCATTAGTTGCAAATGTGCTATACTCTTCTCCTCTTTTTCCTCCTCCATTGAAGACCTTCTTTTCCCCTTTCTTGGTCCCTTTTCTAGTTTTATGACCCACACTCACAAACATGCATAGACACATAAAATTAAAATACAGTGTCCATATACACTGGATAGTTTTTGTTTTTTGTTTTTTGGTTGTTTTTTTTTTTTTTTTTTTTTTTGTTAATCAACTTAACACAAGCTTCAGTTGTCTGGGAAGAGGAACTACAGTTGAGAAAATGACACCATCAGGTTGCCTGTAGGCAAGTCTGTGGTGCATCTTCATGATTAATGACTAATGTGACCTCAGGGCAGGTTGTCCTGAGTGGTATAAGGGAGAGGGCTGAGCCAGCCACAGGGAGTAATCCAGTTAATAGCACTCCACCATGGCCTCTGCTTCAATTCCTGACTCAAGTTTTTGCATTTACTTTCCTTCATAATGAACAGGAATAAGAACATGGAAGCTACTTTGGGCTGTGGTATTTTCGTAACCGCAACAGGAACTGGTCCAGGAGACCATATATGAGAGAAAATGTGGTATTTGTCTTTCTCATTCCATGCTACTTTGCATAACATAATAATATCCAGTTCCATCCAGTTACCTGCAAATGCTATGATTTCATTTTTCTTTTTTAAAGAGGTTTGTAAATATATGTGTATGGGTGTGTCTGCATGAAATTGTGTGCTCCGTATGCATACAAGTGCCAAAGGAGGCTACAGGGCATCAGATCCCCCAAAACAGGAGTCACAGGTAATTGTGAGCCATCTGATGTGGTTACTGGAACCTGAGCTCAGGTCCTCTGCCAAAAGCAGTAAGTCAGTCAGTGCTCTTAACTGCTGAGCCATCTCTCCAACCCTATTTCATTTTTCTCTATAGTGAAATAAAATTCCATAGTACCATGTTTATTTTTCCCTTTGTCTGTTGATAGATATCTAGGCTGGTTCCAGCTCTCAGCTATGGTAAATGGTGTAAAAATAATCATGATGTGCCAGTTTAATATAGTAAATCTACTTATCTGAGTGATTCAACATTTAAACATCTATGATTAGTTTTTTTAAAAAAGGGCATAATTGTACCTGTCAACAATTTGCAAAATAATGGAATATGAGTCAGTATGTAGATCCAGGACTCGAGCATACCACTTTCTGTCCCTGTATTCTCAAAGTCACCTAATTTAAATTCTTTGAATTTTTTCTTCTATAAATGAGGAAGAAATGTGCATTTGCACATATAATTTCTACTTTATGGGTCATTATGAGTGAAAAAGGGATGGTATGTAGGAAAACTACTTGTAAAATAAATTATGCTCTACAATATTAAGGGATGATGATGGTGGTGGTAGTGGTGGTTCTAAGATAAAATAACTTAGAAGAAGTGAATCTGGAGGCATCAAATTTTATAAGTGTAGATGTTAATACTGTGCTGTGGGAAGAAATAAATGTGCATGAATTATGAGAGGAAAGATATGAAAAAAATTTTTGAATTCTGTCTTCAATTAAAAAGATGTATCTGGCTTCAGTGTGCTTTCCATAGCTATCACATTTATGATCTTTTCAAATAACTCCTCAAATATTCATATTTAAATGGCACTTTATAAAAATAATGAATTCAGAAAATTACTACATGTGGCAAGACTAAAGAAAAACAAAACATTTCTCTTTATCCTAAGAATTTTCTAAAGGTTGAGAGTCATAGATAATAAATGCTATGTGATCTCATACATAATACTCTCAACTAATAAAATAAACTTTATGGAGTCCTAATGAGTATATAAACCACACTTAAAGGTAGGCCCCATGGCCAGCAGTAGATGGCCAACACAAAATGAACTCAGTGGTATTTTTGTAGATTTTTTTTGTCTCATATTGCTTGTTTGGATATTTTTAATCTTACTGGTTTTCTGCTTGTATATTATGATTATAGATTCAGTGTTTTTATGGATTTGTGCATGTGGTTTTCTTGTGCTTTTCTTTCTTTTTTTAACATACTGATTCATTTGTTATGTTTATTAGCCTGATTATTTTCTAAAGAGAGAGAGAAAGAAGACATGGAGTTAAACAGATGGAGAAAGAGGGAGGAAAAGCCATGATCAGAATCCATTGTATGAATAAAATAGTGTCATTAAAAATATGAGGTGATAGGTATTCATTTTAAAGGTAATTTAACCTGTTGGTTTTACCAAAGCCCAAACCAACAGGATAATGATCTTTACTATGATTAGATACATAAAATACACAGGACACAGTGGACATGAAAGTGAAATGCAATGTTGACTTCCAAGAATCATGGGATAAGTTTATATGTTAGAAAATACTTGCAATTATCAATAAAAACAACTTAATATAAACATATTAAATGGCATGATAAAGAATCTATGGCAATTTTGATTCAGTCCATCCTTTCCTTTTAAAAATATTTGTCATATTTCTCTCAATACTTTTGAAGCTATCATGTGCCATCTAGCACTTAGTTAGAATTCTACAATTTTTGTCTTATGAGCTTATATTCTTCTATTCTGTACACAGAATATATATACATACATATATATATACATATATATATATGCTTTGTATTTTTTTGTATAACCAGGTTTCATATACTTGTAAAATACATTTTTATTAAAAACAGATTCATCTCTCATACAATACATCCTGACCACAATTTCCACTTCTTCACTCCTCCAGCTCACTCTCTCCCCTCTCCCCCAGATCCACTCCCCCTCAGTTTCTCTTCAGAAAATAGCAGGCCTCCGAGAGACAACAACTGAATAGGACAAAACAAAACACAGTAAGACAAGGCAAAAACCTTCATACCAAGGCTGAACAAGGCAACTCAACAGGAGAAAAAGAGTCCCAAGAGCAGGCAAAAGAGTCAAGATGCATCTGCCCCCACTGTTAGAAGTCCTACAAGAACACTAAGCTAACAGCCATGCATGCAGAGGACCTTTTGCAGACCAGTGCGGATCCTGTGCTTTCTGCTTCAGTCTGGAAAATACATTTTAAAGAAAATATACACTTAACTCACTTCTCCAAGACTGCTCTGCTGCCTGGGCAGGAAAGATTTAAAGCTAGTCATTGATGTTGTGGAAGAAAAAATGCAATCAATCCCTCTGACCTACCCACCCTCTCCTCTCCTCTCTTCTCCCTTCTTTCTGTCACAAAAATCATCACCAACCATATTTCTAGCAACAACACCAAAAAAAAATGTTAGAAAGGCACATTTCCATTTTACAAACATTTTGCCTGGTTTTTTCCCTCTTTTTATTTGAGTGTATCAGTTATCTATTACTGTAAAGTAAATCAGGACAACAATCAATAGTTAAAGATAGCAAATGGTTTGCTATCCCCTTGTTTTTTGTGATTCAGGAGTTTGGTGTGGTTTTGCTGGCTCCCTCCAACTAACTCAAGGTCTTCCATGACACTGCAGTAAAGCTGTTGGCTACAGCCTTGAGCAAACTCCAGACAAAAGGGGCTAAGGCTTTGGGCTCCACCACCTCCCCCCCCCCCCCCCCCGCATTTTTTATTTTTGAGATTATAATTTGATTACATTTCTATTCTCCCTTTCCTCTTCTCCAAACCTTCCCATATACCCATTCCTACTCCCTCCAAATGCATATCCTCTTTTTTTTTTTTTTTTACTAGTAGCCTATAGTTCTTTGTGTAGGGTTGAGACCTTGTGGGCTTCTGTCCAGTTTGACGTATTCACTAATGTCAAAGGATCAGGCTTACAACTTCAATAATATCATTATTGTTAAGCTAAAGGTAATCATGGGCTATTGGACAAAGGACCTTAGTTTCTCACTGTGTCACAGGAGTCCTGTATAGGTCTTATAACACAGCAACTTATTCTTTCTGGGCAACATAACATGCAAATGAATGTCACTAAGGCAGTACTTGTATTCTATAACCTAATCTTAGAAATGGCATGCCACAGCTCGATGTATTATATTCATTAGAAACAAGTCAGTAGATCCAATGCCTCTTCTCTTCTGACAGGGCATGAGTACCTGTGTCAAACATTTTGGATCTTCTGCCTGCCATAAACAGTATTTCACATCAAACACAGCATTTGTGAAATGCAAAATACTTATCTGTGGGTATAAAAATCAAACAGTTAGCAATGACCTGCTGTGGATGATTGATTGATAAATAAAGTCTGATTGGCTAGTAGCCAGGCAGGAAGTGTAGAAGGGACAAGGAGAGAGGAGAATTCTGGGAAGTGGAAGGCTGAGGAGAAGGATATGCTGCCAGCCATCGCCATGAGAAACATAATGAAAGATACTGTTAAGCCACCAGCCACGTGGCAAGGTATAGATTTATAGAAATGGTTTAATTTAAGATATAAGAACTAGATAACAAGAAGCCTGCCACAGTCATACAGTTTATAAGTAATATAAGTCTCTGTGTGTTTGATTGGCTGTGGGACTGGCAGGTGAGAGAGATTTGTCCTGACTGTGGGCCAGGCAGGACCAGGAAAACTTCAGCAACAATGACCATGTGTTTATTTATGATTTTTAAAAAAGGAAATATTCACATGGCCAGCATGATTACACTCATAAAATAACTTTGATAAATCCATTTTCTCCAAATAATCTAATTTAGCCATATTCCAACTCATCTTACATCAACCATATCTAGAGACTATCGGTGCCTTAGGTGTACCTGGCACTGCTCTCAATGCTAAAGGCACAAAAACAAAGGAACTGCAAGCAACTTCTAATGTTGAATGGGGAAAATTCTTTAATGTTCTATTTACTTGGGTATTTGGTTGAAATAAGGAACATTTACTTTAGTAAGTGAAACTGGACTTAAATGTGACCTTCTAAAGGTCATAAAGTACTCAGTCCCAGATACCTTACCTTAGACTTCATGAGTACATTGGTTTTAGAGAAAAACAGACTAGCAACTAAAATAATTGGATTGCTGGGCTATGACACAAAGTAGGAAGTAGGATAGAATTTAATAATACATCTTGGAGCTAGAAAGATGTCAATGGTTAAGGGCACTGGCTGCTCATCCAGAAACCTGGGTTTAATTCACAGCACTCACACAGTGGCTCACAACCATCTGTAACTCCAGTCTTTGGGGTTCTGACGACCTCTTCTGGCCTCCTTGTGCACTCCTCTATGCACATGGTGTGTAGACATACACACAGATAAAATACCCAAACGTGTAAAATAAATAACTAGATAAAATTTTAAGTAAATCTTACTTAAGTGTCTATCCAGTTTCCCACTCACTAGGTGTTACTACCTTTCTCTAAACTCAAAAGCCCAGTTCATGCAGAATAACCATCAATTTCACAAACCTGCTTCTGTAGAAATCATTCTAACGTTGTAATCTCTTTGTCCCTTGATTTAACTAAAATCACCTTGTATCCTGCCGCTCTGGCTGTGACCTTAACACATTCTGCTTTTCATTGCTTTTGTCCTTGTCCTAAAGTATATAACCAAGTCACCAAATAGTTGGTCTACCCTTCCTCTTTATGCTCCACACAAGACTGTGTTTTGCCACAAATACTGAGCCCATCTTCAAAATGCCCTGTCAGATGAGTTTTTGCTCATTGCAATTCATGTAATTCAGGAACTCTCTCCTCATTTCAACTCTGATTAAGTCCCTTACTTGACCATATCCTACAGGGTTGCATTCAAATCATAAAGGACCTTGATCTTCATTTCCACATGGCACTTCAAATTGTGTCTGTTCCACTGGTTCATGTTAGAAATCCCAGCATCTCCACAGAATGTTTCCTTTTCTAAAACCAGATAAAAGGACATGATTTTGAAAAAGGTGTCAGTCACCCATGCAAAGTGACTGATTCCTAATCAGAGTTGGCTCTTAGTCTAAAGCTATTTAGGAATGATTGTAATGTGGAATGCTAAACAGTCTTTTCATATAAAGGTGAATTCCACTTTGTTTCTCACATTCAGCATGTCAAGATGAAGATTATAACAGATAGTTAAAGAATTCAATCTGTTCACATTGCTTTTGGTTCCAATTTTCCATGGTCTATATAAAGAGCCATGCAGGATGCACTGATGTGTTTGATACCACATCTATCTGCCTGTGGCACTATGTGTTTAAATTATATGAATAAGCAGGCCCAATGAACAATAGGACTTTCAGTGATCTGGAACTCTAAAAAATTCAAAGAAGAAAACAGGAAACATTTCTTTAAAAATTATAAAACAGACAGCAACATAATTGAATTACACTGGACCCATCGGTAATGCCACAGGATCGTTGTAAATGTATAGACTAGTGAGCAGTCATAAGAGCATGAATTGCTGTCGCTGGCAATTAAAGCAATCTCGTACCCTAGGGAAACTAAATGCGCTCATGGCTTCTACTGTGGTTAGTAACATACAATAAAGAGCAAAACTAGGCCTCCGGAGGGATTCTGCACAAGGTTGTAGACAGATGTTCTGAATCTTAGAGTCCAATTGGAGTGTATTTAGGTCAAGGAAGAGGGCTGAACAAGAAAAAAAAAGAGCAGAACATAAATGTGTTATGTTGGCTCTAGTAGAAGTTTCAATAGCAATTTTTCTTGATATGTGCCTTTTATAAAGAAATGTGATTCACACAGAACTATGGCTATTTTAAAATTAGAAAGTTGGGTCTAATTGGAACTACATGAAAATGTAGCATTAGAGAATTTTATACATGGTTCATTGAAATTGGCTTTTAAAAAAACAGGAATCAAGGCACAAATGAGCAATGTGGGTTTGTTAAGTGAAAATTATTGTATACCCATAGTTTAGTTAAAATAATTTTTTTTAGAAAAGTGATTTTGTTTTACTTTTGAGAAACAGGGAAAGAGGTAGAGGGGTGTGTGTGTGTGTGTGTGTGTGTGTGTGTGTGTGTGTGTGTGTAACAGAGTTTGACATTTGGTGTCTTCCTCAATTGCTTCTCTATCTTATTTTTTGAGGCAGAATGTCTCTCCCTGAACCTGGACCTTGCCAGCTGCCTAGACTGGCAGGTGAGTGAGCTCCAGAGTCCCCTGTCTTTGCCCCCTGGGGTCTGGATATGCATAGCTCACCAGTAGTATGTGCGTGTCTGGGAACTGAACTCAGGTCCTCACACTAGTGCAACAAGAAATTTACTGATTGAGCCTTCTCTCATCTCCTAAACATAATCTTAATTTTTCTACATACTCTTCCTCCCACCAAGATCTGTTTAAGTTCATGTATTCAACAAAAACAAAAGCCTATGTTGGCTTATTTTTCCAACTGATATGTGATTCTTTATCATACACCTAGCAGGCTTAAAGTATAAGGTATGGGCTTATTGGGATAAAGACTACAAAGTCCTCAAATATTTAAACCGAAAGAAAGAAAGAAAGAAAGAAAGAAAGAAAGAAAGAAAGAAAGAAAGGAAGGAAGGAAGGAAGGAAGGAAGGAAGGAAGGAAGGAAGGAAGGAAGGAAGGAAGGAAGGAAGGAAGAAAAATTATAATTAAGAAGAACAAAAGCCTACTGATCACCAAAGTTGAGGGATTTGCTTTCTGTTTTTCTTTAATCCCCCTTTATGTGGTCCACCTAGTTCACTAATTTCTTTCTTTTACTGTGACAGCAAGAACTAAGCCCAAAGAGAAAAACTAGAGAAAGAGCACACTGTACCAGCCCTCTGGTGCCGGTCATGTAGACTATAGACAAAGGCTCTCCACCTCTGAACAGAAGACTTGTGCAACTGTTCATTTCCCTATTAAGTTCTGTTGTGACGGGTGATGCCTGTGAAGCGGGCGCTCACCTACAGAGTGAATTCTGCCATGAAGGACTGACGGGCAGAACAGTGCACTCCTGTGATCCCAACATTTGGGAGGCCAGGGAAGGAGCAAGAGGTCCAGGCCAGCTTGCTCTTCTCAGTAAAACTTGTCTCAGAAAAAGAAAAAAGGACTAGATCCAGGGGAGTGGCTCAGGAGGTAAGAATACTTGTCATGAAAGCATGGGGACCTGAGTTTGAATGCCCAGCACCCATGTAGAAAGGCCAGCATGGGTGTGAGGGGGGACAGACACGGGTAGATCCTGAGAGCTCACTAACCAGGCATCCCAGCCAAGACAATAGGCTTCTGGTGCAGTGAGACTCTCTACCTTGAGGCAAGGAGGCAGGAACTGATAGGTGAAGACTCCTAAAATACTGTTGTGACTTCTATGTGTAAACAAATAGCCAGTGTACCTGTACACTCATGTCCATGAACCATACACGTACAGCATTCATGATACAGACAAAAGTATACACACTAAAAGGGGGGAGGAGGAGAGAGATAAGGGTCATTTCATGTGTCCTGTGCACAAGAGATGGAAGAAGATGGGTATATGTAGAAATATAATGAGCAACCAGAAAATCAGAAATATTGTGGTGAAATTTGAATTCCCGAGAGTGAATTTATAACTAGGTTGAAAGGCAATCTTAAAAATGTGTTTTTCTACATCCCAAACAACACAAAGCTTATCTTGAGTTTTGGGGATCGTTAAATGATTTTTCACTGTTGGCAAAACATAACAAAAGAGAATGCTGCAAAGATCAATGCATGTTTATTTTTAGGGAATCCCAAAGAATGGCATCTGGCTGTCAGAGTTACAGTACCATTGTCCTTCCATTTTGATGTGCCCTCTGTCTTTGTGACTTTTCTTCACTAGAGATAGAGCAAACATGCACACCATCTGAAATGTAGTTACAGCCACAAGGGCTACATGGAGGAAAAACAGTGTGAGAAATCTCCCCAGTGTCATCTTTTCTTTAGAAGTTCCTCACTAAAGGAAACCCAGCTATGAGACATAAGACATGTTATAGATACAGAGAGAGAGAGAGAGAGAGAGAGAGAGAGAGAGAGAGAGAGAGAGAGAGAGAGAATAGAATGAAAAATGAAGAAGGAGAAATAAATGTACATCCAAATCTCTGTTTTTAAAAAGGCTATGCCAAGTATGAACTGTCCAAAAATTTGCATCCAGTGTTTCATAGGGAAGTCAAGGAAGGGATGAAGGAGACAGGCTTGGGAACACTGCCAGGACACCAGATGAACAAGAGCTTCTTAATGGTTCCAACTCTTTAGTGTTCCAGAAAAGAAGGATGATTTATTGAATAATTATCTCTTCCCATACTCAATTTTCTGGAACTGGACACCAGAAAAGTCTATGAATTATATTTGAATCTTCCAGAAGAGCATCTCCTCAAGGGTGCATGAGACTCAAGCCAGTCATGAGGCGGCATCACGGAGAGAACAGGGCTCTCTGTTTAGTAAGGTCTACTTCTCTGTGACTTCAGTTTTTCCCTGGAATGACCCATGGATATAAGATGCACTTCATACATGTAAAATAAGGTTTACCCCAATACTCCCTGTTCCTTTTGCATGGCTGTGACCATCCCCACAGACTGGTCCAGAATATTGGACTGTGTGTGCTCCCCATGCAAACGGAATCCCCCGCTGAACAGCTCCAAACTCCTTCCTCCCCCTCCAGTCATGTTCCTTTGGTTTCCTTATCTCATACATGTCTGACATAAGGGAGATTTTCTGATCTTTTCTCTCTAGGCAGGTCTCTCCCCAGCCCAGAATCCTGAATGTCCCCTTCTCTTGCCCTGTCAAGCAAGAGAGGAAAGATTTGAGGGATAACTGTACTTTTGATTCAGTGATGGTTTTGTATTTGTCATAGGTAGTGTTCGATGCCAGAAAGTCTATTTCAAAAGAGCACATTTGTTTTATATGTGGGAAGCTGATCTCAGTTTTCATTGGCTGTTGTCGCTAGCTGGCAGCTTTGACCCGTGAGTGACTTTGTGGCATGTCCGACAACACAGGGAGGTATCTTTGTATCTTAGTTTGGGTTCTATTGCTGTGAAGTGACACCATGACCATGGCAACTCTTATAAAGGAAGACATTTAACTGGGGCTGGCTTACAGTCCATTCAGTCAGAGATTCAGTCCATTATTGTCATGGCGGGAAGCATGGCAATGCCGCAGGCAGGCATGGTGGTGGAGAGGTAGTTGAGAATTCTACATCTGGATCAGCAGGCAATAGGAAGAGAGAGTGACACTGGACCTGGCTTGATGATATGAAACCTCAAAGCCCAACCCCAGTGACACACTTTCTTCAACAATGCTACAACTATTCCAACAAGAGTGCACCTTCTAATAGGACCAGTCCCTGTGAGTCTATGGGGGACATTTTTATTCAAACTACCACACTTTGTGAAAAATGCCACTAGATTACTGACCATCCCAACTACATCTTAGTTCCCTGCAACAGGGAATATGGACCAACATTTTCTGTCAATACAGGTACATTGTTTATTTCACAAGTCTAGTCCCTTGGCTGCTTTTGGTACCTGATTAAATATTAAGTATTTTCTGTACTACAACAGTGAAAGAAAAACAGATTTAAGGATGAATGTTTTTTCCCTCCTTTGTGGCTTGGTAACACCCACCAAACTCATCTGATTTAAGACTACAGATTGAACTCCAATTGTGTACTTTGTCTAGTATGTCAAAAGAAACATTTCTTGGAGTTGGGGCGATGGTTCACAGTTAAGAGCACTGGCTTGTTTTGTTCTGTTTTGTTTTCCAGCATTCACACAGTGGCTAAAAACCATCTGTAACTCCAGTCCTAGAAGGTCTAACACCCTCTTATGACCTCTGGAGGCACCAGGCATGCATGTGTTGCACAGACATCCATGCAGGCACCTACACACATAAACTTAAAAAAAAAAGATAAAAATCATTTCTTATTTATTTTAAACAATCAGGAAAAGAAAGATTCTGGGATTCACCCAGAAATGTTTAAAATAATTTAAAGTGGTGATTGAAGAGGTAAGACACTGTGCTTCTATTGAATCAGTGACCCTTAGCTCTTGGCCTGAAGTTGTACATTCACTGAGAAGCCAGAACTGCTCAGAATTGACCTACCAAGCCAAATCCACATAGCTTAATAGGGAATTGGGCTGAATATTTTTCTCCTTTAAATTATCCATAAAGCACTAGAAAAAGTATAAGTCCTTACTTACTATAAGGAAAATAAATTTATTTACTATTTTCTAGTTTCTATATTTTTTATTTTATGTTTATCTTTATTTTTAGTTATTTATTAAATAAAATTAGTAACAATTAGTACATAAGTTTAAAAATTGCTGTGAGCTCTAAATATATCAAGGACATAGGGAAGTGCTGGAGCTATGATTTTCCTAAATCTTTATAAGTGACAGAACAATTCTAGAATGCCTCACTTAACCAGAACTTAAATTTCTGCAATCTTACTTCAGGTAAGCAGTTGGCTAGCTTAGAACTGAGGTTAAGAGAAGACAAAATTTTAAAATCTGAAGGTAAAGAAGTAAGATGCTTGTAGTCATCATCTGTAACAATGCAGTGTACACTGAGACACAAACCAGCCAAGAAAAGCAAGGACAAAATTAAGCAGTAATGATGATTTATAGTAAGATACTCTGAGACATGACAGAAGTCTCAACACACCAAAAGGAAAATCTTGTTTGCTCAAATTATTTGTTTCTTCTGTCTAATGAACATAATTCTAATATACAAGCGATAACACTGGCATTTCTTTGAAATGTTGATTCAGTTTAATTATGAAAATCACCAAGGTATTTCCTAGCGGCTGCATCACTCCCTGTACTAAGATTAATCACATCAACATCATTCATTTAATCTTCAAAGAGGAAGCAGTTGTCCACAAAAGCCTTCAAATAGCTTCATTAGTGCAATTTTTCAGTCTCAAACACTTAGCTGGCAGCATATGATTGAGAGTAAGGTCATTATATTCTTCTATTTCCTAATCTAATTTTTTTAATGTTTCCACATTTAATGTAGAAATGTGCAAGTGTGGAGTTTTGTCTTCTCTTTGTTTGGCAAACAGCTCGAAATAAGAAGAGAATATGGATTTTGATTAACAAGCTGTTTCGTCACTATGGCTTCAAGTCATGAAATTTAATGTACATGTCCAAAACCAGCTCTTTTCCCCTTTTGGGCTTTGTTTGATGTAAAAAAAAAAACAAGTTTGGGCCTAAAAATAATGCAGGCTTTTTTGGCTTTGTTGTCTTTTGTTTCATATAGACAAAGAAAAAGTTGGAGCATGAGAGGCATTTTCCCGGTTCAGGCTGTAGAAGTACAACGGTCATTACAAATAAAACTTCTTCGGTGTTTTAAAATGAAAACTGAATTTTATCTTTAAAAAGAGAAGTAACCTCATTTATATTTGTGTGGCATGACCCTCTTAACAAGCAGCACTTCCTGTTTTAAAAACATTAGTAATTCTTTCCCACATTGGGGGAAAGTTATCAGAGTTTCACAAAAGAGTGCTGCTGTTTGATGCACTGATCTAGCCACAGTGTCAATCATAAAAGTTACTTGGTTACAGTAAAAAGAGTTAGGGTCTAGCACCTATTGACTGTGGTGCTAGTCTTCTGTAGTAATAGGACCTACTCTGAAGCATTGTAAAATATATCAGAAAATAAAATTTGCTGAGCAGCCCCATTACCAAGAATCAAAACTTGCTAAATGGCACTTTCAACTTCGCATCTGATAAAGGAATGATTCATTTGGCACTTGACTGGTCCACTTGCAGCAATCATTACAGAGCTGTATGCAGTGACTGTGCAAAGGGGAAAGGAAGGATAAATCATCCAGAGACACTCCCGAGTTAATATCTGGTGACCACAGAATGCCAAATTTTTAACACAAGACCTGCCCATGACAGCATAAATAATGGAGTGTACTTGCAGTTCAGGTCAAGAGATTGGGGCTTTTGATCATGGAAACGGTCTATAACTAATTGAAATGACATAGCATAATCACACAGAAATTGATAACACAAATTACATAGAGAAAATCATGACATTTAAAATAGTAACCTTATATAAATTGCTTCAAATAGAATGGTAATGTATTTGTGAAACCAAATTCAAATCAACACAACATAATTTTAGGATAGAATTCAAAAATGGAAAAAAATACAGCTGAAAATGATCCGGATTGCCATTTCCCAGCCTCGGTGAGAACACCAGAGTAAACTGGAACTATTGGAAAGAGGAGCAAGAAGCCATATCATTTATGTGTGTTCAATATGATTATAAGGGAAAACTTGTGTGTTCTATAACTTGAGTATGTCTGATGTTTTATGATCTACTATATGTATAGTATATACATATATATATATACTTTTACACATACATATTTATATAGTAGATCCTAAGACATATATATGTGTATATATATGTGTGTATATATATGCTGTGCTAGTCATCTGGGGAAATACAAAGATAAAACATATAAGCTTTTGAGAAAACATTATTATAGCTGAAAAGCCAGGGGCACAAACACATCCCTACAGTAGAAGGCAAAGTGACATGAGAGGCTACAGAAGGAAGAACAAGCCTGAGATGTCATGTCACGGCCTGGTGACTGAGCTGTGCGGGATAGGGAATGTGTTAAAATGAAAAGATTTTTTGAGAAAACATTAATTTTTAGAGTTTAAAAATATTTACCTCCTCTTCCCACCACTTAATACATTTGTGTCTTCTGGAGGGAATAAAGTTCTTTTGTGTTAGAAATACCCAAGAGAATTTTCATGAAAGTAAACATAAATTCAAGACTCAGTATTCATTCCAGAAGATATGTTTAATTGTTCATGTCAGACATTTAATCCACACAATCTAAAGTAAGACAAAAATAATATAATAATATTGAAGTTGAGTGTGTCTAACTATATGGAAAACATGTAACTACTTTTCAAATAACAACAAATGCTTATTTTTGCTCATGTGAAGTCTGATAAAAGTAATCACCTTGAGTACTGTGTGATGGCACTAGCCTTTAATACCAGCACTTGAGAGGCAGAGGCAGATGGCACTCTCTGAATTTGAGGCCAGCCTGGTCTACAAAGTGAGTTCTAGGACAGCCAGGGCTACACAGAGAAATTCTGTCTTGAAAAAAACAGATATATACATATCACCATTTTGAGAAAAATACTTAAAACTATGAATTATGTGGTTCTCTGTATTTTTTATTATTTATTTTTCTCTATGTGCACATTTTTCAATATCTGTCTGGAGTTGGGAGTAGAAATCTGATGGTAGATAATGATTAACCTATCAAGACCTGTAGTAATAATACAGCTAATCAAATATTTTATATAAGGAAGAAAATACATAAATATTTATTTACTGGATCTATCTAACTCAAAAATACTTCTAACATTCTCTTGATAACTTCAATAATCATCTTAAAAGCAAAGAGCTTGTCCTGCAGTACCAGAAATTATTAAGAAATCAACCCAGAAAATTAGGGTCAGGAGAGTACTGACTGCATTCTCTTGCATGCTAGCATGTAAAGTATAAATTCTTCATGCTGAAAAATCCATGAAAAGTTTGGGAAACAAAAGCAATCTTATACAAACTAATCACTGATAAGAGTTCCCTTCTGAAGCTCTCAAATTCATCTGGCTAATTCCAGCATATTCAGTGGCTCTTTCAACTCTGTGCATAGCTGAAATGCTTCCTTCTCAGAACTCTAAGGAGCTGAGAATCACCTTTCTGACCATCTTTCCTGTCTTCTATATATCCTCATAAAATATTTACTCTTCTCCTGAATGACCACTCTGATTATCCTTAGACTCTTTCAGATTCCCTGATGATGTCATGGAAATGTTAAACCCATTATGCTAAGTTAGGACCTCCATCTGCAATGACCTCTTGGCACAAGCTTCGAGGACAGCATGATATTTTTACATAAAAGTTAGTCTTCATTCAAATCCTTGAGGTCTGATCCTGAAAAAAACACTGACAGCTCAATCAACCCTAATAAATACTTAACTAGGTCCATGGAAAAAACGCAGAATACAGTTCCACCAAGAAAATCCATTACACATTTACAATTGAGTCATAAAATATGTCTATAAAGTGTACAATTATTTTACCATATTTTTATTGGAAAATAACCATTTAGCATAATTTACAGGTTTAACCCAAAGGTAGTGAGTGTATGACATTCTTTTTCATTAAGCTATTAGGGGAGTCAGGAGTGACAGCACCCAACTCTAATTATCTTTAAAGTAGTGTTTCAAATTGATCATGCATAATGCAATTACGAATCATAATTAAATTAATTTATATTGATTTAAGATTTTATAAGTTTTTAATAACTATAATGTAGAACATCTATTTCCACAACTTAACACTGGTATTTCCACGCTTGGGGAGCACTCTCCTGCCATTAAAAACTTCATAAGCTTGAAGCTACTTTATTGTAGGTGAAGACTAACGCGTCTGGCCCTACAAGCTGAGGCTGGAGTTGGAGCTCACATTTTGGGACTCACGCCTCCCAGAGGTCCTGGGTATTAACACCGGCTTTTCAGTATTCTTCTGATGGAGTTATTGGCTCAAATACCCCCCAAAAAAGGGGGTGCAAGTGCAAAAGTCCTTGCCCCAACTTTAATGACAGTAGTGGAAATTTGGAAACCCGAACAAACTGCCCCACATAGCAACCTGCCCTGGCCCCAGACTCAGTCCATTTCAGATACATCCCTACTTTCCCAGCTACTGTTGCCAAGGAATGAAGTTCCTTCAGAAGTGCCCACATCTTAAGGCCCAGTCAAAGACACCCCCAGAACACCTCCCCTAGTTTCTCTCTAGAACTGACGGGAGAGCTGGGAGAGTTGAGAAGTGGTGATGATTCTGAAAGATTTGCGGGTTTTGTGATAGAAACAAATATTGGAAAGGTTTATCACTTCAGTCTGGTTTTGTCACTACTCAAGAATTACTCCCTTATGGCAGTGACATGTATGTTCAGTCTAGACACACAGCCCACCTTTTCCGATCTCCAGCGCCTGGGAGCTGTGAGCTGCTTGTGCTGGCCACTGCCCTCAGAAGGAAGTTTGGGTAAAGACTTGAGGATGTTCGTTTTGTTTTGCTTTTTGGTTTGGTCGTTTTTCTCTGAATGAATTCCATACCTTAAGGTCCTATGAGAGGAAAATGGAAATGAAGTCATGGGATTCAGGAGGGCCAGCTTGGAAATGGAGGTGATATAAGACAGGCTGAGAAATGGCTCCGACAGGCAGTGTCCTAGATCCCAGTGGCCTCTCAGAAGGCCAGCTGGTCACGAAGCACCTCTTAAGCTTTGGGGAGCAACTCTAAACATGCTCAGGCAGAAATTCTACCTCCTGCCTGGGCGACCCCTGTGGCCCCCTTTGCTGCTCACTAGTGACCCCTCTAGGTTAGGGGGCAGATGCAACAGTACACAGAAGCTCTTCTGGGGCTACCATCCCAGCGACTTTGGGGGGAATACACCCAAGGGAAAGGCTTCACCCTGGAGTTTCACAGGCCTTGCCAGTGAAAATTTTCCCTTCTCCAGTTCTGCCCAACACAGAAGCCACATCCGAGCTCCTCGCTGGGGCTACTAGGACCTCTGGGAACTGCGCTCTTTATGACCAAGACTGTGGAAAAGGAGGGACAGTAAGAGGCGAAGAGTCCCATCCTCACCACTCTAGGAAGTCCATGGCCTCAGAGCTTCCAGCGTGCAGTGAGCAAGGGAGAAAGTCTCCAAACCCAGCTAGGGGTCATGAGGATCAGAGAAGGGCACGAGACCCAGAGCAAACACAGGGTGGAGACAGCGGGAGTTCAGGGTCCCCTTTGTTGTCCACCTTTGACCTAAAAACTGTTCTATATGAGTTCTGACCATGCAATGATTTCAGAACCAAACAAACTAATGTCACTTTCTTTACACGTGCTTTAGTTATTGAACAGCACACACAACAAGCAGTCATTCACACATGCCCAGGGCAAGAAAGCACAAGGGGGCCCCAAATTTGACCAGAGTCAGCTTGGTCTACACCCCTTCTCCAACATATGTCGGGATTGAAAACCTTAGACAAGCCTGATGGTAACCACATCAACTCCCTGGTCCGGTTTCAATGTCCTTGCTCTGTCTTATACTAAGCGGCAAAACTAGTCTTCTAGTCTGGTTCAGAATATTTTCTTTCCAGCACAGACATATGGAGTGCTCTCACTAAACAGGGAAACTCTGTGGAAGAACTTGATGTCTTAGCCAAAGAATTTGGTGAGATTCTTAAGTTGTAAAGTGGTCTTTACACTAAAATATTCTGCAGAGAAGGGGATAAGGGAGAGAGAACTTGGGTGTTCTCTAGCAATTTCTAAGCACATGGCTGGGAGAAAATAAAATTAGTTCAAGCAACTATAACACATTACTTCCATTTACTAATGTTAACAGATGGTGATGTGGATTTTCTTGAAGTTCAGTTAGAGTTTACCAGGAGACTCAAGACTAGCCATAGGGCTAGAAATGCCAGGCTGGTCCTGTGTGTCATATCTCTGAGACTGAGATAATAAAACCCTCCCCTCTCCTGTATAAATTATAGTACTCTCCCCTCCACAGTGAACTGAAACCCATTGAGGAGTGTGGGGAGATAGCCAAAATGAACTAGTTAAGTCTTCCAATTAGAGGTCAATTTATTTATTTATTTAAAAAATGTGGGTGGGGTGGTCTGACTTTTTTTTTTTTTTTTTTTTTTTTTTTTGGGCATCGGTATGTATGACTAGCAGTCTAGGTTGTTAAGTTTCCAAGCAGGAATGAGTTTAAAATGCATGGATTCTATTATGTGTACAATTTAATCACAAGGTATTTAAAATAGACATTTCCATCTAAAATCCAATCAGAAATCAACACAGTTCCTCGGGCGTTAGATGATCATCTCGATTTTGCATTTGTAAACTGGGAGAAATAAATGTGACTTGTGGATACCAAGAGGTCAAGTACGGCTGCTCAAATATTTTTCTTACAAAATGACGGATTTATTAGACAAATAAGTAGCCTGGCTGATGCAAAACCCCCAGTGATTGAATTTTGACGTTAAGTCAACAACAACTCGAACTACATCAGTGCTTCAAGATTTAGTTATGATGGTAGAGATTACTGAACAAATAAGAGCCAGAAATGAATACAGATTTCCAAGGAGCTGCCCCTAGCACTCTCTTCTTGACATTCTCCTCCATATGCTCCCCCTGTTCATATTGTATTATAATTAAAGGACTAGCCTATGTCTCACGATTGGAAAGGAACTTTAAAATAATTAGGCATATTTTTTTTTTGTTTAAAAAAAAAACAGCCTCAGAGAGAAAGCCAATTGAGTTTCATAATAAATTCCTTCCTGGCCTGAAAGTCACCCACAATTATATTGGAGGGAGAATGCATGGCGTTTCTCTTCCTTCCTTCCTTTCTTCCTTCCTTCCTTCCTTCCTTCCTTCCTTCCTTCCTTCCTTCCTTTCTTTTTCTTTCCTCTTTCTCTCTCCCTCCCTCCTCCCCTCCCTCCCTCCCTGCCTCCCCGTTTCCTTTTCCATTCAGAGTTTTGGTCACATACTCTCCCTTCTGTCCCTAATAATACAAAACATAGACTTCTGTCTAGTTTGAGGACTTGGGCTATGTTAGCATCCAATTTGAAGATTAGGACCCACTGGTAAATAATTAAATTACCTACCCAGTTTTAGGAGTATGTAAGATTTCACTTCTCCAGTGTCAATAGCTGCACGCACATGCATGCGCTGACCGTGGTGCTGAAATTGTAACAACATTTTAGGAAGCTCAGGTACCTCTCAGGAAGATTTGGAGGAATTATTATCCAGGTTTCTTCTGAAAGAAACCTTAAATAATTGAGACTACATTAAAAAATAAATCAGTTTGCTTCTGGTATGTTCATGGATAAGGAGACTAATCTGTTCTTCGTGTGAAAAAAATCTGTCTTTTATTTATTTTATATATATTGTAGAAGGAGGGTGACTCAGTTTTCCCTTGTGTCCTGTTGGTCCCAAAAAGTATAGATTCTCTCTGCTTTCTTCTTTTTCTGATTTCCCCTTCTCTTATGGCATGATTGTTGCTATTGCCTCTAGTTTTTGGAGCTTCTTGTTGTATAGAGACAAAACTACATTTGATTTTAAGGCTTTGTCTTCTTTAGGGCTTTGAGATAACTTGTTCTTGTAACCAAAATTTTGCTTTCTAAGTGGCCAGTCTCAGACCACTACAGGCAACAAACTTGAGCCAGATCTTTATTTAAATGCAGTGACAGTTCCACTCTGGAAAATAAATCACTCATCCTGGCTTCTCTCCCAGTGTGTCATATTCTCTTCCCGTACAAGCCTACCTCCCTAAACTATACATATATTTTCACTATCCTGGACTTTAAAAATCAACTGTGCAAGGTGATCTCCCTTGAAACTACACCTAGTAACTTAAAAATCAACCTGCACTAGCAATAGAATCTACCATAAAGGAACACATAATAGATTGTTGCCCCTTGTTGCTCCCAAGATTAGATAATAACTTGTAACAAATGAAACTTTGCTATTAGGAAGGAGGATGTACTCTTTCAAAAACAAACAACAAAAAAAAAATTGAATAGCATCCTGTTCCCCAAAATACTTCTGTTTACAGTTGCCTGAACTCATCTCTAGATTTATATTTCAATATGCTCTTTAGGATGCAAAATTCCTGTCAAATTAAAGAGTGCTCATGTCTTGCCCGCTTCCAACAAATCACCGCAGCACCTAATAAATCCAGCTGGGGTTCCTTCCACAGCCTGATGCTGCTGAAATCATTATTGTCCTGCCTTGTTTCATGTCAGAGGCCTCTTTGCCTCATCTGTCATGAAACCAATTTCACTTTATTTACATCCATTTGCTAGTTTAATTACTGTGCTGATGAATAGCCTGAAGGAATTAAGTTACGAGTCTTTGGAAACCAAAAGCGACAGATATATGGGCTACCTTTTAACTACAGGGAAAGAAATAAAGGCTAGTGGCTTGCACCAAAATTTAAAGATAAAAAGTGTTTCTCCCTACCAAGCTACTCTTGAAATCTAGGATGATCCATCTTTATGTATTCAACATCTCCTGGGTGAAAGTATGCTTTAGAATTCTTCATATTTACAGACTGACTTCAGTATTGTATAATAGAATTCTCCATTTTTAAATATACCATCCCCTTTTCTTTTTACTGTGTCACTTATGATTTTCCAGCCAAACCAAACAACCTAAAGAAGTGGAATATTTATTAAAGGCAGATAGCAATGTTAACTTTTCCCTGTATCTAAGATGGATAGATGCCTTTATGAGAACTGTAAAACTCATTACCTTCAAGCTACCACATAAACAATGTACTACACCTGAATTTGTACATACTGTAATAGCACTAAGATAATTTTTGTTTCTTATAATTAAACACTATTTTACCCTTGCCTTTAATGTTCTTTTATATCTTGAGTAAGAACATTCTCCTACCTTTCTTCTTTACACATTCAACATAATAGAATGTTGGGAGTATATATGCTAATGATGAGGTCTTATGATGTATGTGAAAGATTTGCTCTCAAGTGTATGTAAGAAATTGAGTATTTACTCACACATACACACTTAAAATATAAGATCAATAAAATTTTAGTCACTCCATATAATACTAATTAACTTCTGCAATATAAGCTTATTAATCATGGGAATATTTAAGAAGAAGACATTTTCAATGGTATTTATTCCAGATTATATCACTTATTGTAGATTTTAAAATAGAAAATTGGTAATTTTTCATGTTATTTATCATCACCATCAATGAAAACAACAAATACACCCAAATTGACTTTTGATTTTATATTTACTCTAGTCTCAGGTAAGAGTGAACACAGGGAAAAGTTAAGTTTTAAATTTATCTGAATTATTTTTCTTCCAGTGCTCTGTCTCTAGTATAGTTTCTAACTTTTTTAAAATTAATAATAATCATTTGATTTACTTAAGAATTATTTTTAGACATATGATAGGCATATTTATCACTTATTAAAATTTTAATTTTCTTCTCATAGTGCTTAGCAAATGCACAGCATTTACAGCTTCTCCATGTTGAGCAGAGTTATTTCTAAGGTTGTATAACTTTTTAAACTAAGTATCTAATTGAAACTTATTTCAAACATTGGAAAGTAAGAGATATTTCAAAGCAGAAATGAGAGAGGTGAGTTCTTTTAAAATGTTTTGTTATTTAATGCTTTTCCCACCTGGATATTCTGCAGTTTAATTTATTATAAAGTCAGCTTAGAGGAAGTAGCAAAAATGTAAGTGTGTTACACTTCCTGTCAGAGCAACTAGAGGTGGTTAAAAAAAAAAAAAACACCGATTGCCCATGCAGATATATATTAATGTATTACATATTCATTATAAATCCCCAGACACTCCCCTCCATGCCTTTCTGTGTCCCTATAATAAGCATGTCCCCCTGCTCCTCCCTCTGTTTTAATAAAATCTATCTATAAAACAACACATATCACAGAAAGTTTTTCTGTGCCTATAGAGTCTTGTCTATAAAAGTTGTTAAATAAAGGAACCCTAGACAGGACCCATGAGGCAAAATGTTCTTCTGTTCGGTACACCCAGACACAATACTAATTCCTTGGTAAACACTTGTGAACAGTCTTCCACTTAATACAAAGGAAGGCTGCATTGACTTTTTTTTTAATATCTATTTTATTCCTTTTTGTAAATAAAAGTAACTGGAAGGGATATTTAAATGCTTTCTCGATCCCTCTCCCCCTCCCCCATCTCTCTCATGCCCCCCCTTTCCAAGAGCTTCCCCTCCTTCTCCAGCTCCTTTTGATTAATAGATCCATGTGGCTAACGGCCTGACATATGGTGTGCGAAGCAGCTTGAGATGGTACCTTAGGCATCCCCTACGGCCATTAACATATTAGGGGCTTATGTGCAGTCAGACCTCATTGAGAACCAGCATTTGCAGAAAGGCTGCACCCCAGAGCTGTTTGATAGAGAGTTTCAATAATGTACCACTCTTCCACTTTAGGGGAGTAGCTGCTGGTGCTGAAACACTGAGACGGAATTGAATGAAATTTAGAAATAAGATTCAGATACATTCAGCAACAATTGAAGGAAGAAAAAAAAAAACACAACTATGGTTACATCTGTTTGTCTACGGATATGCACGTGGAGGCTCAGCTCACAAACAGACACAGCTCCTGAGAACCACATCAGCAAACAGCCAACGTCAGCTGCCTGGATTTATTTTGTTTAAAGATTTATTTTGTGTAAAGTCTTCTTTATACCCAGAACACTATCAGTAAAGTACCAGCACAGTTACTAGTAGATATTCTTCAAAAGCAAAAACAAAACCACTTAATTTTAAAGGGAGGCTTTATTCTCAATCCTGTGGCTTGGTATTTTTTTTCCTAGTAGAAGAAATCAAATGCAATTTTACAACTGTAGCCCTTAAAAAGAACAACAGGAAGAAAAATAATAAAAATGTAACTTCAAAAGGTTTATTCATATTTTAAATACAGTTATTTTAAAAAATAAATAAATCAAATCCTTAGATAACCTATCTTCCTAAGAAAAAAATCTCAAAGTTTACTAACTAAAAGTCTCGACAAGAACTCGAGAAGATGGAACAAACCCTGAGAGTTCGAATATATAAATTTTGGGTGAGGGGGATATTATTAGAAATCAAAGGAATCCTCTCATTCGAGCTTATTTGATTCACTTTAACCTTAGAACTGAAACTTGAAATTCGCTTTGCCCGCGTTCCTGCCCTTCCAGCCTCCTGCTGAGAAGCCACTGCACCCCTTTTGAACTACATTCTTGCTGTTTGCTTGGCAAATAAATACTGTTCCGCCCTATTAAACCTTTTAGGTAGTTTTCATCTCTGGATTTCTCAAATACAGAGCTAATAAGGCAATGCTTTGATGCTGTTTTACTTTCAAACTATAGCCCTGAGGCGTTAAAACCCACAAAAGGTAACCGAGAAAGCAAATTGCCAGGAGCAAGGCGCACCCTCCCTATCAAAAATGCTGGGACCGTAGCCTAAAATGGTCCGGTTTTAGTGAAGAACCTGGTTTTTATCGGCAGCCCCCGGGGTTTTGTTCCGGTGCCACTCAACCAAGGGAGTCAAGAGAGAAGAAGCATGTTTAAGTTTAGAAGCCTGGGAATTTCTAGGAGGAAGGCAGAGATGGGTGGTAAAGGCCGAAATGCTTTCCCTAAGTTGATGTTGGCAAACAAGTGTCAGATAGAAGGTAAAGATCAGGAATTGGCAATGAGTTTAAAGAACCAGTAATGGAACTTCTGCATTAGGCGTGGCAGTGTGCGCTCGAGACTGCTGGCCGCACTTAAACTCACTTCAAACCCAGCCACTAAGATTACTCTTTGGGAAGACTCTAGCTTAGCGTACAGTTAGCTGTTCCCCGCTTTTCCCAGTCCTAAGACCTCCCCCTCCCCTACATGAGATTCTTTAATATAGGCAGACAAAAAAAAACTGAAACGTATCTGTTTTGTTTAAAACTGGGACGAAAAGCGCTGGCCGCTCAAAGACAGTACATTCTAAGTGGATTTGAGAAGAAAGATAAGCCTGGTCCAAACACCTCTGGACCGTGTCAAAGGCACCCTACCTGCCTTTTTGAATACCTGCATTTCCATTGCTAAAACAGAATGCATATTAAGATTCTGTGCAGCCCGGGACACCAGTTCCCAAACCAGTGAGCCTAAGAGCCCTTCTCACATTTAGCGTCTCTTTCTTTTCCTTTCTTTTATCACAACGATTTGGTAAAGTCGCATAGATGATCAAAATTAACATAAATCATTATTAGTTATTAGGATTTGCTCTAAATTACACTGTGAATACCGCACCAGCCCCATCTGCCGCCCCTGCTCTCGCAGCAATAGATTGCAGATAAAATAAATGTCCTTACCCCATTAGAAGGTTCCTGTCTCTGTAGCCAAAAGCCAAACAAAAGCAATAAATACCAGCCTTTTTCTCTCCACTATTCAGCTGTGACTCTTTTCATCAGCTCTTCCACTGGAAAAGCTCAATAGCTGCCTGAAAATATTGCATTTTATATCACCAAAGGGCGATTAATATTGCATTAACTGTATTTAACATTTTTTAAGCGCGAGTAATCTACAATGAGTTAGTTTCTGTTAGTAAGTACAGGGGCATCAGAACTCCTGCAGACCACTTAAGATAGCCTTATGAACGGATTATTTATCTCACACGTTGTAATTTTTTTTTAATAATGTAAGGGTGTGCCGTGCGATGTTTGAAGTTGAAGAAGCCGTGCTAATGGCCTGCTTAAAGTATTCCGACACTGTCTGGAGACGGTCAGGTCTCTGCCTTCATTAAATGTTTATTGTCAACACTTGGCAGGGGCGGGAGGGGGGGAGAAGAGACCTGTGCAAGTGAATTTCCGCGGCTGGAAATTGTCAACGTTTTGTTTTATTCTGATTCACGTCTAGGCAAGTTTGTATACATTGTGCTGTGCTGAGGGTAGGCGTCGGAGTTATTAAACAAACTTTCGCTTGTAATTCGTTTTACTCGGTAAATGCGCAGTCTCTTTCTTCTCCATCCCTCCCTTTGCCAACTCTGCCTGTCCCTTCCGCTTCCCTTCACCGCTTCCTTCAATCCTCTCTTTCTCTAAATTTCCCGGTAGCCACCTCCTACCGAGACAGGGGCGCACTTCCTCATTCCACAGGGGGATAGGATTTGTGAGAACGCAAGGGCTTTGCCAGCTTCTCTCAGACCTGAGGTTGTCCACTCTGATTTTAGATTTCACCGAATTTTGGTGGTCGGAAACGTTAACAGCCCAATCCTTTCGCTCAGGTATAAATCTTCCCTGGTCTAATAATTCGCCCCCGTAGCAGGGCATCGGTCAAGCTGCGTCTTGGCAAAAAGACAAAAGCCTAGGTCAGGTCCTATTCATCCAATTCTTAAATAATAATAATAATAATAATAATAATAATAACAACAACAACAACAAAACCAAAAACATGCGAAACCAGTTTTGAAACTTCTGCATCTAAATTGACTTTTGACTTAGGCAACTTGGGATGTCGGGACAGTATTTTTAACCATGATGAGATTTGAGTCTTCTCCCTTTTCACTCGGACCAAATCCTCAAGGCACTTCGGAGAGGGACTCGACCTCTGACAGCGCCTAATTTTGAAAACCGGAACCGCTGCTGACTCCCCGAGGGGCCTCGGGCGCGTTCAGTGCGCATGTGCGGACTCTGCTCCCTCCCCCGCCGCGCTCCACGCGCTCAGAGTCCGCCCGGACTCGCCCCCGCCGCCGCTGTCAGCACTCGGTGGCCACCTCTGCGCACGCGCGCGGGATGCCTTGGCTTTGGGCATTTAACCCACTAGTGTCCTGCGGTGCCTGGCTACATGCTGACCCGGACCGGGGAAGTGTTAGCTGTTCGGCCGTCCTGTCAAGGCTGCGGCTGCTAGCTGCTAGAAACCTAGGGGCCAGGGGTCTCTAAGCTGGCGGGTGGAGGCAAACACACAGTGCCTACTAAGGTCACTTGGCCATAGACGCAAGAGCCGCGCATTTGGTGGCTCTGGGACCCCCGCGTGGGTGGGTGTTGCAAGGGAAAGTAAGAAGCTCGCATGGGTGGGGGTAGGGGGACCCCTCCCCGCTGAAAATATGACCCAGTTACTCTGGTTTAGAACTGCACCTTCCGGCCCTGAAATGAAAAGTTTGGCGGGTGAGGTGGGTGGGCTGCAAAAGGCAGCTGCAGGGGAGCAGGCAGCCCCGCCAGCTGTTTCTGCAGTCACCCGGAGTTGGAGGAGCGCTCGGACGGCCAGCGCCACCCTCCGCAACCCGCCGGTTTTCATGGATGGAGTCACCCAAGGCTGTTTCCCATCAAGCTGACTTGACAACAATTAAGAAAGTTTTTAATTAGCTTCTTGTTATCATTCATTTTATTAATTTCCAGAACTCTCAGGTCATGAATTATTCAGAGAGCAAGGCAACCCGAGTGGGGTGGCCGCGCGTCCGCATCGCACGTGCCCGGCTGGACTGCGGCCGTGCTGCGCGCCTGAAGTCGCAGAGGCGCGAAGGTTTGATCAAATATTAAATAACGTAATTATTGCGACAAGGCTTATCTCGCAGGTGAAAAAGAGGCCCCCGTGAGAACTTGATTTCAGCTGCTTTAAAAAAAAAAAAATCAATTAAGCCGTTGGCCTCCTTTGAAACAGCCCACAAGGATTGTGTGGCTCTTCTGGTGTGGCTAACACTGGTGTCGCAATGAAAGCGATGGAGAACATTATCCAGTATAATTGTGGTCGTCACCTCCCCTCTGGCCATCAAGACCCTTAGAATATGGTTGGGAACATTGGTTTTAGCCAGTCAAAAGCTCGTATTTATACTTGAAGCACTAAATAAGGAAAGCAAGATGGAGCAGGGGTGTTTGGGCAGGTGACACTCCAGTGGAGAGGCCAGGGATAAAGGCGAATCTGAGCCTGGGGCTGGGACTTACCTTCAGAGTCTTGCTCTGGGTCCTCTTTCTGCAAGGCCAAGTGTAAGAACTGGACCCACGCAATCTTATTATCCCAAGAAAGTAAAAACTGATACAATCACGGCAGTGGGTGCCTACGGTTTATTTAACAGCTTATAATTGAAGTTGAGAGTGATTTCAGAACACGCATTAGACAAAAATCTACCTAAAAGTTAGCTGATGGATGCTGAGGGCATCCTTTCTTAGACCAACAGAAAAAAAAAAACAGAACCCAACGAAGAGTTCGGAAAGCAATTTAAGAGGAAAGTAGCATTACTGTGGCGGGTGCATTTCATGCCTATTTTTCTCTTTATGTTTCTCTTTCCTGTTCTGCTGCTGCGTGCCTTGAGAATCTAAAACAGAACTGAGCTTAGTTCTCCTAACCCTCTGAAACTTGTGTTCTTTAGAGGAGTTCAGAATCACACTCTTTTATTTCCACCCATTAGCAGATGCAGGAGGAAATCCCCTTAGTGTGAATTCCAGACCAGAGAACTTTGAAAACCCAAACTACCACAGATCAGCAAACCTTTGCCATCTCTTCGGGAGTTTTGCTTTAAATTTTCCGTGGACTGAGAGTTAAAGGAGACATAGAAGAGTCATATCATTCCTTCCTGCGGTATACACATTCACTCACCAAAAAGCAAAACTTTTGCTTTGTTTTGCACAGTTTCCTACTACATAAAATAGGAAACCCTGCAAAGCAATGCGTTTTCATGATGTTTTATTAACATAATAGTCTTTTCTTTTTTGTACTGGGCAAGGATTTACTTAATACAAAACAAATGCTTAAATTCTTAATACATACATTATCCATTATTATATAATACAAATGTATTTGCCTGCAACATTTCTGTTTGAGCAGATTATTAGAAAAACAACCTTTGTAAATCTTTTTATTTGTTCATTCCTGGATCTCCAACAATGAAATCTGGTCATACTTTTCTATAAAATAATGTGTTCTTTTACAAATGTATTTTATTAGAAACTCTGATGATATTTCAAGTCAATAACAGAAACAAATCAATTTTGATGGAAGAGATCTATTTTTAAAAATACCTCTAGTGCTTTTTAAAATATTAACAACTGTTTTAAAATCACACCTTTTTAAAATGTACTATTCTTTTCTGAACATCACTTTTCTTTCACAGATATGCCGGTGAAATCAAAAAGATTTAGCTAAAATAGGATGACTTCAGAGGATATAGTCCCAACTACTAAGAAAGTTTGTACATTTGGCATTTGATCTAGTACCAGGTCACCCAAAATAGAGAATCTCTTCTCAATCTGAAGCATTAGGTGGTAAGCAAAATGTTCCAAGTGAAGAGAAGCATTTGACAAGTTATCTGGACAAATCAAAGGATAATTTTAAAATTTATTAACTGTCAACGAAAAGTCATTCAGTTACAACATTTTTTAGAAGTGTTTTTAGAGTAGAACAGCACATTCAAAACCCAGATGCCTGCATCCCTGATTCAACCTAAATGCTTTTCAGGTGCCTGGCTATTTACAACTTTCCATCACCACTCCAAATCAAGTGCTGTGGCTTAAGAGTTTCTGTAAATAAAATTAAAACACTGATAAAAATGGGCAAGTAATCCATTTTACTTGGAGCACCAGTTTTCTGAAAGTTAATTCTGATTTAGAGAAAACAAAAACAAAACCAAAAATCTATCTCATCCTTCCGCTTCTTTTGACGTCCCCTTATTCCCCCTTCTTGTTTGTTGTTAATTTGTTTGGTTAAGGGTTTGTTTGGTTTGGTTTGGTGTTTTTGGTTGTCTTGTCTCATTTGTTGAACAGCTCTACCAGCACTTGGCTCAATGTAAACACAAAAATGCACCCGAACCATAAAACTGCTCTTCTTTCAGTTATGTTTTATTTGTAAGTGTTCTGGGACACATCTCCCTGTTGTATGTTGGCGCACAGAAATGGTTCTGATAGAAGGGGGGTGGGGGGCAATAGAGCAAAGACACAACCAAGGAGAAAGCTCTGCAGACACAACATGGACAGGAGCGGCAGTCAGTGAGACATTGCAGGATTAACACTGGCAGTTTGTAACCACTGTGTGAGCCTGTGCACGAAAGAAAATATTTACAATAATGCTGTGTTCTCAGTGGAAACAGGCAGTAGACTGTGAAATCACACTATCCACAAAACGGTCTACCAGAAAGCTAGCCCAGTTTAGTGCTCAGTTTCAAATGCATAGAATGTTTGTGCTGCAAACAATGATATACAACATAATTAAAACAACGCCTAACCAGAGTAAGACCTAATCGTATTTCTTTCTGCACCTCTCGAATCATGCATGGTTTCAGTCTTGTTAAACAGTAGTGTTTCCCCCTCATTTGTTCTGTGTTCACCTTTAGCTAGGGTTAAACGTTAGTAACAAACCATCTCCACGTGAGATCCAATAGTATCTTGTACACAAAGCAGGCATTTCACCAAACCACCTTCAACTCTCTTTCTCATTTTTTTTTTTAAATCCATCAGCAGCTTGGGTTGTTAGTACGAAATACCATATATGTTTTTCTATTTTGGAAACTCATAGTGCAAACTAAAGTTTCTGCAACTCAACATTTATCCCCAGTAATAAATGACCCTGAATAACAACAAGAAGAAGGGAACAAGTGTCCTGCTTTCCCCAGGGACGTGCAGACCTATTTCAGACAAATAAAGCGAGGGGGGGGTGTCTTTATATCTTTGAAGTCTTCCTCTCTTCTGGGATTGTGGGTGATTTTTCTTACAGCCAACTTCTGCCCCCAAATGAAAGCAGAAACTTCTCAGCTTTTCAACAACTTCATGTTCTTCCCAGAGACAGAGAAAGGGGGCCTAGAATAGTAGGATGAGTCTTACTCAGGGGAGAAAACTGAACATGGAAGTTCTTCTCCTAAGACTTTTCACCCTATCATTCCATTTAAATTAATAGCAAGGAGTGTCAACTCAGCAGATAGTTTGAATGCAGAATGAAAAACAAAGGGCCGGCTAAGGTAAAGTTCTATCAGTGGGGTTGAGAGAAAAAAAAAATATTTTCAGATAATCTGTTCATGCATACATGAACAAAAATGAAAAAGAAAAAAATCATACTGTAGCTGTTATCATGTAATTATCCCAGAATAAAACACTTATTCCAGAGACCTTAATTTCTGTCGTTTAGACTCTCATTGCTTAAGGATCCTCACCTGACCAAGAACAGGCCCCAGGACTTTGGCATCCGCCTCCTGGAAAGGAAGGTTCAGTTCATACAACCAGCCGCTCTCCTAACTCCTTCCAGCTGAGCTCCAGGGCCTTCCTGAGCTGGGGCAAAGCCTTGGCATCTCTTTGGAAAGGGAAATAAATCTAAGAGGGTATGGATGTGAGGATGTCAGATTTCAGAAGGGAAAATTAAACACAGAACAACTAGCTTCCTATCCGGAATTCCATGCTCCAGTTTGCTTGGTTTTCACTTAGGACTCACTTGTGTGTGTGCGGAGTTGGGGCGGTGGTAGAAATGATATTGCTCTTTTCTCTTCCTTTGGGGTAAATGAAGTTGCACAACACTGCTCCCCGGACTTAAATTCCTAAAGCATCTTTCTTTGACATTTTCCCCTTCTTTATTTGCCTAGGGTTTTATGTTTTGTTTTGTTTTTGGTGGTGGTTGGTAGTTTTGTCTTTGTACATAGTTCCTTGGTCCCCAGATGATTTTGATAAGTGTCTCTGGTCAAGAAAACAGTCCATCCCCGGTTCTTCCCCCATCTTTCCCCCCCACCCTAGTCCCCAGAACCATCCTGCACCTCAAAACCCCGGCTCTAGTCTTTGCTCTCCTTCCCCCCACGCCCTGCTCACCCAAATGCCTCCCAATTCTCTCCTACCATCCCATCCTTCTCCACATCCAGCACCCCTGTCCTCTAGGCTGGGGGACGGTTGGGGCAGGGTGCAGAGTGGGGCTGAGGAAAGGGCGAGAGAAGGGGCTCCCCAAACGCAGGCAGGATAACGGACACTCTAAATGAGGGGAAGTAGGCCAGAGGAGAAGAAACGCACCCCTCAGCTCCCCAGTCTGCCCCACCCGGCACCTCACACCCTCCTCAGTAAGTGGCAGAGAATTTCATCCGCTTCTGCTTCTGTCTCTGGTTGCAAAACCACACCCGCACCACGTTCTTTTTGAGGTCCAGTTTCTCGGCGATGGCGGCGATCTTCTCCGACGAGGGCCGGGGTTGTACCGCAAAGTAGGCCTCGAGGGAGCGCTTCTCCGGCGCGGCGATGGAAGTCCGCTTGCGCTTCTTCTCGCCGCCGTTGAAGAGCTCGGGCTTGTTCATTTTCTCCCGCTGGGCGCCCTCGGCCTCCTCCAGCCACGCCTGCAGGATGGGCTTGAGCGCGATCATGTTGTTGTGCGAGAGCGTGAGCGACTCGAACCTGCAGATGGTGCTCTGGCTGAGCGAGCCCACGCCCGGGATCTTGAGGTTGGCCAGCGCCGAGCCCACGTCGGCCTGCGTCACGCCCAGCTTGATGCGCCGCTGCTTGAAGCGCTCGGCGAACGCCTCGAGCTCGCGCGGGTCCGTGTCCGAGTCGCAGATGGACGCCAGGCCCGCCGCGCCCACCACCGCCGCCGCCGCCGACGCGGCCGCCACCTGCCCGGCCGCCGCCGCCGCCGCCGCCGCCGCCGCGCCGTGGTGTGCGGCCGCGGCCACCAGCCCCGGGTGCGGCAGCCCGGACGGCATGTTCATGGCGGCCGCGGCCGCCGGGTGCGACAGGTGGCCCAGGCCGTGCATGTGCGGGTGCGGGTGCGCCGAGCCGCCCAAGAGCCCGCCGCCCGGGCCGCCGCCGCCCCCCGGGCCGCCGCCGCCGCCGCCACCCCCGGGGCCGCCGCCGCCCGGGCCACCGCCGCCCCCCGGGCCGCCGCCGCCCCCGGGGCCGTCGTGGGCGCCGCCGCCGCCGCCCGCCGCGCCCGCGCCCCCCGCGCCGGCCATGAGCGCGAGCGACGGCGACGAGATGTGGTCCAGCAGATCGCCGGGCTCGAGCGCCTGGTGGTGGTGGTGGTGGTGGTGGTGGTGCGCCAGGGGCACGGTGGACGTGGACGTGCAGGGCACGCTGTTCATCGTGTGGTACGTGGCGTCCGGCTTGAAGGGGTGGCTCTTGCCCTGGGACACCGCGATGTCCACGGCCGCCAGCGCCTCGGCCCGCGCCAGCAGCGTCTCGTCCAGGCTGGCGAAGAGGTTGCTCTGCAGCTGCAGGCGACACAAACCAAACCAAAAAAAGGAAAGAAAAGGGGGAGAAACCACCAAAAAAACAAAAACAAAAAAACCCAACAACAACAACAACAAAAAACACACACACACACAAAAAAAAAAAAAAACCAAACACACAAGCCGGGGGAGAAAAAAAAAGCACAGGCAAAAAGGCAAACACAATGCGACCAAAATAACAACGGGGGGTGGGAAGAACGGGGTGAACGGAGGAGTGGGGGACGCGTTGAGAACGAGCAGGGGAAGACAAGGGGAGGGGGACAGGGCAACAGCAAAGGGCGAAGAAGGGGACACGGGGAGACATTCCGGGAAGGGGAACGGGAGACGGGGGAAAAAAGGGGGCGAAAAGAAGAAGAAAAAGAAGAAACGGAGATGTCACTCGAAGCTAAGCACCCGCGTTCCACACCCGAGCGAGCCTAGACTAGAGATCGCCTTGTGCAGGCGTGAAATGAACAGAGAAAAGTGGAGCAAAGTCGAGAGTCGCGGCCCCAGCGCTGCCCCGCGGATCGCAGGCGCTGGACAGAGGCCCCGGGCAGAGGGAACACGACCTTAAGCGCCCCTGGACACACGTGCCTCACAGCGGGACCCCTCTAAAAATAATAATAATAAAAAAAAAACAACTCCGACCCGGGGCGACGCACAGCAGCCCCCCGACATGCAGCACCTCGGAGCGGGGGAGGGGGCGTGCGCGCGGGCGGGCCGGGGCCGCGGGCTTGGGGGGGGGCGCTTACCGGCGGCGTGGGCAGGCAGGCCCGCCGGATGGCCTCGGAGCTGGAGTGCAGCGACGGGTACTTGTGCTCAGGGAGGGTGGGATGCATGGCAAAGTGAGGCTGCTTGCTGTTCATGGACATCATCTTGACGGCTTGGCATGGAAATGTATCCACAAACACTCGCAAAGTCCGCCGCAAAGTGCGCACCCGCCGGCTCGCTCGCCCGGCCGGCCGGCCTCCCTGCCGAGGCTGCGGCCGCGGCGGCCCGGGGCGGCTCGCACTGGCCTCGCCGCGGGGCTGCCGCCGCCGCCGCTGCCGCTGCTCCCGCCGGCCGCCGCCGCTGCCTCGGACCGCACCGCGCAGAGCGCCCGCGCGCCGGTCTCGCGAACCCGCTCCTTCCAAGAGCTCTCTAGCCCAGCGCGCCGACGGGCTGCACTCCTCTTACACCTGCGCCCCACTTCTCGCGGCCGGCCCGGGGAGCTCTCGCGAGAGCTCGCGGCCCCGCCGCCGCCGCCGCCGCCGCCGCCGCCGCCGCGCTGACAGGCATCAGCTGTCTCCGTCCGTCTGGCGCGCGTTCTCCCTTGGCCGCGGCGCCGTGCCTGGGCGGGCGGGCGGGCGAGCGAGCAAGCGAGCGCGCGCGCGCTCGTCGAGCAGCCACCGGCAGCGCGTGGGAGCCGCTCTTATAGTGACCACCAGCAAGGACAAGGCAGGTGATGCACCTGTAGCTGGCCAGGCATGCGCACTGCACGCCTCACCTTTCCCACCGCGGGTCTGCAAAGATCAGAGAGGCCAGCTATTGTCTCGGGGTAGGCATCTTTTGGAGGAAGACGGAGGATGCACGCACTCTTGTGTGTGTGTGTGTGTGTGTGTGTGTGTGTGTGTGTGATTTCCTGCCACCCTGTCGCATACCCAGAATATGTGCGCATTATTTAGGCACACCTCCACGACTGGGTGCCTAACAAGCTGTTATATAATGTATACAGAGAGGCATTTGGATGTTAAATTATGCCCGTGCATTCCCCTGTATATGGAGAAAAACAACAACACAGAAACGCGATGCGGAAGATGCTGTCTTTATGCTGCAGAACTTGTTTCTTTCATGGTTTATAAATAGGCTCTTGGAGAATAATAGCCGTGACAGACAGTTGTTTGAAGCAGTCAGACGCTATTGATTTCCACGTAATTTAATTTCTCTGCATACTTCGTTGTTGTTGTGAATATAACTGTGTCAGGCACCACCAGTGACAGTCACTTAGGAGCCACAAGGAGCCTGTGCTTTTCTACTTAGGAAAGGCTGTTGAAATGAAATTGGGCATTTCTCTTATTGTTTGTCTCCTTTCACCGTGTACAAACTCACTTTTCAAAGCAGCGCTAGGTGATCTGAGGCTTCTTGTCATCAAAAGGGAAAAATAGTTAACAGGGTGTAGCCGAGGATCTTTTCCTCTCCGGTCACACACACACACACACACACTCCCGCGCGCTCGCGCGCGCACACACACAGACACGCGCACACACACTTTTTGCTGGAAACTCCAGGAAAAGAAAAATCACTCCAGAGAAGGGAGAAGGAGATGTTGAAAAGAGGACTTTCTTTTGCATCGTTTTGGCCCCCGGCGTCTTATCTCTGATTGCTTATATTGTTTTTCTTCCCTAGGATACAGGATGAAGCTAACTTATAGGAGATTGTAATTCAAAATATTAATTCAAATCAGATTGAAGGAACTGGTACCTGTCTGGTCCAGCCTTTAATAATAATAATAAGACTGTGAAAGCAGACCTAAGAAGAAATTAATTAACCAACCTGTTATATTTCTCTCATGTAGCAGGAAGATCAAGGGCCTCTCAGGGGAGTCTCAGTTCGGGTGCCTAAGTCCCTAAGGACACAGTTCTTGCCTAGGGTGATAATAACGGTCCAGATGTTATCACATCTGCTAGTGAGAGAGCTTGAGAGAGGCAAGAAACTGCTTATGGGAAGCAGAGATCAGATAAATAATCTTTCAGGTCACTCACATCCCAAGGAGGTCTGCGTTTTCACCAAAGGGCAGATCTCACTTCTGCAAACCTGAATCTGCAGTCCAGCAGATTTTATTCTCCTTTGCTTTAAAACATGTGTGTGTCTTCAGGATACCCACTCGGGTTATTCAGATTGCAAGAAGAGCCCACAGGCGTCCCTGGCTTTTTCTTTCTTTCCTTTCTGTCCTCCCACCCCCTCCCTCTCTTCCAGCCTGAGAGGGAAATGAGAAGGATGTTCATTTGCTGGTGCAAGAAGGAGCCACTTCTTCATCCATTATGTGATTCCCCAGGGAGCGCTAAATGCAACTTTATCTCAGCAGGAATGGACCATGAGCGGGACATCGCTGGAGGGAAAGAGTGAGTCCTCTGGTCCCTGTCCCACCGGGGGGCCGGGCATAATCTAATCTTAACCTAATCCTTTCTGACACCCACTGCAGTGGGTCCCCACGCTCTTTTGTGGGGTGCAGGACAGAACGCCCTGCCTTCTTAGTAGCAAACTCCAGCAGTCTGGACTCCCAGGTCCCTGGGAAATGCTTGCCTCTAGGGACCTTAAATGGTGTAGGACAGACTGAAAGGCAAACAGGTTTGTGGCCAGATGGATCCATTGGGAGGGGGCTGGAGGGCATGGTGTCCTTACCTACCCCAAGCAGACCTCAGTTCACCCTTCTGACCCCGCTGGGACGTGCAATATTCTGAAGTCAGGGACTAACCATCCCAAGACTCCCTCCCTCCCTCCCCTCTCTTTGGCAGCTGGGGTACTTTTCTCTCTCTGAGTGAGACTAGACTTCTACCCTATCCTTTTTGCTGGGACTGGAAATAAGGGTCCAATCCAAAGGTCATCTGTGCCTCATTTTGTTTTCCACCGTGACACTTGTAACGAACAGAGATTTATCAAATAACACTTGTACTTAAAGAAGAGAAGGGGCCAGGAACAAGAGAAAAAGTCAGGAAGTGCACAACAAGCCAAGGCTGATTGGGGGTGGCAACACCTGGGAAGGGGTCTCCTTAGAAGGTCACGCTTGGAACAGAATGTGCTTGCCCTAGGCAGATGCGCCCTGCCTGCTCTTTTCATAGTCCCCTGGCCAGCTTCTCATCTTCCTTAAACCTTTGCTCAGCCCTGATCTGGGACAGTACCAGGCGGGGGAGATAAAAGGAGCTGTGATTTACGAGGGTCTGGTCTCTAGATGTTTATGATCTATGCGCAGGTCTAAGCAACAGGAAGAGGGTATGTGTGCTATCGGTGTAGGATTTGTGAGGCCAGCTTGATGCACGGGAGTACAAAATGATGCTTGGAGAGCCATCCTGCCCCAGGCTGCATACCCTCAGCGCCACGCTACCCTGGGACACTTCCTTAGGAAGGGTCAAAGGAAAGACTGGTAGGCCTAGGCTCTGCCCTCCCACATGCCACTGCTCTGTGTTCTTGGCATGGCAAGGGCTGTAACTAGTTGGCCCCTGCCTGGGTTAATGGTGCCCACATAGGGTCTGTGTCTTGGCATGAATTCTAGAGCAATTTCCCCCACCTTCTCGTTTAATGACCAACACAGATGACCACCCCGCCCCTCCATCTCATAGCTTTGCATTTTATCAAGAGAGGGTAATGAATGCACAGCTATTGATTTCCAAGGAATTTCTGCCCCCAGGGACAGGGAGTCTATCATCTGGATCAGAGACACATTTCTTTCCCTCATTAATTAATTTTCTCCTCCTCCTTTGGCAGCACCCCTTTACAGAACTAGAGAGACAGTGGTTAGTTAGGGTGAGGACACAGGAGAGGATCTGAGCAAAGGCCTGCTCAGTGGGGGAGAAAGCTCTTCCTCTTGGCCCCACCCTTCACCCAGGAGGATGAGCATGACCTCTGCTGCCCATCTGGATACTAGCTTGTTCCTTCCAGCAGGACGCTGGAAACTGAGTTTCAGGTATAGTCTCCAACTCCGTGGCTTCTCTCCAGGGGGTGACAGTCTGTGAACAGGGGGAAGCCCCAGGAAGAGGGTATTTGTGGTGACAGCGGTGGCAGGTGTCGTGGGAGTGACCCGGGGAAGTCCAGGTCATGCAGCGGTGCTACCCAGACTGGGAGTCATGCATCTGCAGGCACTGTTTAATTTAACAGGAGACCCTTTTCCAGGCTCAGAGAGAGATCAGCGTTCATAAGCAACTCAAAGGCCCAGAGTGCTGGCTTCAAAGGCCAGGCATCACAGTGTGAGGGTCCAGATAGAGGGGATGTCAGCTTAGGTAGGGCTTGAGGTATCCAAGTGGGGGACTCACGTTGACAGTCCCGTGCCTCCTCACTCCAAAGCTGCACTGGGGAGGATTGGTGTGGTCTCAGGACCGCCTCCCCAGGGAGGTGCCTGACCTCTTACATCTTCCTCCCAGAGCATCTCAGCCCTGCCAGCCCTGCCCAGGGCCCAGGACCTTCTCTAGTGTCCTGGGACTCTGGACGGGGCAGGGCCGCCCCCGACTAGTGCTGGCTGGTGGCCCTGTCCTGCGTGGTCCACGGGGCCTAGTGCACCCTGGAGCTGAACCCCTTGATGCCACGTTAGGACTCCAGGCGCATTTCCGGGAAGCCACTGTCCTTGCTCTCTACCCCCACCCCTCACACTTGGCCTCCCTTGGTCTGCCAGGCCCAGGCCTGAGAAGCTTTGGGTCTACCCGGGTCTTTTCCAAGAATTCTCAGTCCGCACTCGGATGGACAGCAGTTAGGACCAAGTGGGGAGATCTCAAGTAAAACAGTGGGAAAAGCCATGATTTCTTTTTCTCTCTCCACTCTCTCCTCTTCTCCTCCTCCTCCCTCCCCATCCCCTCCTCCTTTTCCTGGCCATTTAGCTGAGATGCAACTTCCTTTGGGGGCATCTTACTGAATGTGGCCACCCCACCCAAAGGTGACCTTGCAGCCGGATTGGGCATCCCAAGTAAGTTCATTACAGGTCACTGCGCTTAGCGTTGGTTACATTATATACAGATTTGTGTCCATTTCCACTCTAATCTCTCATCAAGACCACCTACCTTAGGAAACCCTCCCGGAGAGACCCAAGAGAACACCCCTCACGGGTGCTGGGCCTCCCTGCCTGTCAGTCGACACTGTTACTTTTGCAGGTCAAACGATCACTGTTGTCGGCTTAACAAGGCCACCGGCCCCTGGGCTTTAGGGCCCTGAAGAACAGGGGCTCCACTGCTCCATCTGCGCCCTGCGGGCTCAAGGCTGGAGGAGCGCGCCGCCGTTCAGAGAAGGCGCGTCCAGGTCCCCGGGTTAAAAAAAACAACCACAGACAAACTCGTCCACAGGTACGCTGGCCCCTGACCCCACGCGACACGATGCAAGTTCTGTAGCCTTCCCGTGTCAGACACCCGCTGACCGGCCGCTGGGTCCCAGACACACGCTCGCCCCGCTTTCGGGACCCGCTACCGGCGACGAGGACCAGCAGTTCCGGACATCTCCATCTGAGGATGGAGAAGGGCGCGCTCGCCGGCCGGCCTCCGCTGGCTCCCCTCGGCCTCCAGAAACCGGATCCCTCGAGGGTCTGGAAGCCGGGGAGGAAACCGCGCGGCAGCCAGTCCAAGCCCGGAAGTGCAGAGCTGGGTCCTGCCGCCCGGCTCTCCAGCTCGCTGCGCTGCCGCCAGCCGCCCCTCCTTCCCGCCGCCCGCACAAATCAAAGCCCCTTGCGAGGGACTGGGAAATAGTTGCCTTGTCATGTAACACATTGCCCTGATTTATTATAAAATTTTAACGAAATCATGCATATTTTAACAGCCTTTAATCACTGCATGAAAATTTAATTCATGGACTGTAGCGCGTTTAAATAAATGAAGTGTTAATTCATTAGGATTAATTAATTTGTTAAAGGATTGTGTGCAAGGTTAAGGTGGAAAGAAAACTCTTTGTTGGTTTCGCGTCTTAATCGCCAGGTTTCGAGAGTGATAATAAAATGAAAGGAAACCACGGGAACCGGCTGGTGGAATGCGGCCTGGGAAGGACCAGCCAAGAGCGCCCTTAAGAGCGCGGGAAACTTGGGCTGGAGGATCTGGGGCGGGTGGGTCCTCCCTAGTGACTGTGAAGGGGAGGGCTCGGCAGAGGGGGAGCTGGCAGTGATCCCAAATGGCTGAGTTCCTAGGGATGAGCGGTGGGAAAAGGGACTGAGCTGCTGCGAGTGGGCCAGACCCCACCTCCGCACCCTAAACCCTGGGGTGACCTTCCCCAAGCCCTCAGAGGGCCAAAGCTCGCCTTAATGGACAGCAGATAGCCGGCCCCGCCATCTCCAAAGCCTCCCAGCGCCTAGGGAGCCGCTGTCTCGTCACCAGGCCGCCGGTTCAGGCGGCTGGAGCGAGACCCAGAGTCTCGGGGGATTCTGGAAAGAGGAGGAGCGAAGCTCCCCTTGAAAGCTGTGGCTGGAGCAATACCGGAAACCCTTTGTCGTTAGGAGCTTTTGCCTTCAGTACCTCTTCCAAGAAGGCTGCTAAAAAACATTTCCCCTTCAGACACGCAGAAGAGAGGTCCTCTTCTGAACGAACTCTTCTTCACCTTTCAAGACTCTAAGCGGAAAACACCTCTGTGAAGCTTCCAGACGTCCTCACCATTCACCTATGTTGTAAGAACAAAACAGGACCAAAATTCCATCCTCTCTCCCCACAGAAGTTTTGGTAAATGCCTGAAGCAAATCTTTGCCCTTTGGAGAATGGGTCTTTGGATCCTAACTAACACAGAAAGTCCTCAGGTCTATACAACAGTTTAATCCATCCAACCTTTATTAGAGACCGCCCACTGCTCTCTATCACATAACCAGAGACCTTACTGAGAAAGAGGTACTGCAACTCAAGATGTTCTAGACTGCCACAGTCACACCAAACTGAGCTCACCCTAGCCGTGCTCCAGATGGATTCTTAAATCTGCGCCTTAATAGATGCTTCCTCGCTGTGAGTAGGGTTCCGAGAATTAGGCAATAAATGTTCACTCTGCACTCTGAGATCATTGCTTAAAAGGTTTTCTCTCTGCCAAGTATTATTAAGGGGATCGGGTTACATAGTGATAGGCTAGGGCTGCTTTGTAGGACTCCCACAGACAGGGATGGAAGACCTTCTGTGAGGCTTTGGCAAACTCTTCTAGTCTAACAGGCTGCACACCGAGAACTGTTCATTTCAATTTGATACTCTCTGCACATACCATCCACAGGTACAGCATGAGGGAGAAAATCCCCTGTATGTGTTACATTTTTAATACTAGAAATCATCAGGTCTGCAGAAACAATATGGTCCTGAAACATTACACAGCCCAAGACCAAGACCAAGGTCTTCCCTTGTTCAGTGGTGCCTTTGTTTCAAGCCAACAGACACCAAAAAGAGGAAAGCCATGCAGATTAGAAACCAGGGGGCTGTAAAGCTTAGTCCTCTTTCAGGATGTGTGTGTGTGTGTGTGTGTGTGTGTGTGTGTGTGTGTGTGTGTGTGTGTGTGTTTGTGTTAGCTAATTCAATAAAACTTAACTTTTAAATGGGATGAAGATTTTTTAATGAAGAGGACTCTACTGTGCTAACAAGAAGCTTCTAACATCTTGTTTAGAGAGCTATATAGATATAGCTTTTTAGAGATTAACAATCAAAAGCTGTTCCTATAAAAACATGAACTGTCCTTACCAAGTGTGTCTGGACAAGTGTTACCATTTTCCAACAGAGATAGCTTAAGTGAAATGAACCAATGGGCAAGGTCCAGTTCATACAAATGTCAGTTAATGGGAATCCTGAAAAGCACCGTGTGCTCAACAACTGTGTCACCAGACATCCTAACAAACCAGATTAGATTCAAGAAAACAGGCAGAAATTGAATGTTACTTAGAAACACATGGGTACTCCCAAGACAGGTTAAAAAGAATCCTTGAGAAACTCCAACCACACTCACCTTTTTCTTTTTCTTTCTTTTTTTTTTTTTTGTACAAATGTGGACAAGGAAGATAATCTCCTCTGCAGCGGGACATCCAGCTCCAAGCTATGGTTCCATACCATTCCAGCCGTGTGGTTACTGACTCTGCTTGGGTTTCCACAAATTGGAAGTTTTCAAAGTGAATCATATGAAATGAAGGATAGAAAAATATTTGGCTTCAAGTGTTTTAGTTTGTTTTTTTTAGTCAGTCCCCTGTACCACAGGCTGGCCTTTATCTTGATGTGTAGTTGAGGATGACTTTGAACTAAAAAAACAAAACAAAAACTTTTATATGTGTGCTTGCTTTGCCTGTGTTTGTGCACCACGTGCAAACGTGCCCTCAGAGGCCAGAAGAGGCTGGCTGACCCCTTGAGTTGCCTGGGTGCTGAGACTGGAAGAGGTCTTCTGGAAGAGCAGCCAGTGTTCTTAATCACTGAGCCATCTCTCCCGCCTGCCTTTAGACCGTGATCATCTAGTTTTCACCTCCCAACTGCTGGGATCAGTGGTGTGATCCATCGCATAGGATTTATGCGGTGCTAGGGATGGCACACAGGCCAGGCCACTGGCATGCCAGGAAAGGACTTGACCAGCTGAGCTATACCCCCAACCCTTCAATGGCATTTTGTTCAGAGTGGACATAGTATGCACATTTGAAAATCTGTGAAAAAACTAACCGTTTGTTATGAAGTCAGATACTGAGAGTAAGGGAGACAAGAATGTGACTGAAGTCAAATCCTATACAATTACCCCTGTAGTTGAGGAAGATAATGGTTTTAATATACATCAATGTAATAAATATTTTTTTAAGGAGGATGGAAGGATGCTTTTGAAGGCAAGCAGCTAAGAAATATTCTGGCCCAAGAAGGATGTACTCACCCGGGCTAGTCATTGGTAAAACTAGGCTACAAATTTCAACTTCTATGGCATAATGGTGGTATGCAAACTGATTAAAAATAGACACACTCTTGATTATGGAATTTGTGAGGTTGTCTTGGCCCATTTGGGCTGATCATAGAAAAAAATAGAAATGTCTTGCAGTTTTGTAGGCTAGAAGTTTAGAATCGAGGCATCAGAAGATACAGGGTTTGATATGGACCTGTTCTCTGCTGCAAAGACAGTGGCTACTGGCTATGTCTAGAAGAGGCAGGCAAGTGTGGTCATTAACACCACTTTATGCCATAAGACTTTACCCTTCCAGTGGTCCCAGCTCTTAATATCAGTGCCTTGGGGGTTAGACTTCAATATAAGTAATTTGGGGGATATTCAGGCTACAGCACTCTTATATTTACCATGACAAAAATCCTTAATTTCTATATGAATTCTAAATGTAAAACTATCTGTATCATCAAAGATGTTTAAACTGTCACCAGTTCTGAAAATATCCATTAGTTTTACCATGGCAAAAAAATGAATTCCTGGAAAATATGTATGATAAAACAAATACTACCCTGTTAGCTTTTCTCCCCTTGGTTATTGTTTCTTCTAAAAGTGGAGAACATGATTCTCTAGATCATAAAAGTGATTTGTTGTATTTTTTATGGTTTCCTTGAATCCTCAGAGTCTATTATAACAAGGGTCAGCAAATTCTTAAGGAAAAGGGCAGACAGTACATATTTTAGGCTTTCCAAGCCACAGTTGCTGTTGCAAGTATTCCACTCTCCTGCTCCTCTCAGGAGCAGACACAGACACTTACAGTGCAGCAGTGTCCCAATAAGCCTTTATTTTGAAACATAATTTGAATTTCAGATCATTTTCTTGTGGCACAGGGTACCTTTTTTTTTTTATTAAAAAAATGTACATAGGAACATTATAAAACTCTGATTTTTCTTTTTCTTTCTTTCTTCCTTTTTCTTCTCATAGACCTTTCCAAAACAGGTACAGGTAAGGCTGCAGCTCAGAAGTAGAGGACTGGCCTGGCGTCCACAAGGTCCTGGGCTCCAGCCTCTGCACTACAAACACAAACAGGCACATACTACCTTAGGTCCATAGTTGGGTTAATAGCTGTATTTTAAAATGAATTGAAAATAGTATCCAAGGATAATTCATTATCTGAGATGACATCAAAGACATGTAGTGCATATGGCATCCTTTATTCACTTCACATAAAAAACCATGCAGTGTTAAGGTAAGACAATACATGTAAAATGTTCAGTGCACATTAGATAAGTTATTAGCATACACATTTTTACAGCCTATATGGGCATACCAAACATGTTTAAAATAATGTACTTTTTAAAGCCTAAACTAAAAGTTGTGCTTAGCTCTTACATATTCCCATTCCCACTTGTTACTTTTCACAAAAAAAAAAAAAAAAAAAAATCGTTCTACATAATCGATATTCTATTAGCCAATAGGAACTTCTTTTTCCTCCGGATGGAGAATGGAGCAAGCAAAAAGGCTCCCATGCGTACAGTTCCCAGTGAACAGTGACATGCAAACAAGAACTTTATCACATAAAAGGCTCCCTGTGACACAATGGATCAAAAACCTAACAGACTGCTTTTCTACCTACACATCTGGAAAATGAAGCTAGGATATTCAAGTTCCTCCCAACCCAACTGATCCATGCCTGCCAATACATAACAGTTTCTAACTTTACATATGCACACACACAGACACAGACACAGACACAGACACAGACACACACACACACACACACACACACACACACACACATACAAAATGGACAGGACACAATGAAACAAGCTATAAGTGGCTATGTAAAACCTAAGAAAAAGTTAGTGAATACTCTATGGTCAGAGTACCATTTCTCCAGCATGGCCTTACATAATAATTAGGCCAACACTAAACATAAATAAAAAAGGACATACAAAATCATTTCCACTCTAGAAATAGCTTTAAAGAATGGTGCAGACAATACCAAAAGTTCTAAGAAACACAAGTTCTGAGGACAGTTAACAGGCCACCATACTTAAGAGTTAAATATGAGATAACAACATCTAGCCAATACAGATATATAGACATTCATTTAAAACAAAACAACAAACAATACAGAGACAATGAAACCCTTCCCCCTAACCTTTCTGGTAAGAAAGATCACCAATGAAAAGACCAAAGTTTCTTCAAGATGAAGTGCCCTGGAAACAGGTAAACCCACCTCTCTGACTTGACACTTCACTGAAGGTTATCAGTTCAGGATTTTATAGAACCTTCATGAAGTGACTACAGTAATATTAAAAGCATCCACACCCCGCTCAGGACAAAGCCACAAGGACATCTCTCTGGTGAGTCAGCTTTTCGTTGCTTTGGACGGGCTGGCGTTGGAAAGACTGCTCTGTATCTTTCTTTTTGTTGACTGATTCACATTCTTACTCCTCTTGTCAGGCACAAAGGAAGTAGACCACGGAGACTGAAGGTGGTTGTGAAGGCTCTGCATCTCTGAGGACATCTTAAATAAAGAAGACCCAAACCTCTGCTCTTCAAACAGTCCATGGGAACCACTCAACAGAACACCCTGGGAAAACTCTGTCTGAAACAAACAGCTCTGGGGTTTGACCTCACTGGCGCCTGAATTACAAGTGGGGTGGAGAGAAGAAAACTCTTCACTCATCTCTTGGTCAGAGGGAGAGAGGAGAAAAAAAGAAGTGGGTTTCCACTCGCTTCCATTTTCTAACTGATCAGGAGTGAGAGCGTTTTTGGAAAGATTCAGTTTGGGGCCTTCGTCCAGCTTGTCAGGTTCCTCCAGAAGCTCACTGCCCCGAGGTGACTTTGAGGACCCCTCCAGCTCCGCTGACTTAAACCCGTTACTACAAGGACTCTTGCTGTTGTCAGACTCCGACATCATGGAATCCAGCTCGGAGATTTTGTCAAGATACGCAGCATCCATGGATGCCTCACTGGATGTTCTTGTCCGGTTCATTTCCAGAGAGCGAATACAATTTAGTCTCTTAGACAAGCATGAGCCTGACCTCTCACTCAATTTTGAAGGTATTTCCCCAACAGAATTTGCTATTATATTCCCCTCTGAACCTTCAAACTCCAAGCTTTGGGCATAGCTTGTGGAGCAACAATCCCAAAATCCTGACTTGGAGGAAGCAAAACGATCTGATTTCTTTTCATTTTCGCTTCTACTTATATCATCCTCTGAAGAATTGTTATTACAGGCATTTGGAGAGTCACAAAAATCATCAAATACCAGTTTTCTCAGATGGTTTGCATGCTTTTTGGAACTTCCTCCTTTGATTACAGAGTTCTCTCTGTTTTCTGGAGTGTTGAGCTGAAGGCAGCTAAGGGACAAAGGAGTGCAAGGAGCTGGCAGATCATAAAGCTCTTCCTCTTTGTAGGGTGCACAGTCACTTGGCTTACTGCCCCACTCTCCTTCCAAATAAGTATCCATTGGTGCCTCCCTCATAGCCAGCAGCACCTCTGTGGACTTGGGGTACCTGTCTTTGTTCCTGGGACAGTTTGGTTCAGTCTTGCTGGTGCTTTCTTGTCTGACAGAACTGGTGTCAGCGAGTCTGCTGCTAGGTGTTGTCAGGTGAGAAGCCGAAATGGAGGTGGCTGAGCCAGCCTGCTTCCTGGCACTGTCACCCTGATTCTTTGATGCCGCAACCTCGTCGCTGCCTTTGGGCCCCTTGCCATCTGCAGAGGGTGCCCTCTGGCAAAGGGCATCCATCTCTCCCTTTGCCTCATCTGAATGTTTCAGTTGTGCTACTTGAGACTCTAGCTCTTCTATGTACTTATCGCTTCGTTCTAGAGCTTTCTTGAGGCGATTGGTTTCACGTTCATACTGTTCTACTTTGGACTGAAGAGCAGCAATGGTAAACCTTCCAAACCTGAAAAGAATAGAAGGGTGGTTAATGACACAGCGTGGGTTGTTTTCTTTGCAAAATTTAAACACAAACTGTCCCAGCCCACATAATAGTGACAGTTGCAATCATGTAACAGTGACATTCAGAACACTTAACTGAATAGGACAAAAGCAATGCTAGTGTAGTGCCCTCAGAAAGTGACTGCACTCGCATAATGCACGACATTAAGCACATAACAGAAAAAATCTAATAAGACATTTTAGTGGTCAAGTCAGACTAATATTTGAGACAAAGGCAGAAATCCACTGATGATTTCCTTTCCAAGAGCTAGCTATCAATCCAGCTCACATATGCATGAAGAGTTATCCCCTAAAACAATGGCAAAGATTTATGATAACATTTGAACAGTGGTCCACATCTTGAAATATTTACATTCAATCATTTTCCTATCGTACAGCAGTGTTTTACAATACATTTCTTATACAATGTCACCTTGTCAAACATAAAATGTCAATTTGAAATTCAGAAATCCTAGACGTCTCAGGAGAGGAGGTTTTAAATACTTATTTGGACCCTTTCAATTACAGTCACTGTTGATATGAAGCTTTTTCTTGGCCTTTCTCAACACTAGGCTTTAATTCATTTCAGCTCTCCTTATTTTCAGCATTTTACAACTGTGTAGGACATCAATCTCATTTTTTTCCAACTTTGAAATACGAAGTCAGTGCTTGTGGTTCCAATATACTACGCATAAAAACATTTTTATACTTTCTGAAAGGGAATATTTGAGAATTACTAGAAAGAACATCAAAAATTCACTCTTTACCCAGTACTATCTGTTTTCCATTATTCCATCAAGAGTGGGTACTGGGTTCAGTTGAGAAAATGATTTTAGCAGCTAGTACAGGTTGGGGTACATCTCGGGCTAGAGGCACAGATTATTCCAGCGCAAAACCACATTAAATGCCTAAGTTAATTCTATCTGATAACGGGGGAGAACTCTTACAGGAAACCGCCTGCATAGGAGACAAGAAAAACCCCTTCACTTCCTCACACTTCTTCAGAGCTTTAGCCATCTTCCTGATAACTCCCATCTAACCAGCTCTAAGAATTTGGGAGCTGTCTGTTTGTAGGAAGGTATCTGAGAAGGTATCTTCTAAAAACTGCCATCTTTGTCTTCTTTCTTCCTAGTTACAAAAATGATTACAACTAAGGGAATGTATCTGCTTTAAAACATATGAAAGAGCACAAGGAGCCAAGAGCAACTGTACCTTGTAGTCAACCACATGTCCTAGACAGCCACTCAGTGCCTGTCATCTCCTAAACTCCGGGCCCCTTTCTCCAGCAGAGCACTGACATGCTCTCTGCTCTCTTGCTACTGACAGAAAACAGCAAGAGCAAAGGTAAATATAGAATCCTCACATCTCAGGATAGAAAGGGCTTTAAAAGACGCGATTGCTGAATATTGATCTGCTCACTGCAATTAACTCAACTCCCAGAGCACATTGCCTTCAACTTCCAAAATGCAAGACAAAAGCAAGAGACATAATAAAAACAAAAACTAAAGGAGCAAACCTCTTCATCTTAAGACAAAGTTTGCTACTATGAGCATTTAGTTAAGCAATAACAGAAGCTTTTCTTTGTTAAAAAACATTTTGGCTTCTAAATATAGTCCATGGCAGAACTGTAGATGATCTGTAAGAGGACTTCAGAAAGGTGGCCAAAGACTTTGGAGTGCATTCTGCAAACACGTTTGTGAGTTCCTGATTGAAACTATTCTGGCATACTCAACCTGCATGTTTTTAAATGGAAAAACTGTGTAGCATGTTTATTTAATGCAAAGAGCAAAAATGACAGCCTTACATTTACTCACAGAGATTCATTTTTAACTACAGATTTTATAACACAGATATCTTCACATAAAAAAGACCAGATGATTTAAAAATCAAATAATGCTACTAGATAACACATCAGATGCTACAGATGTCACTGGGAACTAGTGACAAATAAGGAATACTTCCGTGTGTGTGTGTGTGTGTGTGTGTGTGTGTGTGCGTGTGCGCGCGCGCGCGCGCGCGCGCGCACACACGCACGCCCGTGCGTGCAAAGGCTAAAGGACATGGGGTATCCTCTTTCCCTTTTGGCCTTATTGGCTGAGACAGAGTCTCTCACTGAATCTAGAGCATGCTGTATTCTGGCTAGACTGGTCCTCCTGTCCCTGCTTCCGACAGTAGTATATGTGCCCGGGCATAGCTTTCTATGTGTGCCGGGAATCTAGGGAATCTATACTCAGATCCCTGTGTTTATGCAGTGGGAGCTCTTACTCACTGAGCCATCTCCCCAGCCCCTACGTAATTTTTTTTTCTTTCTTTTTGTTTTTTTTGGAGACGGGGTTTCTCTGTGTAGTTTTGGTGCCGGTCCTGGATCTCACTCTGCAGACCAGGCTGGCCTCGAACTCACAGAGATCCACCTGGCAAAGTATAAAGGTTCTGAGATGAAGTCAGTGATATTCCTAGTCATATTTTTTGTATTGTATTTTGGAGAGAAAAGCCGAAGTGCCATGGAAACTAACAGACATCAGCATCTGAACATATATTAAGGACAAGCATGTGGAAGCAGGAGAACTGGCCCCGCCTCATGCTCATGGCTGCAAGGGGTGAACTAACCAGGTCAATGCAGGAGAGCTCACCCTGGTAGTGAAGACAGGGAAGCGCTGGGGGCCTGATCAACCTGCAGCTACCCAGGCCCAGAACCAGGATTATGTGTTGATACCCAGGAAGAGTCCTGGTGAGGGCCCAGCAGTGATGGTGTAGCAGAGACCAGGAGCCTCAAACTAGACCAATGATTCTTTGCCATGAACACCTGCATGTAAAGATGCATTGATAAAGGGGTTTACCACATAACTCACTGTGTCACACTGCAGCTTCCACGATGAGATCCCCCCCCCCCACACACACACACTTCTCCCCCTTTTTTCCCTCTTAAATTTTGTTTTATTTTTGGGAGGGCTACAGGGGCAGGGAGCCGATGTGAGGGGATGGGAGATGGGTGGAATCGGGATGCATAATTTGAAAGACACAAAGAATAAAAAGAAAGTTTTAAAAAAGGACTCACAAGAAGCACTCCTCCACCCCTGCCCAAAGGACAGGCAAAGTACAACTCACTGAAAAAGGCTGTTTTCTACAAGGTCAATGATTTCAGAACCCCAAAGTTTCATTTTAGCACTTCACAAGCATAAAATACTGAGTGATGGGAATTTTTCTAACCATGCTAATAGGCGAACTGACAGAACTGATTTGTCTTCTGGCTCCTCTATTACAGCTGATGGGCCTAGGATAGGGGGCCTCTTAGTCTCCATCCATTGCTAGATGCTTAAGAGAGTCCATGATAAACAGGAGTCAAGGTTAAACATCTGATGTAAGTATCAGCCCCCCCTTTTTAAGCTACATTAGCTCATTAAGGCGGAGCCAACACTATAGGGTGAATAAGCTAAACCCTCTATCCTTTCATGTGTGAATATTATGATAGCTACCACTAAATATATTTCATACATGTGACTTCTTTTTTATTTACAATATGGAAAGGAATGGAATGGCATGTAGCTTTCTATTGCAGACTTTATATAGCACAGCCTTTTAATTATAGGCTCAGCATTCTTACAACCTGGTCCAGAGAGCTTTCCTTTTCACCTGAGGAAGACTGAGTAGATGGATTTTTGACACGGGAGTCAGGGAAGTTTTAGTGATTCCAAGACACTTTTATTAAATTTGGCAAAACATAAGTTCTCACACAGAAATAACAACTAAGCTAACACATATAATGGCATCCTTCCACAAAGTAAGATAATGAACACAGGGGCTTATTTATCTTTTACTTTTAATACTCTCTTATTCCTACTAATTCCAGATATTTCCAGAGTACACACCATTAAATGAAGCAATGCTAAGGCAAGCCAGAGGGATTTCTAAGTGTCATTTAACACTACTTCCTTTTCCTTAGCAAATTTCAAAATGGTGCATTTTTATAAGCATTCCATTAGAGACCAAAAAGCTTTGATTTTCAAAGTAGCAGTGATGGCCAAAGGCTTCATTATGCTAGAGAAACACTGTGAACAGTCTGGGAACTGAGACTGGAAATGCATTTTTGCCAGAATCTAGAGATGCTTACAGGATTTTGAGCCTGCCAATGTTAACTGAAGTATAGGTTCTGGATGAGAGGAAAGGATTCAGAGGCAAAAGTCTGTGTCTGTCCCTACTAGAATACAGAGAAATGGAAGTCTTACTAATTTGACTTTTTTGAATACTTGTTTTTCTTTTTAAAATTATTCACTGAGACCTACAGGGCTTGTTCCTGGAAAGACCGATTCCTCCTCCCCCAGCGGCCTTCCTTCAACTGCTCCTAGTTTTTATTCTTCTAGACGCCAAGTCTCGTGAGAACTCCTCCTCCATGGTGGCATTTCCATGGTGGTGTCCACTCTTAAAGTCTTGTTGAGGCAACCATCTCACAGCAACCATGACAACCAAAGTAAGGCCATCTCTAACGACAGAGTTCGTGAGACCACTGTGCCTCCCCAGCTTCTCATAAAGAGGGAATGAAGAAAACAAACAAGGCAAGAACAATTACTAGAGCCTAGTATCTGAAGAACTAAGTTTCAGTATCTATGTAATGAGCTAGTTGAGAAACTTTTGCCCTTCTCATTCACAACCCCAATTAAAGGACTAAATACAATAAGCATAGGGGACGGGCAAGACTACCAACTTCAGAAAGGCATTCTTCCTCACTCAAAGATTTTTTTTTATCATATTCTTATTTTGTGTGTGTGTGTACACACATGTGGTCCCACCACAGCATGAATGTGGGAGTCATAGGACAAATTGCAGAGTCAGTTCTCTCCTTCCATGTGGGTTCAGGTACCTGAGACTCAGGTTGTAAGGCTTGGCAGCGGATGTCTTTACCTGCTGAGCCACCCCTGAGCGTGGCATTTGTGAAAAACCATTTGCCTCCTCCAGATATACAGGAGAATCAGTCATCAGGCTAAGCACACACCAGGTATCATCTTGCTTGCAGGAGCAGAATCTTGACTTCCGTTTTTTCCTTACCTACTAACTGAGTTAGTGGAAACAAAGTGAAAGCACTCTGAGTCTGGACTGGATTTTGTGCTCTGGCCTATCTGAGCTCAGTGCTACTAAGTATTAAGTTAGGTATCAAAGTCTATTTCAAGGTGCTTCTTTTAAAATCCATGTGACTCTGGCACACAGGACAAATGAGGGCCCAGAGTCTGTGCCAACTAACTTCAAACACTGCGAGAAGAGCGTGCAGGTTGTCCTGCTCGGTCTTCTGCAGATGGCTCTATCATGCTGTCACATTTCTTTGTAGAGCTCCGAAGTGTCTTTTTTAATTCTGGTAGAACTGTTGTCTTGCCATCTAGTTAATAACAAGCATAAGAAGAACCTTAAGCTCCATGATCCAGAGTCCTGGCTTAACAAGGAACCATTGTCTTTGGAGTTGAACCATCCACCAGGCTTATGCTGAAGCACCGAGGCCAAACCACAAAGGCAAAGCAGAAAGTAAGATGTGGCAATGTCAGAAAAAGGTGTCTTCAGGTTAAAGCTACATGACTGCTGATAATCTGTTCCCTAGTATGCTTCCTTAAGGCAACTTGTGAGGCAGAGACTTTAAAGACTTGGTGTGTTAAGGGCTTCTCCTTTGTACCTTCATTGTCAAATTTGGTTAGAAGTATTTCCTGGACTGGCAGGAGGATTCAGCAGGTAAAGTTGATTGCTGTAATGTCTGATGATGACCTGAGTTCAATCTTAGAAACTCACATGGTGAAAGGAGAGATGATTCCAGCAAGTTGGTCTAAAACATGCAGCACATGGGACGCAAGCATCAAGCCTTGTACCATACATATACACTCATACAAAATAACAAGTAAATATGGTAAAAGAAAAGAAGAAGAGAAAAAAGATATCATACTATCCCGGGATAGAAGGAAGGCTATGAAGCACTGGATATGCCTCTGTAGCCAGTCAGTTCTCTCTTTTTTGGTTGTGACCATGTGTCTATTGTAATCTTTAATCTTTTTTTTCTTTTGCTGTTGTTTTCCAATTTTAATATTTCCTTTATCACTCTGGTATGTATTGTATTCCTGGCAGTGTATCACGGCTGTTTATCACTAGAGATCATTATGTTAACATTGAACCCTGTTCTTAAGTAGCATGTAAATTGTTGATGGATTTCCCCACTATTTTAAGATTTCTGTATTGCTAAGTGCTATTTTATGCATATAAATAAGATAAATATATAACATTTTTACTTTTAAAACTTTTGAAATGGCAAATCTTACAAAGGAAAACATTTAATTGTGGGCTGGCTAACAGTTTCAGAGATTTAGTCCATTGTCTTCACGGTGGTGTACAAGCAGACACTGTGCTGGAGAAGGAGCTGAGAGTTCTACAGCAGAAGCAACTGTGTTCCTTACTGGGTATAGCTTGACCATAGGAGACCCCAAAGCCTATTTCCACAGTGACACACTTCCTTCAACAAGGCCACACCCACTCTAACAAGGCCACACCCACTCCTAATAGTGCCACTCTCTCTATATAGGTCAAACATGAGTCTATGGGGCCATACCTATTGAAACCATCATGATGAGCCATAGGAAGATGACACTAAAAAACTGACACAAATCATTGTTTCCCTACTGCTAGAAATGTATCCTAAGTAAAATGAGGTATTAAAAATAGTTTTGGCCGGATGTTGTTGGTGGTGGTGATGGTGCATGCCTTTAATCCCAGAATGTGGAAGGCAGAGGCAGGCAGATCTCTTTGTGAGTTTGAGGCCAGCCTGGTCTACACAGTGAGTTCCAGGACAGTCAGGACTGTTTCACAGAGAAACCCTGTCTTGAGAAACCAACCAACCAACCAACCAACAAATAAACAAACAAATAAATAAATAAATATTTTTAAAAAGTTTTCAGTACTGATATCGTTGCTTAACATGATTCCAATATGCACACATTACCCTATTTCAGTTAAATAATACTAGTCTAACAATACGGCTCAAATTTCAGTTATCACATTATATTGTAACTGCATAACATAAAGCCTTCGACTTCTAGCTTTCCAGACCCCAAAAGATACAAATAATAGATGGATATCACAATTAGTAACCCAGCAGGCCACCCCTTTCAGAGGCCATGGTGACCAGGCAGTGTGTACCTGCTACGCAGTGAGAACAGGGATAGCAAACTAGTTATGCTGCCTCCTTACCGCCCAGTGAAAGACCTCACAGGACATTTCAGAGAAGCAGAAAAACAAAAGTGAGGGCACAGCACAGCACTGAGCAGAAGTAATACAAGAAGTAAAATCAGAATCCAGAGAAAGGAAGGGTGAGAAAAACATAGCTGACTGCTAGAATGTCCCAAGACTCCAGATGTGCCAGGAAAGCTTACTAGAAGAAAACTTATCACAGAGACGAGGACAGTTACTGAGGAGGATGAAGATACCTAAAAGAAATGACAAGTGGGGAGAAAAAAACCTTTCACATTAGAGCATGTAGATGTCACTACACGAGAGCAGAGAGAATAAAATGGTGGGAGTTTGTGCAGACATAGGAGTGTGATAACTTATCAATGTATCAACAAGAGGTTAGCTCACTGGTCTAGTATTCTTCCCATCGCTGCAATAAACAACACGGCCAAAAGTGACACGCAAGGGTTTATTTGGCTTATAATGCATAATAATTCATAAAATGAGTAGGCAAGTTGTCTTAGTCATCATTGGGGAAAATTCACAATTGTCCCTATGGGTTTTATTTATTTATTTTTTTGCCAAAACATTACATCTTCTTATCAGCATTAATGCATATGGACACAAAAAATGGTTAAACTAATATTTAGTATACCAATCGTTATTTAGCACATTTTGAAACATTTGATATCACAGTCCATCACTGAGGGAAGTCAGGGCAGGAACTGAAGCACAGACAATGGAGGAGCACTACTTAAGTATTATCCACCCTGGCCTGTTTAGCTTGCTTACTTATATAATGTAGGATCAACTACTCAGGGGTAGTACTACCCACAGTGGGCTGGGTCCTCCCACAGCAATTATTAACCAAGAAAATGCTCCAGAGAGGGCCAAAAGGTAAATCTCATAGAGGCATTTTCTCAATGGAGTTTTCCCCTTTCCAGATGATCCTAGTTTGTGTCAAGTTAACAAAAAACTAACCAGCACACTCACATAAATGAAGAGAAGGCAAGCATGACTCAAAACCTCTGTAAAATTTGTGTTTTCAACAAAGAAATATTTTAATGTCTCAAAGTTTCAAGTCTTCTAAATTGTGCTGTATATATATTAGTGTACTAAATATTAGTTTTACCATTTTCATGTCCATATACATTTATGCTGATAATAATACATAATGTTTTGACAAAATATTAAAGTTCATAAGACAATAGTGAATTTTCCCAGTGACTATTATGACAGCTTGCTTACTTATTTTTTGAACTATTATGCAGAATAAAAACTACCTAAATTATAATAGTTAACACATGGTTCTCAAAAATTTATATTTAAGAACAACCACAGTTACTCTAATAAAAAATGACCTAGGGCTGAAGAAATGACTTAGAAGCTATGAGCACTTGATGCTCCTCCAGAGGACTAGAGTTTGGTTTCCAACACTCATTTGGTGGCCCACGACCACTTGTAACTCTAGTCCCAGAAGATGCTACTCCCTCTTCTGGCTTCTGAGAGGGCTGCATGCAATGTGGTGCACAAGACATACATGCAAACAAAACATCCATAGTCATAAAATAATTTTATTATTTTAAAAAGAAAAAAATTGCTGGGTGATGGTGGTACACACATTTAATACCAGCACTTGGGAGACAGAGGCAGACAGGTCTCTGTGAGGCTAGACTAGTCTACAGGACAGTCAGGGATACACAAGAGAACAGAGAAACCCTGTCTCAAAAACCAAACACCAAAACCAAAACTAAGAAAAAAAAAAAAAGAAGGAAGGAAGGAAGGAAGGAAGGAAGGAAGGAAGGAAGGAAGGAAGGAAGGAAGGAAGGAAGGAAGGAAGGAAGGAAGGAAGGAAGGAAGGAAGGAAGGAAGGAAGGAAGGAAGGAAGGAAGGAAGGAAGGAAGGAAGGAAGGAAGAAAGGAAGAAAGAAAGAGAGAAAGAGAGAAAGAAGAGAAAAATCTATCACAGAGTTGCCTATGTATGGAACCTAAGTACAGGGCTTGTTTTCTTTTCTTTTAAGAGAGGGGCTCCTTATATTGGTGGAGGCTGGCCTTAAACTCAAGATCACCCTACCTCTTTCAGTCTTTCAAACACTGGCATTATAGACATGCTGGCAGAAGTATTTTCTTTGTTGTATTTTTCTTTTCATTTTTTCATTATACAAATTCTACCAATTAGGAAATTCCCTGACTTGAAAAAATTTTTGATTGGGAATAACTTAAGTGAGTAGCCTGCATAATGAACCTATCAAAAGTCTGAGTCTGGTGGGAATGGGAAACATAGGAAAGATTAGCTGGAGGTCCTGCCTTGTATGTGGGCACAGAGGGTCCAAAATGGGCGGGTGGGAGTGGGTATTTCAGGTAAAGAGGAAAGGGAAGAGCAGAGCTGAAGAAACTCAAAATTTTACTTCGTGGGAAAGAAGACTCAAATGCCTCAGCATGGTTTTTCTCTTACCTTCCTATGGCTTGACTGTACATTTTCCATGTCTACTTCATCACTGGATATGCTTTGGTAGGATGCCGTAGAAATATTCTGTCTAGATACTACAAAGAAAATTGATTCTAAGCCCCACCCAAATCATGGACTTAGAAACTGAGCATTTCATACATGATAGGCAAATTCTATACCACTGAGCCATGTTACCAGCTGGCTACATGTTGCTGAGACATGTTCCTGAAAACGCTTCCTCAAAGCTTTTTCTCTTTTTAAAATTAAGCACTTTAGTTACATAAACTCCTAGGCAATTTCCAATCAAAAAAGTACTGTCTATGACAATCTTAGTCACATCGTACCTGTATAAAAACGTAATATAGTGAGGTATACTGAGGGGATACAGGAAACACATCTTCTACAAACCCAAGTCAAACGATTTCTGCACCTTGGCCAACCATGCAAAAAATAAAATATAAAAAAGGAAAGCACACTTTCATCTGTGGCTCACCAAGAATAATTAGAACAAATATTTAACGACCACAGTGACTACTGTCACCACCACTGACGGTGACACGCAGAGCAGCACCTGATTTACGGGGGGGTTACTGACGGGCTTAGACAGAGAGCACTGGAACAACTCCTTCCTGCACTTTCTCAAAGTCACGTTTCAAAAACCAGGTGGAAGCTGGGATGGTGGCACTGCCTTTAACACCAACTACTCAGAAGCTAACACAGGAGGATTCCAGGTTTGAGGCCATCTGGGAGACACAGGGAGACCCTGTCTCAAAACAATAGCGAGGTAGAATCTATTTAGCAAGCTTTCAAATGGAGAGCAGGTTTAAAAACAGCAGCAGTAGCATCATTTTTAAAGAAAGTTCTTTAGTGTTTATTAAAGTAACCATGCACTTATAGTTAAAGGATTACACTGCTGGAACCTGACATTCTCAACAGAAATGACCGGGGATGGGTCACATTCATCCCTCTGCAGGCAAGTCTCTAACACAGCATGAACCCACACCAGGTCACTTAGAGTCACACGGGGAAATACAGACTGTGGTTTTGCCAGCTTTTCCCTTTCTTGTGTCACTGGTGAGAGCCTGGGTCTGGCCCTTCACTGGAGAACTGTAACAGTGAGTCACCTTTCCCACTCCCAAGCCAGCTCTAGTCTCTCTATGCGATCGTGAGACAGACTCATTGGAATGTGAGATAAATCTCATTTTGGGGGGGGAAATTTAGTAAAGGATTGCCCTTGACTAGTTTGCATGACATTGATGGTAATCCTAATCATTCATGGGAAAAATACTATTTTACATCTTTTTTCATTTACAGAGTAAAAACAGGCATATCTCCAAAGCACAGTAATCTTAACAGAATCTCAGCAGTAGAAGATAGTACTGGTAAGTGAGAAGTCGTTTTGAAAACTCCCCAGATAAGTATTAGTATATGTATTTTTTCATTTTTAGCAAAATTCTCTCATTTCTTTCTCTGTCCCTTCTCTCTCTGAATAAAGAACAGTCAAACTAAAAGAACTGTGATCTAGCTCCTCAGTAATTATTACTCAGATGAGTTATTTAGGACTTGTGTGTGCTCAGGGGGTTATGAGGAAGGACTACAAGGTAAGTAGAAGCCATTGTTCTTGTTCTCAAACATTCATTCATAATCTCTCTGAAAACCCCACTGTTTAGTTATCAACATGCATCGTGAGCACCTAAAGTATCCTATCAACACAATAAAGACAAAGAGGCAGAAAACTGCAGTAACTGTCTATCACCAATTAGCTATATATACAGAGAAGGGCCCCTCAGGCACCCAGCCCAAGGGCTAGAGCACAAGCTGCTGTCACAGTCTGGCCCCAGGGTATCATCATGCTTCCCCTGACAGTCTACAAGTTCTCCTTCTGGGAAAACCAAAGGGCAGAACAGAATCAGTCACCAGATCAGGCTGGGGTCAAATACCAAGATTCACTGTGTTTGTCAGAGCAGAATCTGGAGGGGGAAAAAAAAAAGTGCTGGAATAGGTCAAGAGAGAAGAGCAGCCCAAACCAGCCAGATCAGCAGTGCGCTAAGAAACGGAATGGACTGGTATGTGGCTCCTTTAGGAAAAGCAGACTCATGAATTAGAATTGATCCACAGCTTAAAGCCAGCACAGAGAGATAATCCAGCTTACACAGAGACTAGAAACGGAGGACTGGAGAAACTTAATCTCTGTTTCCCTCTGGAACTGCTAATTTCTGACATACTTTAGAGAACCTTCTGAAATCTGTTCCTTTGGAGATCTCATTTGGAGAAAACGCTAATCTCTGATGTCCTGTTATCTTAAAACTCTCATACACTTTAAGTTCAGAAAGAAACTTAAAAATCTTGCCACTCTGGTTAGTTTACTCTAAGTGATAGTAGAGTGAAAGGACAGCTTTCTTCCGTCAGTCCCCGAAAAGGAAGTTACACATGACAGAACTATAGAGTGTAAATATACATACATGCATCTGGAAATCTATCTAAGTGCCCTGGGGCTGGCAGAGTCAGTTGTCATGATTGTCACTGTGCTGATCTGTATGCAGCATGACTGCTACCATAACGAGTATCAGAATAATCAAAACAAAAGGAAGGCATGGCCCACCTCTGCACCTCTGCCTAGGAAATCATGGAGGTTCTCACCATAGTGACACTGGGCTGATTTCAAATAGTGGTAGCCACTAACTTATAATAATAATAATAATAATAATAATAATAATTAATAATACTGGACAGGTGTGGTGATATTTTATTTGTGCGTTAATAAATAAAGCTTGTCTGGAGATCAGGGGGAAAAGGCCAGCCATTTTAAGTAAACAAAGAAGTCAGGGAGTGGTAGCACTTAGCCGGCAGGGTCTCTGTGTTCAAGTTCCACACTATGGAACAGAGCCAAGCGTGGTGACACACACCTTTAATCTCAGTACCAACCATAGAGACCTGGAGGTCTGTATAGACAGACAGAAAGTGACAGAGCTGTGTAGGAAGAGAAAGTGAGGTAGCTGGGCTAAGAGAGCCAATGAGAGGGTAGAACAGCAAGGCAATAAAAGCGTGGGTAGACAGGAAGTAGCTCGCATTTGGAAGCTGCAGAGTTGGTGAGGTAAGGTTGGCTGGTGGCTCTCACTATTTCCCTGATCTCTCTCAGGCTTTCGCCCCTATATTTGGCTCCATGTTTTTTATTTAATAAGACCATTTAGAAATTTGGCTACAGATAGGACTAGGGAAGATGAGGGAGAAGGTTTGAGTCAAGGTATGCAAATACAGCAGAAACAAAACAACAACAAACAAACAAACAAACAAACAAACAAAAACGTGAGCCCAGGGAAAAATCCCACAAGAACAGAAAACGAGGAGGAGGCAAGAGAAAACTCAAGAAAATTTAAAGGTCAAGCACTCAAAGCCTTGTAGACTGGAGTTAGAAATTTAAGCTTTACTATGAAGGTGACTGGGAGCACCAAATGTCATCAAATAGAAGAACAAGAAGATCAGATTTATAGTCTAGATTTCAGGCAACAATAAAGTGGATACTCAAGGTTCAGGGCACCCTCAAGGAAAAGAAGCAAATAGTGAGGCTGACCAAGAAATGATGGCTATCTTGGCTGCTGGAAATGAGATGAGAGCTTACAAACGTAGAGCTGACAAGTATGTTCAAAAGAGCATCTGAACAGCCAGGTGTGGAAGGAGGAGAAACAGTAAAACTAGGATTAACATCTTATATTTGGCAACTTGATGAGTAGTGAAGTTGCTGAGAAGGACACAAAAAAATCAAGAGAAAAGTAGTTTTCTGCACATGATGGAGTATAGTGGATATAATTATTTAGGCTCAGACAAAGAAACACCCCTCTTCTACATTCTTTGTTACATGCTGTGGTGGTCTGACAAGAGTGCCCCCCCACCATAGGCTCATAAATTTGAATGTTTGGTCCCCAGTTGGGAGAACTGTTTAGGAAGGATTAGGAAGTGTGGCCTTGTTGGAGGAGGTGGGCCACTAGAAGTGGGATCTGAGTTTTAAAAGCCCATGGCAGCCCCAGTCTTTCTCTGCCTGTCTGCTGTCTGCAGATGAGGATGTGAGCTCTCAGCTACTGCTCCAGTGCCATGCCTGCCTGCCACCATGCTCCCTATCATGTTGGCCAAGGACTAACCCCATGAATCTGTAAACAAGCCCCCAATCAAATTCTTTCTTTTATAATCTACCTTGGTCCCAGTGTCTCTTCATAGCAAGGGAACAGTAAGTAGCATATATGTTATACAGAGATGTAGAAATAGTTCTTTAATCCTCTCAATGTATATATCTATAGAAATTGAGAGTATCAATAAGCTAAATAATGTGTTTAATATTATCTACTTGTTAATTTGTTTATTTAACCAATACTTACCAGGTGCTTTACAGGTCTAAGAGTTCTAGAAGTAAAAAGGATAGGCTTCAAAATTCTTAGTCTTTTGAATTCAGAGTTCAGAATGGAGGAGATAGACAACAAAGAGATAAGCAACTAAATGAACACGGTAATTTCAGGAAATGAAAAGACTAAACTGACCATACTATAAGACTGGCTGAGTGTTAACAATGGCCTCTGTTATGAGTACATTTAAAACTTTAATTTGCTTAATCCTGAGTGTAACTTTTATGGTAGGTAAGTTCCATTGGGCCCATTTCACAAAAACCCAAAATTGAGATGGAGAAAACTTCAGAGGTTGTAAGAACGGCCTGTGTTCAGTCCTAGAGAGTCTGGAACTAGAACCCATGTTTATAATCAACATCCTCGAATATTCCCTGTATGGTTTTCTTCTTCTGGCCTTATGACAAGAAATAGGAAACAATAAAGGCAGGAGCTGGTTTCAACAGTATGATCAGGAAAAATGACTTTGGTGATCTACAGAGATCAGAAAGCAGAGCATTCTGAGCAGAGGATGCTAGCCTTGCATGTTCTATAAACAGAAGGCCAGGAAAGCTGGAGGAGGTGAGCTGGGGAACATGGAGAAGGAAGAAAGACAGGTACAGGAGAGCTTATGCAGAGTCTGGATTTCATCTTTTGAAAATACTGGGCAGTTTCAAGTAGGAAATTTAAGCAACTTGATTTATACTGTACCATAGACAGTTTCTGAGTGTAGCAGGAAATGAATTATGCAGAGAACACAGGGGCAGAGTGGAAGCACAGAAACTTGGATTCAGGTACTCTGTCTCTGGAACTAAGCCCTTAACCACCATGCTTTGTGCTGACAAGAGTAGAAAACGTCAACATGAATTTGCAGTTCAGAACAGGAAGTAAGGTCAATGTCTTACCTTTGTTTTTAGATAGTCTGACACACTGGTAGCTGATTATTAAAGCCACAGAAGACAAGATGGTTCAAGAAACACAAATATAGTAAGAAGGTAAGGAATCTCAAGCCATAATCCAAAAGTGTATTGCTTCCTTTCTAGTGCCCTTATTTTCTTACCTACTAATATGACATGGTTCTTACTGTCCAGAGAACTTTTAACTTCCCCTAAAAGGAGGGTGGGCATGGGTGAACACAGGTCTAACTGACAAACCTTGAGGTTGTTGTACAGTAAACTGCATGCAGGAAGACATCAAACCATAGACCATAACAAAGACACAATGATAACACATTACCAAGATACATATTTACAGAAAGAAAAGCCATTGAATCAAAACTTTATAACCAAGTTTTATATAATGACATTTTTATTTTTTTAAATATTTGTGTGTGTGAGTGAACATGTGTCTGAGTGGAGTATGTGAGCATAGTGCCTGCAGAGGCCAGACTAGGGTGTTAGATTTCCGAGTGCTTGAGTAAGAAGCAGTTGTAAGCCACCTGGTGTGGGTGCTAGAAGCCAAACTGGGATCCTCTAGAAGAGCAATGTGCACTCTTACCTGAAGTAGCTCTCTAGCCTCAATTTCCGAAATGGTCCACATCTGGCTGTACATTCTACAACTGAGGTGACTCACGACAAGAGTAGCCGCTTTGGCATAACTGGCAACAGGGCAAAATGTCTGCCTATTATGGTCTGAATTTGAATGTCCCTTATTGTTTTGACTAACCCATCCAGTGGTGTTATCTGGAAGGTTGTGGAGCATTTGGGTGAAAGCAGATCACTAGGGTAAAATTTTGAAGGTTATATCTCTCCCTGGTTCTGTTCTGGTCTAGCTGTTTCCTGGTCCATGCCACGGGAACAGTAGTTGCCTCAAGATACAGACAAACCTTTCCAATGTCACACACTGGTAACACAGACAAACCTTTCCAATGTCTTCCACCTTTGATGTGTTCAAAGTTCTCTGAAACAGTGAGCTAAAAAAACAAACAAGCCTTTTCTCTTTTCAGTTCTTCTGTTGGGTATTTTGACCCCAGCAATGTGAAAAGACTAGGCACAATTATTATGAAGAATGGGGTTACTGCTTCAATAAAGTAAATGTGATCATGAAGTTCTTAGGCCCTTGGAAATGGTTTATGGGAAAATGTAGATGAGTTTGGAGATGTGGGCTAACGGAGTCTTCAAAGCCTCTAAGGGGTGACTCCAGTGGAAATTCTGAAGACCAGAATGCTGACAGAAATACTGATGGTAAGGACTACATACAAAATTTCAGATGGGAACAAAGATCAGAAACAATTAAGCTAGGGGCTTATTTAATGCTCTGACAAAGAATCTAGCCACATTTTGTCTATGTCCTGAAACTTTAAGTGAGACTGAATTAATAATAGTCTAATTTATTTGTCAGTGAAAGTTTCTACACAGCACAGAATTCAGGCTATGAAATGGCTCAATGTAGATGTTAATAAGATTAGTATCACTGACTGAAATAATTGAAGGTGTTAACCTTCCCATTGAAAGGCCCAGGGTATAAAACAGCAAAAGCCCTTGGAATCCATTTAAAAATAGAAAGCTGGAGGGGCCCCCTGCTAGAATTAGGGCCACCCAGTAAAATGCTTTCCCAGGTTTAACCTTGCAGGCAGAGACGGAGACTGTTGCATGTGCAAAGGGGCCACACTATTTCTCAACTGGCAACAGTTGATGTTGTTCATATGGTACTGTTTTATAGGCACATAGAATGCAAGTTATAAAGCCAAAGGCTTGTACCCAGGTTTCATAAAAAACACCCATGAGCCTGTATCCTCTATGAGAAGCACCTGAGCATGCTATGAGTCAAGCTTTGAGGTGAAGTCTAAGTTGCAATAGAGACTCCAGGATTTTAGAGATGCCAAAAAAATAGTGGAATAAGTATGTATGAAAGCTTTTGTGGAGCCAGGACAAGACAGGCCACAAACTCTACAAATGGCAGGGCTGTGGGGCCACAGTGGAATGTCATATGTCAGAGTACCATAGCTTGAGTACATCCCTAAGGCTCATGTTTCAAGTACCTGGTCATCTCTATGGCATTAGTGTGAAGAGTGTAGAGCCTTTAGGAGGTGGGCCTGACTGGTGAAATTAGGTTAGTAGAGGAAGCCTAGTTATGTTACAACTGGAGAAAGGGATGGGGCTGTAACGCCATTTGTCAAAAGAGCCACTGGAGGCCGTTAGTTCTCAAATGACATTAGTAACAGCATAAAGAGCCCAGGGATGTTCTTTGTCCTTTTTCCACACAAAGACACAAGAAAAAGAGAACCATCTATGAATCAGAGAATGGACCTACATCAAAGCCGGAGTTTGCCAGCACCTTGGTGTTGGACTTCCCTGCCTCCAGAACTGTAAGAAATTAATTGGAAACCATTCAATTTATGGATATTTTGCTATAACTGCCCCCAAAGTTCAAGATAAACATTTTCTTAAATAACCATGATACTTAACAGTCTCAGGGCTATGTGTTTCTTTCATTTACTCAACCAACATGTATTAAAACCAGATCACCAGTTAACATTCTATAAAATGTAGTAGATAAAATTTCGAATATAAAACTGTAGTTTTTGCTCAAAGAGAAGAAGTTATGAAACAATTACATAAAATATAAATATAGTCGTGCTATGAGCCAAGAAGGAAAAATTCAAGACTGTTAACAGATATGCGAGCAGAAGAACCCAGGCTATGGCAGTGATTGGCAGGACATATATTCTCATAGTTTAAAGCTTCTCCTTTCTTTTTTTTTTTTTTTTTTTTTTTTTTTGGTTTTTTGAGACAGGGTTTCTCTGTGTAGCTTTGCACCTTTCCTGGAACTCACTTGGTAGCCTAGGCTGGCCTCGAACTCACAGAGATCCGCCTGGCTCTGCCTCCCGAGTGCTGGGATTAAAGGCGTGCGCCACCACCGCCCGGCTAAAGCTTCTCCTTTCATATTAAATAAAGAGAAAACATTAAATATTTCTGGTTTGGCTCTAGAGTTGAGTATTCTTCAGATATTAGACTGGTAAACTCAAAGGCATACCATAACCCATTAAACTGTGGACATTTATTTTGGGAAGCCACATCAGGATGAACTGACCAATCAAATAGCTGCTCTCCTCCTAGCATATGAATTCAGAAGGAAAATGCTAAAGAGGAAAAAAAGACTCCATTTTCTGAACACCTACTTAGATACAATTAATTTTACAAAAACCAGAGTGGATGATTGAACCCTTGAAGAATGTGTCTACTAGAGCATCTGTGTGCTCCAGAGGACTTTTTCATTCAAGTTAAAGATGGAAAAATGTCCAGTACACTTTAAGATTATATATAACAGAGGATCAAGGATAGAACTGAAAGACACAGCAAGAAAGATAAGTGATAACTCAGACTTTCATTCTAAAAGATAAAACTATTTCACTTGAAACCAACAGAAACCTTCAAGTTCCCCTTGTTTTCAATAAGGGGAGTCAGTCACGGACTATGTGAAGCCCTCTGTCTCAGTGTGCTAATACTTGGAAACAAGGTCTTCAAGAGGTAATTAAAGTTAAATTAGGTCACAAGGGTGAGGCCTCAGCCTATAGAATCGTGTTCTTAGAGAGAGAAGAGAGATTAAAAACCCTGTCATTCTCCTCTCTTTACTATTTGAAGACATAATAAAAAGGTTGCTGTCAGTAAGTCAGAAAGAGAGCCTATACGAGAAATGAACCTGCCAAACCTTGTTCTCAGTCTTCAGCCCCTGTGCAAACATAAATCTATTATTTAAGTCAAACTGTGTGTGTATTTTGTTCTGGAAGCCTGAGATGACTAGTACCCCTTCCTCATTCTTGCCTACTCTGGTGTCTAAAGTGCACTCTTATGTGTGACTTAGAGAACAGTCTGCTCAAGTTGTGGGATATATCAGAGAATAACACCATGGTACAGTGTAAGAAGTATTCCTTTACACTTGACAACCAGACAGGAGTAATCATCGGTCAAGGCACTTCCTATGCAGAGAAGGCAATGAATGGGTGATTTTTGTATGTTTGCATTTACTTTTAAATTCTTGAAATTTCATATTCTTTTCTACACAAACATAAGTATTCTGTAGTGAAGCATATCTGAGTATTTTCAGCTTTGACCAGCTTGTCTCCAAATCCTATCAGGGGTTACTGATACAGAGTAAACAAGGCTATAAATCACATACAATGCATTTAATACCTCAGCACTTTGCAAATTGATCTAGAATAGGGGTCAGCTCAAATCACTGTTCAAATGAAACTATTCCCTTCCCATAAAGAGAAGAAGGAATGCACATTAAAGATGGCAAGTGATGGTGGATTCAGATGTGTGGCTGCTTGGTTGCAAGTAGATGGAGGCCAGATTTCCTCAGGTGAGATTCTCCAGTTTATTTATTTGGTAGAAGTTATGGATATTTAAAAGCACACATCTTTGTGCTGGCATTAAACTTGAAATCTGGTGGGCAACTTTTCAAGAAATAAAAGCTACAAACAAAATAGCTTTCATTCCATTCAGCACGCTGTGGGAAACGACTAATGGATAAGCATTACTGTGACTGGCAGGGCGAGCTGCCAATAACAGGGATTCAAGCCCACATAAAAGCAACACTTTCTCGGCTTATTTCACTAATTTGTCAAAGTAGGACATTATCTGACAGGAAAGAAAACAGGGCTGGATGAGCACTGGAGAAGGGAACATTTAGAGTAAAGGCTCTACCTTTTGTCACCACTGGTCTGTAATGTCCCCTTTGTGTAATTAGGATTGACTTTCCCATCCTCTAACTGCACTGCATTCAACAAGAGCTGGTTCTTCTCTGCTAGGACATGCATCCATTATTTACTTATTCCTGCTTTGTCTTCTTACAAAAGAAAAAGGAAGTCTTGTGGTCAGAAGCAAAGCAATGGTGGCATTCTGATACACGTCCTTCAGAGACTGCATACTTTGGCATCCCTACTACCTCCTCATTTGTCTGTGTCCTCCTGTGGGGAAAGGGGAGAGGACTCCAAAAGTGCTCTCATCTCTTTTCCATCTTCACCCCTTAACTCCTAGTTCCTTCTTACTACTTTAAACAGACAAACCAAATTAAATGTTATGAAGGTCAAAACCTACAACTTCTAACACAGACTGAAGTGTCCACCATCATAAAAGGAGAGTCAATTCACTTCATTATAGTTTCAATGTAGTTCAAGATTTAGTGGACAACACCACATTTTATTTCAGACAAGGCTTTTCTCGTAATTGCTAAACACTCTGAATCTGAGGTGGTACTACCTTAGCTCAAATCCTACTTCTATCACTAACTCCTGGGCAGATTTAGATAAGTGAGTTTAATCTCTATGCCCCCACCTCACTTGTGAGTAGTAATTTACATCACATCTTACTGTATCATGCAGAGAATGCATTATATGGACAATTGACTATAATCAAGATTATGTCAGAACACAGCTAAAGTTGCACTGTTTTAAGCTCAGGATTCACTAGTACTATTAAATAGTTGTATGTAAAACCAAGTGAAGGCTCATTTGTCTTAGATAACATAAAACAATATTCTTATACATCAAAAAAGGAAAGGAGTTTAAAATGAAATCCCTTCTTCTAAATTAGCCTCAACTGAAGCTAAGACTTGCACTTGACTTAGAAACATTCCACTTTCCTAAATAATGAGTCAATGGAAACCACAAGCCATGACAGAGTCAGCTTCAAAGCACTGACAAGAGGCCTTGCTCTGTGAGATACATACTTTTGGGGAGATCTGTTGTCAACTTCAGCCTTAAGTCGTAAATTCTCCCTCAACAGGCCACCATTTTCCAACTTCAATTTTTTATTTGCCTAGAAGAAGAGTTAAAAATAATTAAACATAAGCTAACATAAAATTTCCTTGTAAAAATTATGACATGAGCCATCTGCATTCCTTCAGCAATATCAGAAAACTGAACACTATACATAGCCCTCAGAAATGTAAAATTACCAGGGGGTATAGCTTGAAACTGTGACTACAACGAGGCATTTAAAATCCCCAAGCACCTTCTAAATCCTCTACTCAGGGAAATGAAGCTGTGTTAGTTAGCTAGCTCAAAGCCACTAAGGGATCATGTGGTTTTGTTTTGTTTTGACCACAATAGAATGCTCTAAACAAAACAAGATTATATCATCCACAAGTATTTACAAACTAATGCTAAAGAGTTAATTCTTACACCATGAGACTAATTTCTTGGTTACTATTTAAACACTTCTCTAGTGATAAATCTAACACAAGAGAGCTACTGATTTTCGTTATTCAACAAGTCCTTCTTCTTCTGTCTTTCAACTTCTGATACCCTTGAAATCTGGGTAGTATTTCCTAGTAAGTTCCACCAATTGTCCCTTGACATACATATGTAAGAAAAAAGTCCTTTAAGCATAACTTTTTTTTCTTGATTTGTTCAATATCTAAAATTACTAAAAAGCATCCAGTAGCTCATATGGAATACACAGACTGTCACAAAAAGAAGGGGTGGGGGAAGCTGGAAGCTCAGCATCACAGATAGCCTACACAAAACAAACAAACAAACAAAACCAATGCTCTTAGAGTCGAGGATTTTCTTAAAAGCCCCTTTATTTAAATTTCCGTTACTGCATTTGTGTACTACTAACAAAATTAAACTCTATAGATCAGACACCAAACTTAACTCACTCAGCAAAGAAAATGCTATGGTTAGAACATTTATTTTCATAGTTAACAAGTCATAGAATTACTGTCAGGGGAAAAAAGGGTAAACTAAGAATTTTTAAACATAAATAGTAAAAAAAAAAAAACCGACCCATTTTTGACTAACTTCCAGAATGTATTACTTGCCTACTTAAATATAACTGTACCTCAACAGTAACAAGAAAAGGAGGGTGGAGAATACTCATTTGCAACCTATACCCTTACTCAAACTTATCCAAGTTCATTTTGGGCTCTGAGCACTCACTCACCTTCATGGATGCACACAAGTCAGGATGGCGGAGGGTTAATTCTTTAAGTGACTGATAGACACCATTATTACCCCCCCAAGATACAAGGAAAGCCATTTACTTCCTCATACATACCAACCATGAATTAAGCTTTCAAGCATTGCACCATAAAGAGAAGCACTTAGTGAATTTTTTTTTTAGTGAATATTTTTTGATGATGACAAGAAGCTTAAATTAGAACTCACTTGACTTCCTTCCCTACCCCCATACCCTAATACTGGTATCATTATCAGTATGTTTCAAGGTCCCTCACCAGTCCTGTGGCTTTTTAATACTTCTCATTATAGACTGGATAGCTCCTAACTATTAAAAGGAAATAAAGGTTATAAACAGTAGAGTTCTGCCTACTTATACTACCTAGGGATATCAAAGACTTTAATAATTGTGCATTCTCAACTGACTGGGAATGATGTCTCATAATGTTTCCAAACTCACTGAATCCAGGAAGCACCAGAAGTCCATTTGCTCACACCAAGTTGTACTTTCCTGAATCCTTTCTTTTCCTGCATCTGACTTAGATCATTATTTGTACTTCATATATGTGTCTTGTCTCTATAGTCCATGTTTCTTACTCATTTATAATTTATTACTTAATACTATCAGTGGGTACCCCAAACAGGCTTATTAAATATCCCAAATAATTCTGATGTCTTAGGATATCTGTAACCATTGAATTTAAAAATAATTGTGATTTACAAAGCCTTCTTTTCATATATTCTCCACGGTGATATTATAAGCCCAGAGTGAATTCTGCACAGAGCTTCATGCTCTAAGAAGTATTTCTGCCAAAAATTTGGTAACTATAGAAGACCACACACGCTCTGGGCGGTGGTGGCGCACGCCTTTAATCCCAGCACTCGGGAGGCAGAGCCAGGCGGATCTCTGTGAGTTTGAGGACAGCCTGGGCTACCAAGTGAGTTCCAGGAAAAGGCGCAAAGCTACACAGAGAAACCCTGCCTCGAAAAACCAAAAAAAAAAAAAAAAAAAAGAAGACCACACACCACACACAGCTTGCTGGTGGCTCAAAGGAAAAATTGGAAGTCACAGGAGAAACTGCTGATTAATAATATTAGATGTCATTCCTTTTAGTTTTTCTTATCTTTTCACAAAGGTAACGTGTTTACACTAAGGCTGTCTGCTAACACACAAGTGAACTATATACTTCCCTTATAAGCATGCAGGGAAGTATGGATGTAGTTCCTTTTTTTCTGAAAGCAGTTTCCTTCTTCCTTTCACACTGGCCTTTTATGAATTGCACAGCATTTGTTTTCTATATGGACAATGGTTTACACTGAGTTGAAGATGTTCCTCTACTACTTAACCTCTCTGAAGATATGAGAGCTAATATGCAGTGGATCTTCTATAAAATATCATATGGAGTCCACTAATGATTTCATGGCTCAGGATGCAGTAATTCAGAACAAGAAGAGCATTTTAAGAGAATACAGATAGGTTAAAAGGGCGGTTGTAGAAAAGAGTGCTATAAAACCATACTCATTTAGCACTACTGTACTCCAGGGTAGATAATCCTGAAGTCAAGCTAAAGATTCTTTGTTCCAGAAAACAATGCAATACCTGTCACTGCCCTAGTGTTAATAGCATGCATCATTATCTCCTTTCTAGATTTAAAAAATCCTAAAAGTTTGCTCCCCCTCCCCTCAACTAATATTAATATTCTCTCTATCCTGTTGGATGGATAGACAAATAGGAAAATGAATCCGCCTCATATGCCACATTACTCTTTTGTATAAGTGGTCTTCTCACAGCTTTCTCTGAATTAGTCAGCAAACTTTCAATATGTACTTATATTCAGCTTTCAAGACCAGAGACTGCAGTGCTAGGAAAGATACTGTTAAAATCTTTTGTTCAGCTGGTACAGCGAGACACACCAGTAATCCTAACACTAGGAGTGAAGCAGGAGGGTGGTTAGTTTGAGGCCAGCTTGGGCTACATAGTACAAGATCCAGACAATCTTGGGCTATATAGTGAGATTTTGCCTCAAAAAACAAGTGAATAAATGTTTCTTTGCTAAGTTGGGAAATGGGATATGTTTGTTTCAATGCCTAAAAAGCAGCCACTGCTGTAAACTTAAAAAAATGAAGGCAAACCACAAAGATGGGGGACAGAAACACATCCTTTCCACTGATGCAATTCTTCCAGAAGAACTCTCATACACAAGCACGACAGCATCTCCCAATATAGTCACAAATGGAACCACCTGATGGTTCTTGGCAGCTAATGACAGCTAATGAGACTATGTTTTCGTATTGCATGTAAATGCTCATCCAGGGTTCAGTCCTGCTCTCACAAATTAGCTTATGGAGAGTCAAGGTATATGGCTATTTATACTTGTGAAAGTACTTAAAATACTGTAGAACTTTAAAAATAACCATCATAGATTTTTTCCCCCAGACTACAACTTACCTCTTTTAACTTAGCCACATCATCTTTCACTTTTTCATAGATTTCATTAGCTGTTCTGAGTTTTTTCTTCCACTCTGCTACGGTTTCCAGGTCAGTTTTACTTGGATTATCTGCCGCTGGATGTTTGTCTTCATTTTGGCTGCCCTGCATCAAGGTTAAAGGGTCCAGAATAGTCTTGATCTGTGACTCCAAGCTGAGGTTTTTACTTTTAAGTTCTTCTACTTCTTTCTGCAAACAATCTATTTCATCCTGAAAGAGCATGGAATTCAATAATCAGGTATGGACTAACTCTTGTGTATGCTAAGCCAAAGCCAATGTGTTCTTGAATATTACACTCAAACTTTTATACATACACTAATTCAGTGTATGTATAGTTTTGTAAGGAAAAAGTCAGTTTAAATTCTCAAAATGCTTTTTGACTCTTATAAAAATTGGTACCAATTACTTACATTTTAATTCAAAGACAACTATGGTTTTATATATATAAATGTCAATCCTTCAATTTTGTTAAGATATCAAGAAAATAAGAACAAAACATGCCGGGCGGTGGTGGCGCACGCCTTTAATCCCAGCACTCGGGAGGCAGAGCCAGGAGGATCTCTGTGAGTTTGAGGACAGCCTGGTCTACCAAGTGAGTTCCAGGAAAGGTGCAAAGCTACACAGAGAAACCCTGTCTCGAAAAACCAAAAAAAAAACCAAAAAAAAAGAACAAAACATGAATTTCAACATAAAGTAGATTCTAATTGAGAAGGAAAATTTAAGGCATGTTAATTGCTTTATAGGGAGAAATTTAAAAACTGTTGTTCAAAATAGCCAACGAGAATTTTGTTTATACTTTTGCTTCTGTATCGAAGTAGGAATGAGATTCTTCCACTTTTCACCCCAGATTAATATCAGTAGTGGGCCTTCAACCACTAGTCAGAGCTGTTCCAAATATCACTCTGGAACTGCTGTTGCTCTTGCATGTGACAGCAAACATTTGGAGCAGATTCTTCTGTGTAATGCTGGGAGGTTCTGCTGATCAGAGGTTGCAGACTACTGTAGCCTGGCAGCTTTCTCTAGGATCGGCAACATGGAGGACTCCCTCCTTCCAGCAAAAACCTCCTGCTCTCTACCCCACCTTATGTGGAGGATGTCTCTGGGCCCAGGATGTCTGACTTATGTCAAGGGTGAGACTCTTGACACAGTTCTCTGCAAAAGCTCTTCCCCCGATGACCCACATGGTAATTAGGCAAGTGCTCTAGCCATTTTGATAGGACCCTGTTGCCACCTACGAAGCCTTGTTATAAGAGCATGCCACCTAATGCAAATTAGGATTTGTCCCCAGGCTCCCCAATCCTATATATTTCTTATATTCTGGAATAAAGTTGAGCTGATTCACTGAAGTCTGTCTCCTGGAGGGCTGTCTCCATCGTACCCACAGCTGTCTGAATCCTGTTCCCCACTTCTGCTCCCTCCACTCTCGTGGACCAATGCAGCCAACGATCCCGAGGAAGAAGCACAGCCACAGTGTAATAGCATTTATTCTTCTATAATGGACATATCATCTTAATCTGAGATGGGCAAAAATTCTAACAGAAAAGAAACTCCAAATGTCAGTGCTTGTCTGAATGTCCCTCCCAATCTCCTGCTGAAATGTAACTGTCATTGTGAGACCATTACAAGGGGGAAATATCAACAGGTGATTAGTCCAAGAGGCCCTCATGAATGGGTTAATACTAATATCTAGGTTATCAATGAATGGGTTCCCGACTTCTCTTGTTCCTTTGTTCCATCATCATGTTGACAATGCCTTAACTTTAGCTTACAGAAGCATAAGCCAGGTTAAGGTGTTCTGACTTTAAAGCAAGAGAAAATAGACTTAAGTCAATGACCTCTCTAATTAATATCTATGGCATTTATTAATTATGGAAGAGTGCATTTTAGATTTGTTACAGTACTATTTACTAGTAAATTATAATGCATTTCTAAAAGAAACCGTGTTCTTCCAGACCCCACTATTTGTTTGTTTGTTTTGACAAGGTCTTTGTGTCAGTGGTTCTCAACCTGATGTTGAGCAACTCTTTCATAGGTGCTGCATATCAGGTATTTACACTGGGATTCATAACAGAAGCAAAATTTCAGCTACGAAGTAGCAATGAAAATAATTTTATGGTTGGGGCACGACAATGTGAGAAATAACAGATTGCAACATTAGGAAGGTTGAGAATCACTGCTCTATGTAATCCTGGCTGTCCTGGAACTCACTATGTAGACCAGGCAGACCTTGAATTCGCAGAGATCTGCCTGCCTGTCTCCCAAGTGATGGAATTAAAGGGATGTGCTACAATACCCAATATAAGAAGTTGCATTCTTCAATGAATAAATAAACATGCACTTATCTATTCACAAATGTGGAAAACATGTAGGAATGAACATTTATTTCATCACTTATGCTGTAGTATATTAAAATGTTTGAGGCAGCTGAGGTAGTCTCCATGTACAAAGTCTAATTTAAAGTTACTTTCTATCATACTATATGTATATAGCAGTATAAATATTTGTTGTGGGCCAATCAGTCATTCTGTCTTTCTTCAAATTGACCAACCCTAAATTAGGGGATGAAGACACTTCAGAGTCTTAAAACACCCCAGCCCTCGAGAAAAGACTGACCTTTTAGCTTCACAAGGCCCCTCTGCTTTGCCCCTCAGTCTTTCCTTGTGTGTCTGCTGCACGTGTGTTTCCTTACCCCCACAAAAAGCCTTTAACTGCTAAAAACAAGGGTTGGATATCTTCTATACATCCAGATCAAATATAATCTACACACACATGCACATGGAGATGTATATATTATAAAACTTCCACCCCTCCTTTAGTGGTGAGAAAATGACAACAGGGCTGAATGTCTACCATTCAAAAGAATATTTATTCCAGCAGCAGTCGTTCATTGGTAAAAATTCCACCTTCACCATAGATCAGTAGCTCATTCACCTTTAGATGAAAATCTGAAATAACATATTTCACACTGAAATCCCTGGGCTAACAGATGACATAACTTTTATTTAGTGTACCAGAATTCATCATGTTTATAATCACCACTGAATCTATAAGCAGTAACAAATTAATTGAGTTCCCTAAGTGGGCTTCTTTAATCTAATTGCTCATTTTTTTTTTTTAAATTGACCCAAAGAAGTACAGAGTATTAAACAGACCAACACACACACACACACACACACACACACACACACACACACACACACACTCTTTTAAAAAGGAGGGGGCCAGAGAGACAGCTCAGGGATTAAGAGCACTGCTGCTCTTCTAAAGGACCTGGGTTTGATGCCCAGCACCCACATGGCAGCCCCAGGTGATTCAACACCTTCTCCTGCCCTCAGATACCAGGCACTCAAGTGGTGCACAGGCAAACATGCACACAAAACACTTACACACATAAAATAAAAATCACAAATTAAAAAATAATTTTAAAGAAGGAAAAGAAAAAAGGGAAATGTTTCCACTTTTTCCTATTCTATGAAATCCTAGTCTTTACTTAAATAAAACCATTTCTCACCAGCCTGGTCTACAGAGTGAGTTCCAGGACTGCCAGGACTGCTTCACAGAGAAACCCTGTCTTGAAAAACCAAAAAAAAAAATCTCCCTATTTAAAATAGAAAAGGAAAAACTTATCAAATACCTTTTGATTGGTACTGAATGTTTCAGACTAGGCATGGGGGTGAATATGTGTAATCATAAGGGTCACAAGACTCTCCAAAACAAACAATCCCTCCTCCCCAAAGAAGACTCGAGGAAAATAAAAAGAGCAAGGGTTCACAGGATGTGGGTCTCAGACCGGTTGACCTAAGTCA